>NC_092521.1:4825031-5150031 GCF_037038585.1 Patagioenas fasciata | reverse complement strand
CTGATCTGGTTGAAGATGTCCCTGCTCATGGTAGGGGGCTTGATGAGCACTGAAGGTCCCTTCCAACCCAATCTATTCTATGATTCTGTGATTCTACACCTGACAAGCTCAGCAGAGAGTAGTTGATGTCCCCTGCCAACTGCTCGAGGTCACAAGTGCTTCCCAGTCCTCACTGGGCTGTCATTTTACTGTCCTCAGAGGACTGCAAAGGGCAGAGGCCACCATGAGCATGTGGCCTTGCCTCTGAACAGGCTCCCTATCTGCGTGTTTGTAAAAGGAGGGAGGTCAGACACCCGCCATATGGGAGCCATTTGTCTGTTTGATGAGGGACAGGGAGAGACAAGTGGTTCCCAAATGACGGTCATGGCTCCTGTTGGGTGACTCATGGACGGGGGAGAAAATACGCAATAACCATTTTCCTGCCTGCCACATATTTGGGAATTGATTTTTCTGGTTGTTGCCTCCCCCTCCATTTTTCTCCCTGGACCATGGCATTTTTGTTGAGCTGCAAAATCTCTGGATGAACCCTGAGATCTCTCCTGGGTGACTGCTTTGGAGTGCATTGGTCCTGCCTGTCTCCAGCTCTTGTATGGCAAAGGGTGTGAAGTCGGATGTGCCCTGTCCTGGTATGAATGTACCTTGTGGGGGTATCAGGATCCTTCTTTCCATCCTGGTCTGCCCGGTTCACCACAGCTCTCACAGCAGTGAGGTCTCTGAGAAGGTTCCTCAGTCAAGGCACCAACAAAATAGGTCACAGAGACTCTTTAGCCACCCAACAAGGCATGTCGTGTCTGGGCTGCCCCTTGTGATCCAACCCATGTTGGGATCCCTTGCAAGGTCCCTTTCTGACCTTTCTGGCCCCCAGCCCCAGATCTGGCCAGCAACCACCTCTCATTCTTTTCTTGATTTTATTTTTTTCAAAGTTTAAGGAGCTAATTGCCAAGAACACAACATCCAGTGTCACAACTCACCGCGGAGCTCTCCCCGTTCCCAGGAAAGTATTTCCTGCCCGATTTGGTTGTTACTGGGCACATAGGGACACTGGTGCTTGGAGAGGAAAGCTACGCAGACTTTGGCATCGCTTGAGCACACGTGCCCTGGGGAGGTCAGAGCTGGGCAGAACAGGAGGGCAACATAGAAATTGGCAGGACGCTTGGTGTGGCTGCACTGGGATGTGGCTCCAGGGTGGTCCCAGGCAGCTCTCAGTGCTCTGCTCTTGCGTTTGGGGAGGTTGGATGCACAACGTGGCAGGGCTGAGCTGGAAAACCTCCAACGCGATGTTCGCTGCGCCCTGCGAGGCTGCAGAGGACAGAAGGGGCATCCATGAACACACGGCTAGGAGGTGGTGGGGACCTCAGGGGACAGGTCTGGTGCCTCCACCTGCTCAAATTTAGCAGCAAGCACAGACCTAGTAAGGAGCAGCGGGGTGCTTCCAGGGCCATCTGTCCCATGCCCAGTTTCATTTGCCATACAAGCAGCCCAGCCTGGGAGGCAGGACGTCTGTATCTCGGAAAATCTGGTCTTTGGACCCACGATCCTCAAATGGTTTCAAAGAAAGACATCCCCTCCCTACTCTCTGCAAACATGCTAATCCTCCTCTCCGTCCCCTTTGTTCGCCTGGTTTGTAAAGATTCTGATCGGCTCAGGGCAGGGCTGTCTTTTGTTAGACATGCACAGAGCTCAGCGATCCTCTGATCTGGAACAGGGCAGCATAAATCTGATGGATTATAGTAGGAAATGCCACAGTGATGAAAAACCCTATAGGAACAGGAAGAAAAGAAAAGGGCCCCATTGGGGGAGGAAAAAAAAGCCTGCAACCACACTGCTGCTGCTGGTTACAAGTGATTCCTAATATTGCTGCCTCTGGAACAAGCTGGTACATTTGCTGACTTTTTTTGCCTGTTATTTTAAAGGGGGTGTTTTCCTTTGTGTTTTCAGCTGTTTGGAATTACAGCTCCTGTCCTTGCAGGCAGTCCCTGCTCCTGCAGCGAGCTCTGTGCAAGGGGCCTCATTGGGGACAAAGAGCCACTTTCTCAGGAGGTGCCTCAGTTTCCCTATTGCTGAAATGACCCCTCTAAGCACAAGGTACAGACAAGCCCTGGGAAATTATCAGAAAGGGGAGGAGGGAATTATGCACATGATTCAAAGTGGTTTCTTACTGTAAATTGTAGTACTAGAGTAATCAGTTTTCTCTTGAAGACAAATGGGTGGGCAGCAGAATCCAGCAGTCACCCTTGATGGTGTTGGTGGGTTTTGTTATATGATCATGGACACTTTTGTCTCTAACATGGGGCAAAGGGAACCTGCTGTGGACCTGAGTCAGGTGGAAACACAATGGTTTAGAAATCCTAGGGGATATTTTCTCTGCCTGGGATGAGGTTATAGGCAGGAATAGGTTGTCACCATTGGTGGTCACCAGTGTGGTCTGGACAATTGAGTAGTGAGGTGGACTGTGAACTGGCTGAAGGAAAGAAACCAGAGAGTTGTGGTCAGTGGTGCAGGGTCCAGTTGGAGGCCTGGATCTAGTGGAGGCTCTCAAGGGTTGGTACTGGGACCAGTTCTATTCAATATATTCATCAACAGCTTGGACGAGGGAATAGAGTGACTGTCAGCAAGTTTGCTGATGACACCAAGCTGGGAGGAGTGGCTGACACGGCAGGGGCTGTGCTGCCATCCAGAGAATGGACAGGCTGGAGAGTTGGGTGGGGAAACATTGAATGAAATAGAACAAGGGCAAGTGTAGAGTCTTGAATCTGGGCAGGAACAACCCCAGGTTCCAGTGTAAGTTGGGGAAGGACCTATTAGAGAGCAGGTAGGGGAAAGGGACCTGGGGGTCCTGGGGACAGCAGGGTGACCATGAGCCAGCACTGGGCCCTTGTGGCCAGGAAGGCCAATGGTCCCTGGGGTGGATTAGAAGGGGGTGGTCAGTAGGTCAGAGAGGTTCTCCTGCCCCTCTGCTCTGCCCTGGTGAGACCACACCTGGAATCTTGTGTCCAGTTGTGGCCCCTCCATTCCAGAAGGACAGGGAACTGCTGGAGAGAGTCCAGCGCAGGGCAACAAAGATGCTGAAGGGAGTGGAGCATCTCCCGTGTGAGGAAAGGCTGAGGGAGCTGGGGCTCTGGAGCTGGAGAAGAGGAGACTGAGGGGTGACCTCATTCATGTTTACAGATACATAAAGGGTGAGTGTCAGGAGGATGGAGCCAGCCTCTTCTCGGTGACAACCAATGATAGGACAAGGGGCAATGGGTACAAACTGGAACACAGGAGGTTCCACTTAAATTTGAGAAGCAACTTCTTCATGGTGAGGGTGGCAGAGCCTGGCCCAGGCTGCCCAGGGAGGTTGTGGAGTCTCCTTCTCTGCAGACATTCAAACCCGCCTGGACACCTTCCTGTGGAACCTCAGCTGGGTGTTCCTGCTCCATGGGGGGATTGCACTGGATGAGCTTTCCAGGTCCCTTCCAACCCCTGACATCCTGGGATTCTGTGATTGGTTATCAAGGAGGCCTTGAATGTGTTGAGGTGTGGGCAATGAATGGCATAATGGAGGGAAGATCAAGATCCTACTACAGATTGTGTTTATGGCCTCAAAGCAAACTTTTACCAGGAGAAAAAGCTCAGCCTGTCACTGCCAAAACTTTTCTTTCCATAACTTCATCTTGTTACCAATAGCTTCAGTCTTTCTTATGTCAGGAGGTGCTACAAGATGCTATTTGACTTGCCTTTTGCATTGTCTGGAGGGATTCTTTTCTACAAAAGCAATATTAGATGTAATAAATAGTGTTAAATGGGCTAAAGAAAGAGACGTGTCTCTGTCTTGGAAAAGGTCCAAACCAAAGCAATAGCAATGACCTGAGGTCCAGCAAACATGATCCACTAGAACAGACCAGGAGAACTGGGATTGCTTAGTCTGGAGAAGAGATGACCAAAGGCAGACCTGATAACAGGTCCAGAGTCATCTGTGGCAGCTTCTCTGGGAATGGTACAAGACAAGTTCATGTCACAGGGCTTAGTTCGTTAATACAAATCTGTATTAAATGACTAGCCCGGTTTGTGGTGGTCCAAGTGTAGAGACCCCCTTTGGGTAAGAGAAATCCTATTGCTTGTGTCTTCTAGGGCAGGGATGTGTGAATCACATCCTTGCCCACTGTAATACAGAGTTAGAGACACAGCAGCAGCTGGGGCAGATGGAGGATCCCCCCATGGTGCTAGAGCTGCAGGTTAATCCAATGCTGCAACACAACTTAAGTGGCACCTTCTTTCAGGCAAATTCTGCTGGCTTCTTTAAAGCAAAAATCCAGCCTCCTGTGGTTGCTAAACTGGGCTCTGCTTCTTTGAGTGTCTCTCCATTTTCCAAGAAAAATACACCGCAGGCTCTGTATTTTTAGATATGCCATCTGATCACAGCTAGTCATATATCAGTTGCAATACTGTGAGTCAAGATGCTGAGCTCCACTGCTGAACTCCCTTGGGCATGAACTAGTGGTTTGAGCCATCCTGAGTGTATTAATAAATCAGTGCGTTCAGAATAATCATGCACTTTCCTAGGTAAGCTGCTCATGAGGAATCACACTGTTGGGTTTTATTACTGATAGTGTCTTAGCGGCTCTGATTCTCTGTCTGAACTTAATACTGTTGTGAGTGGGAGATGAACATCCCTGGTATGAGACAGACCTAATCTAGTCAGGGGTCAGAGGAAGCATGACTCCCTTTCCTTTCCCTCTCCCTCCACTGATGATGATTCCTGACTATTGCCCATTGCTATTTCAGTCCCGAGTATCTTCTGAGGTGGCTGCTGATCGAAGTGAACTTTATGGTGGGTTCATGCAACAGTGGGATGTAACAACTCTTTGTGCTGCTGACCTGAATCCGTGTGGCTGAGACAGCAGTGGGAAATACTCATGCACTACTCTCAACATTGCCAAACCCCTTTGTGGGTGGTGGGAGAAGGGGTGGCTTGGGGGAAGCATGCTTGCCTTGTGCAACTCTGCCCTGTGCAACCCTATCGTATTGCAACCCTGCTCCACAACTCAGCCCTGGACCCGTTTGGATAGTATCCGCTCTACCTGCCTTGCACAGCAGTGCAAAAGTATGCAGTTATTTTTCTGTCATAAATTTCTGTCCCTCACTGGCTTGCTCCAACCTTAACAAGTCTGTATCTCTAACACCAGCACAGCCTAGAGACAATTTTCTGTGCATTTGACCAAAGCAGCAGGAAGCCTTGAGGCTGACGTGTGAAAAATGGGCTGCCTTGTTCCTGAAAGTTTATTTGTTGAGATACTTCATCACTCTAATGACAACCGATTTATCTACATAATTGGTAGCTGGAGACAGCGTAAGACAGCTTGGCAGCCTGGATTTTTCTCAGAGATTTATTGCTTGGCATATTCAACCAACAGGAGCCAGCCTGGCTGCCGGGGGATTGCGACTCCGCAAGTGCCAAGCAGGTGAATCCCAGCATGACAACCCCAGTTTTCCCTCTCCATCCTGCCAGAAGAGAACCCTTGGGATGAGGATGGCTAAATGTCCTGCTAATGAGACTCCTAATGCTTTGGCCTCCCAGCTGAGATGGGTAATGACAAAGGCCATGCTGGCTACAGGGGAAGGCATGCTCTGTGGGTTCAGTTTGCACTGCCCGTTGGCTGACTCCTGGAGAGTGGGCAGACCAGCAAGACGATGCTCATACACCCCACGAATTGCCCAGGTACCCACTTTACTATGTCTTTCTGGGTTTGTCACTCTGAGAGGACCCTGGTGGGTTATGAATGCCTGACGTGGTCATAGAATAGAATCATAGAATCATTTTTGTTGGAAGACACCCTCAAGATCATTGAGTCCATCTGTGAACCTAACACTGGCACTAAACCATGTCCCTAAGAACCTCATCTACGCATCTTTTAAACGCCTCCAGGGATGGTGACTCCACCACTGCCTTGGGCAGCCTGTTCCAATGCCTCACAACTCTTCCTGTGAATAATTTTTTCCTAACACCCAATCTAAACTTCCCCTGGTGCAACTTGAGGCCATTTTCTCTTGTCCTATCACTTGTTACTTGGGAGATACTCTGGGTAGGTCCACATGCTCAAAGCTTGGTGCTATTTCCTCTTGCCAATGCCCACCTGCAGCAAACGAGCTACTCCAATGTAACTGTTTACAGTTGTTTGTAACCATAGATAAAACAGAATTTTGGCAAACCTTCACAGCATCCCCACCTCATCCATGAGACCAAAGCCTACTTGTGATAGCTTCACTATGGTGCCCCTCTCCAATGAGACCCAAATCCATCTCTCCAGGTGCCCCAAGGAGAGGGCTGATATTCTCAGTGCATGTAAGGAAGGGGAACTGTCTGCTGGGCCACCACACTGGGATCCATACCCTGTGTTTGCTCGCCTTAGGGTTATTTCCCAGAGCCCCGTCTTTTTGGCAGGAATTTGTACAGAAGGTGACCAGAGTCGTGAAGAGGAGGGGGCATTTGACAGTAAATCTTTTGGCACCAAGGTGGGAGAAGTCATCCTTTCTGCTGTGTGATAATGGCTCTAGTGGTGCTTTTGAGGCTGTGATAGATGAGATACACATCCTTCATGGATAATACATAAAAGATAATAAAGAATTCAGTTCCTCTGTGTCTATCCACTAATGGTGTATTGACCCCAGTAAATATCATGCTGAGATTGAACAGCAGCATCCCTGGTTAGTGTAATCCTGATGGGTGACACCCTTTCTTTGAGTGTCACAGCCAGCTCAGCTGGCCCATCTGACCCACACAGCTTTACTAACCCACTTTGCTCTGGCCCTGGGCTTCACTTTTCTATTCCCTTGGTTCACCCTTCACCTCAGCACAACTACTGCTGTCTCTGGACTTCATCACGCTTAGCTGGACTCTGCCGTGCCTCTCTAGGGCTTAGTGGATGGGAAAAGTTTCTCTGCAAAGCCGTCAAGAGGGTTTGCTCAGGTGTCCTTAATCAGTCACTTGGAGTGGGAGCAAAATCTCCAGCTAAAAGCTGCAAGTTAAAATGCAAGTGTGGAAACTGGAGGAGAGGTAAAAGGGAGAGTGAGAAGGGGTGTCAGGGTCCTTATGGTATTTACAGATGGGCTTGTTAAGAAGAAGAAGCAGATCCTCAGAATGGGCTGTAGACTTTACCTTAGATGTCACAGGATGTTTGCTAACATGCACGTTTAGGTAATATATTGTCTCACCTCCCCCTAAACCTAGCAACTGGGTATTAATAGAAACCTACTATAACAGTCTGTGGTATAAAGGAAAGTCCAAACAATGTGTGCTTTGTGTGTTTGTTAGAGCGTTACTCCCATGGGGGATTTTTGGCTCCTACCTTAACAAGGGCTAAGGAGTCTGGATGTCTCTGTTTTTACATGTCGAGACTCACGTCTCCTTAAAGGGTGAGATTTCCCCGAGTGTGCTGAGCACCTGCCTGCTAAACATCCCTGTTTATGTGTCTCCAGCCTGTGCAAATACGGATAGCCAAAATCCCACAGCCCTTCTGACAAGGTGGAGTGCAAGATTCGGTCTTCCAAAGGGGGACATGAGGGCAGGACAGCCCACGTCCCTGCGGGAACCACGTCATCCCCAGGGCACGATGCACACAAGGGGGAGCAGAGCTGCGATGGTGTTGTACGTGCACACGGTGGGATTTATTGCTCTGTTCAGCAGCCTCCCCCGTTCTGCTTGCTCTGTTTCCAGGAGAACGTGCTGTGAGAGATGTTTCATGTACAATTCCTTTCTTGGCCTTTGCCTCCTTCTTCAAAACAGGACAAGGAAGACTTGTAGGGTGCTTTTGGCACCTTTATGCTCTGCGGGGAGGGAAGCAATGGTTCCCTGTCTGTATTTTATCTCAATGCACTGGGGAGATGGGGATGGAGGCTTGAGCAGAGTGAAGTAAAACGTGCTGAAATAGATTGATTAATGAACTAGCTGCTCAATTGCATTGCTAAGTTGCCATGTGTTCTTACAAGAAAGAAAGCGGGAAGAAGGGGATTTTCTTTCTAATTGCAGGCTAGCAGAGATTTCTGTGCACAAAGATATACAGAAAAGTTTCTTAGTAAAGAGCTTTCCACCACAGGAAGGCTTCTGTCCTCACTTGTGCCAGTACATGCTATGACATGGAGGTGATGGGCATTTCTGCCTCCTTTTTTCCGTGTCTGCCTGGCTTTCCTCAGCTCAGGGAGGGATTTACAGAACAAGCTGAGATGCAGAATTGCATCTAATCGTGGAGGACAGAAGCATTTGCCCTGCTGGCTTTCAATTGGGACTGCCATGCACATGTAATAGGGATTAAACTTTACTCCTGCTCTCTTTTCTTTCTGAATGGGGGAATTTTAGCTTTGCTGAAGGAGTTGCCATTTAATGAAAAGCGCTGTCTTTTTGCTGAAGAAGAGAAATTGGCCCTGGCATGTGAGAAATGCTAGAAGAAAAGGCTCCTCATGTTACCAAAACACAACTGCAATGAGTGCGAAGAACCGCATTGCCAATTTGTCACGCTCTGCCACTGAGTATAATTTGTGTAAACGATGGGAGATACTCTCTATATGATGTACTGCGGCTGGACATATCTCAGCTGGCAGCGACTTAGTGATGGAGCTGCAGGGCCATTCATCCCTCTCACCCACCCCGGCTCTGCCCTGGCTGCTCCCCTCATTCACACAGCACCCAAAGCAGGGACATTTCCATACTGTTTCCCTGGTGAAAGTTTTCTGCTTCCTAACCCTATATTATGAAGTTCATTTTGAGCCTTCTTAGAGCAGTTTGTCATGACCTGAATCTAAAAGCTTTCTGTCTATCTCTGCATCTCTGTACAGGGACACTTGCAGGATGTGTATATGTGTATATGTGTATATATATATATATATATATGTAGCTGGACTTGACAGAGGTAGTCAGTATGTGGAAGTATATCAGAAACACTCAATTTTTCATGCAGAATCCCTCAGACAGCTCTGCCCGCAGCCTGCCTTTTACATACAGACGTGTATGTGTACATTACACATGCGTTGCCGACTGAGATAACAGGCCAGCACAAATGCACTTTGGCATCCAAATAGACCAGTTCCCTATCTAGAAACATCTACATTTCCCTCAATGAGATGTTCTCTTCCTTTGCACCAACCCTAAACTCCCCGACCCTCCTCTACCTCTGCAGCACCCAGCACAGGAGATTCCCCCTCTCCAGCGCCATTCCCACCCGTATGGACCCAAACCATATCCAAGCCCATGTACTTCGCTCTTGAGGTGTCCCATCCCCATCCACATCCCTCCAGTCTCTCAGCCCAGCCAGGACCGGAGCACGCTGCCTTCCCCAGCTACAGCTGGTGAAGCTCTCTCCCTCTCCCCCCTTTTCCCAGCCCGAAACGTGCCGCAGCCAGTTACTTACACAGCCTGAATGAGAAATCTCAGCTGCTGATCCCTGAGCCCGCTCCCAGATTCCTCGACTGAGCGACCGTGCGCTTGCTCCCCAGCACTCAGCCCAGCGCAGTGATGATACAGGAACCAGACCTCTTCGGTTTACTTTTACATTGACGTCAGTGTCTTTTCTAGCCTCCACGGCTCATTTTGGTCAAAGGATGTCTTCAGGGTGGAGGGGAGGGGTCGGAAAGGGAGAGGAGTGAGGATGAACTGGAGATGAGTTTTTGTGATGTGGGCCATGCCATGGGAGATTTTAGGGGATAATGCTGAAAGAAGGGGTGCTTATGGAGACCACATTGACCCTGCGTGTAGATCATCACCTGGACATGGCCCAACTCTGGAGACATCCCAGGCCAGGCTGGACAGAGCTCTGAGCCACCTGAGCTGGGTGAAGATGTCCCTGCTCATGGCAGGGGTGGCACTGGATGAGCTTTGGAGGTCCCTTTCAACCCAAACTATTCTATGACTCTGTGATTCTATAACTTTATGTTGGAGGCCTGACCCTCATACCAGCACAGAGAACTGCTTTCCCACCTGCACCAGCACCCCAGCTGGGAGCACGAGCCTTGTCTTCCCCCATAATTTGGTGGTTGTTTGCACCTTGATGCCGGTTCCAGGGGAGCAGGAAGGAGGGAATGTTGAGGGTACTAAGGGAGGTCTGGCGCCCCTACACAGCACCATGTGGACACAGCTGCCCAGTTGTACTGCCTCTGTGTGCAGGCCAGGGCTGTGCCTATCTCCAAGGGAATAGGAGGTGACAATTTGGATTGCTTTTACTCTCAGAAAGAATGACCTTCAAGACATGGGATCCGTGGGCCTGTGTAGATGAGTGTGTACATGAACGTGCCTATATGTGAGTACAGATCAACCTTTTACAGGGTTATAGAGGTGACAGGATCTACTATTCAGATTCAAACACCTGAATAACTCACCCGTCCCTAGACCCTAGTGAGGTTGGAGAGTACTCGTCTCCTGTGGAGATCCTGCTGTGTTTAGGTTAAGGCTGAGGTTTTATACTGAGATTTAAAGGAGGGGAGATTCAAGCTAGATATGAGGAAGAAAGTTTTTGCACTGAGGGTGGTGAAACACGGACCCAGGTTGGCCAGAGAGGTGGTGGATGCCCCATCCCTGGAGACATCCCAGGCCAGGCTGGACGGGGCTCTGAGCAACCTGAGCTGGTGAAGATGTCCCTGCTCATGGCAGGGGTGGGACTGGGGGAGCTTTGAAGGTCCCTTCCAGCCCAAACTGTTCTATGATTCTACTCTTCTATGGTATGTACATTTATCCCTTAGCTGTGCGTACCCACTCTGCAGGGACACATTTTTGGGGCATGCACAGGATTGGTGCTTGTGAGGGATTTGGAGAGCACCATCAGAAATTGGAACCTGCTGACTGACTTTTTCACAGTAGATGAATCACACCTATGTTTAGGGCTGGGAGTGAAGCCAGATGACTTTGTGTGGCAAAAAAAATTCCAGCAATTCCAGTGTAGGGCTTTCATGCCCTAAATGCTGATAGTTTTCTCTTAGGTTGGTGGATGTGATGGGTAGCATGATGCAAACACCAGAGGACTCAAATGTTGAAGCCTCATCTAAGGACAAATATGGACCTTGCTCAAGTGCTGTTCCACAACAGCAATGAAAACCTTTCTGAGTCATGGATCACTTTTCTATGATGCTTTTGTCCAGCTCTTAACACAGTTGATCTGTCATTTGTTATTAGATCATCTGTATGATTCCTTGATGCAAACCATTCATGGTAAGCTCTTAGGAGCGAGTATTGAGGTTAGTCTGTATGAATCTAAGCACCAGCACTCATTAACAGCCCAAACTATCTGGTGATATCAACATAAGTGGGTTGGTCAACCCTTGGAAACTGTAGTATTAAAATCTTGTAGGGAGCAGGGATTCTTGACAAAGAAGCATCATCTGGTACCACAAAAATGACTGGGCTGTATTGGTTTATTTGGAAACCTGTAGAGAGGAAAATGTTTTTGGCTTCAGTGTACCATCACTAAAGAGACACAGGAAGGGAAAGTTCTTAGGTTGTTCAACATGTCCATGGCAGAGCCAAGTAATAAGTCCAGTTTCTTGGCCACTGGATTGCACACACTCCATCATAAATAAACCTAAAGTCTCAAAGATTCCCGGAGTCCTTGTCAGAACCCATACATTGTTCTTGGCTGAAAAAAGACAGAATCCTCATAAATCACCATGTCTATACTTAGAAATGTGTTAAACCTTCTAAGCTCCATTTCAGAGCACATAAAATGTTTTTTTTTCCTTTTTCCGAGTTGAAAAATCCATCCAAAGGTCAGTCAGAAACAGGAATAAAACTGTCGTCAAAATCTCAAGCTGCTGTAATAGCATTTTTGGCAGTGAGTGATAAACTTGAACCGTTGAGGTTTACACGGCAGATGAAGTGAACATGTATTTGTCTATACATTAAGTGACCAAGGAGCGGGTCTTTTTTATTTCTTCTCCCAACCTACCAGACTAATTATAGTTTTTTACTACAAATGGACTTCCTCAACAGAAGAAGACAGACCAACTTGTTCTGAAGAAACCATCACTGTGGAGCTGTGCCCATAAGTCATCATTACTGGGCAGGAGTCCCATTCTAGTGATAACCTCCCAGGTAGCAGGAATATTAACTCTTCATGTACCTGACAGGAATTTTGACAGTCTTTCACAGCTTTTGGAAGTCTGAACGGTGGTTCAGAGGATCTTATGATAATGAAGGTGTTAAAATGAAAAGGAATTATGGTTTATATACAATCTGCATGAGCAGGTCTTCATCCTTTGGTTACTCTGGTAGGGATGGTTGCACTGTGGTGCTTCCTGGGCTGAACTGCCAGTGGTCTCAGCAAGCCTCAGTGCTGAGATGGGTCTGGTGAGCAGACTAGATCTGAAAACACAGGTACTTCTTGGCTTGAGCAGGTATCTTCAGGCTCCCATGAAAAAGATCGGCAAAAACACCCTGGATACACTGGGGACTTCAGGGTCCAGTGTAGCTGGTGGAGAGAGGTTTGGGTCCACAGTTTTAGACAACTGTGCTTGAGGTAGGAGCCAGGGAGGCTTCAGGCTCTCAAAACCTCAATGACTATGGAGTCTCACAGGTCCTCTGCTGCATGGCTGAAGCCTGTGGGACATTTTCTTCTTCAAATCTGAACAGCAACCCTCCAGGCCATGCAGGGTGGACTTGGCTGTTCCTTGCCTTTGGAATGTCCTGGTGTGTATTCAGCTGCTCATGGCTCCAAGAGAGATGCTCCTTTTCCCAGCTGGGACCATCTCCAGCAAGATGTTGTTCTCCCAGGGCTGGGACGCCAGACAGTGTCAGACTCAAGGCTTCAAGCTTCTGGGAGGTGTTTTTGGGTACTCAGATGAGCCGATGCACTGGCTTTCCAAGCCCATGCTGTGTAGAGGAGCACAGAGCAGCTGTGACAATGTAGATTCTTATCTTTGCACATATCTGAGGAGCTTTCTAGGATAGAAGAAAGTATTGTCTGCTGTTCCCAGTGATGGGAATGAAGGTGGTTCTTGAAGGCTTCAGAAGCATGGCTCTGTGCTTTCAAGACATGAATAACAGAATCACAGAATCACAGAATGGTTGGGGTTGGAAGGGACCTCTGGAGATCATCCAGTCCAACCCACCTGCTAAAGCAGGTTCACCAGAGCAGATCACACAGGAAGGTGTCCAGGTGGGTTTGAATGTCTCCAGAGAAGGAGACTCCACAACCTCTCTGGGCAGCCTGGGCCAGGCTCTGGCACCTCAAGGGAAAAAAGTTTCTCCTTATATTCAGATGGAACCTCCTGTGCTTCAGTCTGTGTCTGAACAGAGTCTGGTCCATCCTCTTGACACCCACCCTTGGAGATATTTATAAACATTGATGAGATCCCCTTCAGCTTCTCTTCTCCAGGCTGAACAGCCCCAGCTCTCTCAATCTCTACTGCTAAGAAAGACACTTCAGACCCCTCAGCATCTTTGTAGCCACTGGACTCCCTCCAGTAATTCCTTGGCCTTCTTAAACTGGGGAGCCCAGAACTGGACCCACAACTCCAGATGTGGCCTCACCAGGGCAGAGCAGAGGGGGAGGAACAACCTCCCTGACCTGCTGCTCACACTCCTCTTAATGCACCCCAGGTACCATTGGCCTCTTGGCCACAAGGGCACATTGCTGGCTCATGGTCGACCTGTTGTCCACCAGACCTCCCAGGTCCTTCTCTGCAGAGCTGATTTCCAGCAGGTCCACCCCAACCTGTGCTGGTGCCTGGGGTTGTTCTTCTCCAGGTGAAGGACCCTTCACTTGCCCTTGTTGAAATTCATCAGGTTCTTTTCATTCAAGGTGACCTGGGGAGAGAGAGCCAAGTGGGATCTCTCCACTCTAACAGCTGCTTCCAAACCACCTCTGCAACCAGGCAAATTAACATCACTCCAGAAACAGCAGAGGACTCTCCAAAAGTGAACATGCAAAGATGGAGTCAAACAAGGCTTCAGCACTTCATGCTGCCAAAAAAAATTCACTCTCATCCAACACAGGATGACATACCACTCTCATACTGCTTGTGAACATGGTGGGAGCTTGGCTACAGTAGCATTTGTCTTCTCAAGACACAAAAGCATCTCTTTCCCAGGGAAGGTTCAGACTGGATATTAGGAAAAAATTCTTCACAGAAGGATATGTCAGGCATTGGAACAGGCTGCTTAATGGTGTTTAAAAGATGTATAGATGAGATTTTTAGGGACATTGTTTAGTGCTAGAGTTAAGTTATGGTTTGGCTTGATGATCTTCAGGGTGTCTTCCAACCAACATGATTTTATGATTCTATTCCATGTCTCCAAGGCCAGTGAGGAGCACAGGTTTTACTAAAGCATCTCAGATATCGCTAAACATCTGATCCTGACATAGCACAAACAGCTGGATCCAGTCCAATAAGAAGACTCCTAAATATTGGTGTTTCCTTGTCCTTTATGTGTCCAGCTTCCTGCTTCAGTCACTTGGACATCTAATCAATACAGCTGGGCAATCTAGACAGAGGCTCAGTCACAAGCCAAGAGCGTCTCAGGTCTGTTGCCCACATGCAGATGTCATTTTAGAAGTGCTAACCTGGCCTCTGCTTGCTATTCTTCAACTGCATGACCTCCCACAGAGTGTAGCTGCGTGCCCATGGACGACTCCAACAGCTCAAGGTGCCGCCAAGTGCACAACCAAATTGAGCCCCAACACCCTCTCCCAAGCCAGATGGCCAGCAGTCTTCTCAGCTGGCTAACTGATCAATGGAAGGATGAAACAGGTCAGATTTCAGCCTTTTTCAGCTTCATATAAGCTCTATTTGTGTGACCAGTGGGGTGTGTGGTGGTGGTAGGAGGAAAGCAAGAGAAACTGCTTTAGTTCCTTTAGCTGCAGCGCTGCCCCAAACTTCAGCCCCATAGAGAAAACTTCACAGCAAGGTTCACGGACACGAGGGACTGAAGCAGACATCAAGCAGATTTGTCCATAAGACATTTCAACACTGTCCATACAGCTGTCCAGGGTAAATAACAGCTGGACTCCCACAACACAGGATCTCACTTCTGTGTTTTCAAATGTGTTTTTTCCTCTTGCCTTGCAAAAGCACCTTGTTTGTTTTTTTTTTTTTTTCTTCTTTTTTGTGAATCAGAGCTGGTCCATCAAGAAGGGAAACAATGGCTCATAAAGACATGATAGCTCGTTTGGGGCCCTGCCAGGGGTTATTATTTCTCCCAGTGCGCGTTCGCCTGAGCTGAAGGTTGCATCCAGAAGCTGCATTTTCCTTGTTTTGCTGCTCACAGAGCTCTGTGAACGAAGCTTCAGGGTGAGGATGGTGGGAACTTGGGCTGAGCTTTTCCTTTCCCTTCTTTCCCATTTTGCAGAAATTTAGGAAGGAAACACAAAACCATACCCAAGGTGTTTACTTACAAAATGAATGTGTGGCAGCAGTTACCTGGATTTTTTTCCCCCTTTCTCAGTGACCAAGCGAAGGAGCAAATTACAACTGATCTGCATCTTTACCCTCTCCTCAAAGTAGTAAGCCTGTGAGCTGAGCAACATGTATCTACAGAAGCATTTTGATATATGAACATACAGGAATGAAACGCCACTATGTAAACAGCATATATGGTGGAGCAGCCTTGTCTCATGTGATATCTGGCTGTGTAATGGCACGTATCCTGCTTTCTGTTGTGCAGGAATACATATTCCCTCCCTTTTAGGCTTGCCATAGTAAACAGAACCCTGAGAAACCACCCTTCTAACACCAATAAAATCTGTTACTTTAAATTTTTAAAGGAGTTTGTTTTGGAGCTATTTCTTGGAGCTCTGGCCTGTATAAGATTCCATGCCCATTTCAAATACTCTTACTACATTTCTTCCATCATCGTGGTCTTCCATTCTGGCTAAAATTAAGATGAAAAATAAAAATAAAAACCCAATGGCAGAGGCCTGTACTGCTCAAAGTGTCTCAGACAAACTGGCAAAGCACATCAGTTTTAAGGCTCAGTGGCCCAATCTTCAGAGACCTTAAGGCTCAACTTTCCATTAGTCAACAGGACAACTCATATAGGTCCTGGTTCAGTTGGTCAGAGAAGCACACACAGAACTAACTGCCTGATTTGCAAATGACAGATCATCTGGTACTTGGGAATTTTCCATGGTTTAACCTTTGATGGAGGAGGTTGGGTTCTTGACGGAACCACCTTCTCCCATCCTTGTGATGCAACAGGATGGGTGCCCTGAAACACAGCAGTGATGCCAACACCAGCTGTGCTGGTGTGCAGAGCTAGTCCTGACCTTGACAAGAGTTGACATAAGCTGTGGACCATGGGAACACCAATGTGAAATTTGAGAAGAAACTTCTTCTCAGTAAGGGTATCAGAACACTGGAATAGGCTGCCCAGGGAGGTTGTGGAGTCTCCTTCTCTGCAGACATTCAAACCCGCCTGGACACCTTCCTGTGGAACCTCAGCTGGGTGTTCCTGCTCCATGGGGGGATTGCACTGGATGAGCTTTCCAGGTCCCTTCCAACCCCTGACATTCTGGGATTCTGTGTGACACAAAGGTGGCCATTTTTGCACTTGCACCTTGGCTACTTAAAGTGACTTTGACAGATAAAATGCATTTATATGGGTATGTAATTGACGATGACCATCTCTGGTAATATATGAACTTTGACATTAGACATTTATCTATCCCAGAGCAGAAAAAAAGGAGACAAAAATAGCCATTCCCTTTAATTTCCAGCTTCACTGACTCAAGTGCTGCCTGCTCTGCTCTCATTTAGTGTGTCCTCACAGTCTCTTGGCCAGTTTGCTCCCAGGGTGTAGTGAACTCAAAGATTTGTGCCTGGAATGAGCTGAGATGAAAATAACATGCTTGTTTTATGTAAAGTAGTACAGCCAATAGAGGAATAGCCAGGGCTTTATCGGGCCAAAGTCAGCCTGCCAGTGTTAGCTAGGCTTCCAGGCAATCCCAACAGGTTGATGAGGAACAATGTAAGCAATTTGGACATTAATGATGCAATCAAAGGAAAGAATATTTTGTAGGTAATTCTACGCGTGTTGAAATTGTTGAGACTTCGGCATTTTGGTCCTTTGGTTTCTAGGCAGGACCTTCAACATGAGTTATGGTAGGCAACGTGTCATTCACTGTGACGTGAAAACAGGAGCTGACACTGGACTTTATGTGTCTTTGCATGAGATGTAGTAGCTTTTCCTTGGCTTCTCCAGAATAGTCATTTTGGGTAACAGCACTCCCCAAAACAATTTGTGAAAAAACAACCAACCAAAACCTGAGCTGGAGCTCAAATAATTTTAATTCATATTCTGTATAGGCATTAGGTTGCTCATGGCTGAGTGCTCCTCCTCCCATGAGTAGGGATAAGTGTATCTACTGCATAGCCTTGTCTACACCCAAATCCAGGGGTGCCAGCAACCTGCCTTGGAAAAGAAGCTTTCTGGGCTGTCCCTGAACTAAAATTTAAAATGATCTGTCAAGCTCTTGTATGGATATGCCAAACCATTAACATACTATGTGATACGTGCAAGTGAGATGCTCCTAGAGACAAAGTCACTTTTGAGCTTGATCCTGAATGATGCAAAGTTTCCTCTGATGATGCAAAGGACCCTAAAAGAGGGTGCAAATGTATTTTTTTTTTTCATGTCTGCTCTAGCATGGAGCTAATAAATACATGAACAGAAAAAAGATCTTACAGTGATGCCAAAGTTACCACTCTCAGGAGACTGTTCTCCAAGCTGGAGGCCACATCCTCCAGAGAAAACCTGGCAGAACCCACTTTTGCTGGGTTTTGAGCTGAGGTGCAGGATCTTGCACTGAAATGGATGTGGCAGGATGCCACGAGAAGCTGCTGTGTGGGAGCACCTTGCGGAGGGTGGTGACAAACACCCATCCTCTCTGAAATTGCCTCTTCTGTCTGTGTGTGAGCAGGAGTCGTGCTTGAGGATGAGACACTGTTGGTTTCCTCTGCTTTGATTACTCTGCATTCATTGCACCTTCCCCTCCAACCGTGCAAATGCTGGAGTTGCTTCCTGGGAACTGACTCAGAAAAGTGATGTGAAAGGGTCTTGGAAAAATGAAATATTGCTTAATCCTATGCTGGATCAGTTCCCCGACCAGCCTTGCTGCACAAAAGGAGAGTGGGAGCTCATGTGTGCTAGGAAGGTCACGGTGGGTGAAGCAAGACTGGTCCTTGCTGCAGCAGCATGGACTCAGCGTTGGTTGGAGATGACCGCAATGCTACACTCAGTCAATTGTTGACAAGGACACAGTCCCATGAGTCATTACCCTTTCTGGGCTCAGAAGATGCTACTTTTCTGGTGTATGTTTGGCCTCTAACATCACCATCTGTGCCATTGCACCAGCCTGTTGGAGGGACTCTGTTATATCAGTATAAACTTGGCTGGTGTGCGTTAAAGAGAAAGTGCCAAGCTCCCTCCGTCTACTTACATCACTGATGGTGCCCATCAAACTGCCTTCAGCCTCAAGCTCACCAAGAAGATGTATTAACACAAAAAAAGCAGTAAAATATTTAAGGAATAACTAGTTCGTTTGTGTATTTTAACTAGTTGATTTGCACCCTGTGAAGCCTTTATGTATGCTTGAGCAATGAGGCCAAGGTCTTTTCTTTAGGACCTTACTAGAAACAGGCACACATTTTATTCCTGAAAGTGATTACAGGCCTGTTAGTGATTTGTTCTTATTGATGGCTTTGGGTGCTTTTGGCAAAGGACAGTGGATGTAAAAACAGGGGAAAGAAGTAGATCTCAGCAACATCGTGTTTTGCTTCCATGCACCAGTGGCTGTGTGTGCCACAGATTAATGGGAAAGTGATGTTGTTAATTATCTTTGGCTGCCAGAACAGCTCTAAGGCAAAACCACATCAAACGTTGATGAACAAGTGCGGGTTGTGCGACTGCTCTGTGCTGTTATCGAAAATGGCCTCTGGTTCTGAGGTTTTCCAAGGTTACTTCTGACCACTTTGGGTGGGACACGATGACATAAGCATGCTCTCCCATTTAGGTTATGTTTGCTATGACCTGCTTTCTGTGTCTCCTCTGATCTAATTAGGACTATTCCCATTGCTTCAAAAGAGTCTGCATTTGGAAGTGGTGTTATCTACTTTGTTCTTAGTTTCAGTCCATTACTCAGTCAAAAGGACTTCTAAATCTCCTTCCAAGATATTCTTGGTCTTAAGTGCTATAACTGCATGTGCAATCCCTGGTTATGACAGTTTAGTAAACGCATCTGGAGAGTGAACCAGAAGGTCCCCTCCAAGCAGCTGCCTCCTTGGAAGCTCATGGAAACACAGCCACCTGAAGAGATGCATCTTCCATCCAAGAGGTGTGCATGTGTGGAGGGATGTGGATGAACAGGCATGTAGTAGGTTGCTTGGTAGAACTATATCCATGTAGGCCCTATCTAAACTTGCCTTCCATCCTGGAGAGCAGAAAACACAGGCAATTTCTTTTTGTCATGCAGTTTTTGTTGTTCTCCTGAAGAGTCGGCCAGCCTGCAGTGGATAGGATACGTAGGAACTACGAGGCATCTTCTGCCAGCCCTGGACAGGAGGGTGGGTGCATGGCAGGACAAGGTGGAAGCTTTTCAGAGAAAGGAAAATCTCTGGAAACCTTCATCTGAAACAAAGCTGGAAAGACCAAGTGCTGGATGCACAGAATCTTGAGCAGCCACTGGATCACCTTTTGAACAAGGACAAAAGACAGTAGGGTTTGAGGTACAATCTTCCTCAGGGTGTCTGCAAGGGTGGATGTGGGCTCAGTTGAAGAGGAGACAGACTGGAGACATAACCAGGTGTGGAGTCTGTGGTGGTGGGTCTGTTTGCTGCAGAACCAGCTCACCCTAGACCTTCCAGCTACTGTTGCTCTTCCACTCTTCCTCCTGCATGGTCCCTATAATTATTTACTAGTGTTGACATTTTCAGAAAACACACTGGCATGGCTGCATGGCTGGTGAGGGACATCCTACCCATCTAAGAGTGTCCAAATGAAGAGCCTGATTGCTCCCAGGAAGGGTGGGAAGAAGCAGTAGGTCTATCTGTGTCTTGATGCTTACTGTGTCTTCTGACTTTGGTGGTTCAGCAAAGATGAGGTGTTCTTACCCAGATTTCTCCAAAGCCTAGAAAAAATATGATCTTGGGGATGATTGTGGGAAGGAGGGTGTGATGTCCCCAGCTCTAAGTCGTTCTTGCACTGGACATGCTGTTTCTTTGACTGGGTTTTGTGGTCCAGCCAAAGCATTTGTTGTGGAGTGCTGCTGCAAGTGCAGCATACCAAGTGCTTGACTCATCACTTGCTTTGCTTTTCACAAGGTCCCCATCCAGTAGATTGGGGGTCCATGGATAGCCCGAGGCCACCTTCTGAGGCAGTCAAATAGCGCAAAGAAGTGCAAAACCTCTTATTTCACATGTGAAAAGTGTATTTCTGTGAAGGGAAAACCAGCACAAAGTCACATGTCTCTATCTGCCTTCCACAGATAAAGTTCCACTCTCTGAAGAAGACCGAATGTGGTGTGTGTTGCCTTCACCCCCCACATCCATCAGTCCTGCTCTGGCATGAAGCAAGAAGACTGATAACCGTTTCCAAAGGACTAAAGAGAACAATCTGAATGACTCGAGGATGAGTCAGGTTTGGATGGGTTCCCCATGGGCAGGCTTGGCAGTTGGCCTGGCACCCTTGCGAAAGGATTAACCAGCTCCAGCTGATCACAGATAGTGGGGGAAGAGCTCTTCTCAGAGTGATTCATGTTTTTACACTGGAGCCAACCATATTTTGCCCAGTTAAAGGTATTGGGGGAGTTCCATCAGGTGCCAAGCACAATGTCACTGGCATTTTCACTCGTGATGGTGGTCCATGTGCTTGAGAAGGCTGAGGTGAAGGGGGCCATGACAGTGGCTTAGGGGAGCTTTGGGAAAGCTGTTCTCTGTGATTTCCCTCCTCATGACAGGTCCATGCATTTTCCACCACTGAGGGCTGTGACTTCTGGCCCCTTCTCTGAGGTCAGTAAGAATTTTGCTATGGATACCAAGGGAAGGAAGACCTGACCATTTCTGGACTCTGGACAAGCAGGTGTCGGAAGCTGAACCTGCAAATCAGATGGAGTTGCTGGGTTTGGGTGTATGAGATGATGGTCATGCATGGCAAGGCTCCAGTTGCCTAAGGACAGGCATTTAGTGGTATTTGAGATGCCCTTGGGAATATTACCTGATTGATTGGTTCAGAAGGTCATAGACCTCCTGTAGTTCCTGGGGGGTCAAATCTTCCATCCCCAGATGAACCTTTCAGACACTCTAGCATGAGACATTCTTGGAGCTTGGAACTCACGATAGGCTGTGGGGTGGAAGGCAGTGGCACAGGTAGAGGAAGACAGTAGTTTTGAGATGGAAAGTAGCTTTTGGCCCCCTTTGCAAAGGCTGAACTAATGCACAGACTCATCCTGAGAGTCTGGGTGTCCTGATGTCTCAGCATGTCCCTCCTGGTCACTCCCTGTAGCTCTGCTAGGGAATCTGGGGAAGAATACTCTAATTTTCCATGGGTAGGGGATGTATTTGGGGAATGCCAGATGCATCTTTTCAGTATGTAATGTCCTCCAACTTAACAACCCCCTGACTGGAAGGCAAGTACTAGATGCTCACATCATGAGTCAATACTTGCTCCTTTGATTCCTCGCTTCTCACTTAAGGTCTTTGACCTTCAAAAGGACTGAACCTTCAGGCTTAAAGATGCATTTCTAGGAGCTGTGCCAAGTAGGACCTGCAGCAAACCCCAGCTACAAAACCTGCTCTTCCCCACTCAACCCTTGCTGTGTAATTTCCATGGTCCCCATGCCCATGAAACCCTTTGGTTGTGTGGGTAGGAATTCATCTCACCATCTCCAGGGTGGGATTCAGCTTTGAATGAAGATCTGGACATGTAGGAATCTCTGTGTCCATGTGTACTAAATGCCTGAGCTCCCCTTATTTTGTGAGCTGCTCTCCAGCATCTCACTTGGCCTCCAGCTGCTCACAAGGCACGGGTTTTACAAAGCCCTGCCACATGTTGCCCTAAACTTGCCACCTCTCTTAAATATTCCTATCCCCAAAAAGCAGGAAAAAAACCAAACCAAACCACGTCTTTCCAACTTTCCTCCAGCTCTGAGAAGCAAAGAGAACAGGCTGATCCACTTGTCCCCTCCTTTCACCAGTTCTTCCAAGGGAACATTGTGGCCCGTCTTTCTGCGGTACTTCGTGACTCCGGTTTCTCTGAAGGCTGCACAACCGCAGGGCAGAGGCGAGGCACATTCCTGATAGGACCAAGATAGCTTTTTCCCATAGCTCCCAGGCAGTGGGAATGGGGCGCTTTTTCAAAGGATTGCTGTGCCTAAAGTTAAAATAACAGGAGCAACGAAGCGGGCGATCCAAGCTGGATTATAGTTCTTCGGGCTTGATGCTTTCATATTAAAAAAGAGAAAAGAGAAGATGACAAAAGGATGCACTTGGGGAGCTTCCAAAATACTTCTGTGACCCCTTTGATATCACTTTGGTCTCACAGGGAATAAATTCGCTTGATTCCAGCTTGTACATACAAGCTGCAGCTTTGTTTTTATTAAGAGGGATTACCCAGGGCTGTGGTTTTGTTGTTGTTTCCAAAAGATTTCTCCTGCTGTTGGGGTAGCTGGGTCCCTTTTCCTAACCCCCTCCTCCCCAGTGGAAGAACAATATTGATATAAGGTCTAAAGCACTTAAAATCAGATGGACTGAGTGTTGTTTTACAGTTTCGGAGTCCAAAGTTGTCTTTGTCCCTCTGATTTTTCCACAAGTTTACAAGCTATGGAAAATCTTGTCTGTTTTCAACTTATAAATCTCCATCGGCCACAGAATTGCCTCTCATGGGAAAATAAATATGTGTGTGTTCTGGGGTCACTATGCTGTTATAGGTGACAATCTTTGAAACTTTTACAATGCTGCGTGTAAGAGTGGGGAAAGGGGAGTATTTCTCCTCATTATTTTAAAGCTGTATCTTGAAAACTAGGAACTTGTGCCAGGACAGTTTATTTTGGTTAAAGCCCAGTTGTGCTGCAATTCCCCAGAGGCAAAGCTGAACTTGAGGTCACTGAGCAGGAGAATGACACATTCGGGGGGGAGACTGAGCATGATCAACAATGATCAGGAGCATCAGCAACAGGGTTGGATCAAGTGGCAAATGCTGTATTCTCCCTGCATGTCCAGACAGCTGTGGGCAATGAGGAACACCAAGGACTTAAGTCATAGTTGAACTCACCTTGTCCAGCACTCCCGTGTCACTGAAGCTCAGCCTTGGGGCTGTTTTGGCCTCACCTGTCCCACCATGGCTGCAGGTGGGAGGATGCACAGGCTACATCTGCACCAGTAAATTATACAGGAGCATCCCAGGGACCTGAATATGATACAGGGTATGGTTGTGGTTTGGTCACAACAAAATGCTGTGCTGCATTGCTGTGGGTTTAACCTTGCAGGGCTGGACCCATCTACTCCAGAAGAAAAAATGGAAGAGTCCAACCATGGCTGTAGATAAACACGAGGTCATAGGGTGATGGGGTAATTCAAGTTTGAATGGACCTCTTCTGTATTCAGTCCATTCTCTTGGCTCAAAGCAGCATCAAGGACATTCACGGATGCTGAGTGTTTGTTTGGAGAAACACCAAAAAGGCACCTTGTTTAGGTTATGGTTGGACTTGATGATCTTAAGGGTCTCTTCCAACCAAAATGATTCTATGATTCTACTATGACATTCACAGCTTGGGGAATTTAACCTGTGGCAAAGCAAGGATGTTAATTACATCCTGGGACATACACAGTCACCTCTGGTCAAACTGCTGCTTCCTGACAGCAACCCCAGGGAAATGGTGATGCTAATGGATGTGGATTTTCCCTTCACTCCTCCTGTCGTTACTGGAGAAGGGCCTGTCCGAACTGGGAATCGACAGAAGGAATGACCTGTCCCTGACTAGTGACACAGTCTTTGTGTTCGTCTCATTAGAACCACGGGAGCAGGGGCATTTTCTACTCAACTCAGGGTGGCTGGATGTCTCCTCTGTTCTTACAGGGGAATTGAAGCTTTACGGTATGTATGTACATAAACTGTGCAAGAACAGAATAAACACATATTAATTTTTCCCTCCAAGTACTCTCCCTGCCTCCAATACTTGTGCATTAAAGGTCTTCTGAGTTGCATTTGGATTTTACATATTTAGCAGTCCTCAGTGTATCTTTCCTCATGACCTGCTGTCCTGTTGGGCTGTTTTTAGCACCCGCAACATACTGTGGCAAGGATTTCCACAGTTTGACCACACGTTACGTGAAGAACCGCTTTGCATTTGTTTTGAAACTTCCTTGTGTTGGTTTGATTAAAGGCCTAGATTTTGTGTTAAAAGAGATGATGAAAAATAATTCTTTCTGTGTTTTTCATGGTTTTATAAATCTCTGCCATCCACTCTATTGCTCTTCTCTTTTCTTTTTTTCCAGCCTGAAAAATCCTGGCGAGCATTTCATTCCTAACTTTCAGCTTGCTGAAACCTGAGATGAGGTTTTCATGCTGCTTCCAAACTAAGACCTTGTTCCAGCCCATCATTCTAATCTGCATTTTGAAACCCTACTTAAACCCTTTCCGATCCTTCCCATATGGAACAAGCAGCACAGCTCGATACTTAGAGAAGCTGAATTTTCCATACAGAGAGATGTGATCATTTTGCGAAGAAAGGAAGTCATCTGAAATAAATGTCAATGGGAGCACGTTGCTGCTAAATGTGAGCAGCAAAAGCCATAATCACCCAAGCCCCATGAGAGTACGTGTCATCTCTTCCTTGTTCACCTGCCAGGGACATGGAAAATGAGCAGCAATGCAGGGAGGCAGCACGGACTGTTGGATTTGAAACCACAACCGGGGCTTTCAGAGCCAAATCTCTGAAACTGCAAACTCCAGCTGTGCATGTGAGATCTGCAAACAGGAATCACCCTGGCTAAATCTCCCTGTTCCTTCCAGGAACACGACTGTGCAATCAGAGCCCTGGGGATTTCTGCAGTATCTTCTATCCCTTTGCAGTCTCCTGGAGATTTGGATAAACTGACTTTGCACAGAGAAGGAGAAAGGCTTATCCTGCTGAAAACCAGCTGGGATAAACACAGCTGAAAGCTACCATGAGATGCAGCAGTGGAAAAGGTTGGAGGTGACAAAATAGAAAGGGATGAAAAAGAAATTCTAAAGAACCTTAGCTCATTTTACCCTTTGGATCAGGAAAAATCAGGGTGCATTTTTACCTCTTGCTCATGCTACTCTTTCTCTTTGCGATGTTTGCAATGGTCCCCTGACCTGGAGGGGCTGTGACTGTGGGTGTTGTGAGGGAAGGGATGGGGAAAAAACCGTTCAACAGCTGCCTGTCGTGCGGGACTTGTGTGCCCACTTGCTGGATGCTCTTCTCCTGTCCAATCTGTTTGGAAAAGACTGTTCTTTTTTTTCACCTTCCAGAATTTCTGGCCAACTCATTCCTACCCCACACTTGTTTGTCCCTTCGTGTTCCCTTGTTTCGTTTTCATATTCAGGAGAATCATCTGTTTGGAGAGAGCTGGTGTGCCTGAAGCTCTGCATCATCTCTTCTCTCCTCCATGGGCTTTTCTGTCCCAGAAGAGTTTTCCTTTCCATCCTCTTCTCACCAGCCAGAAGATTTTTTCTGGGAATTACCTTCCTGATACTGCCATTGCTCTTTTACCACACCTGCTGTGTTGCAGTTTCTCTGGCTGCAAAAGGAGCATTTTCAACCTGTCTCCCATAGTCAGGACTAACGAACTCTTGTTCGGAAATTGCTGGACCAGAAATTGCTGCTGAGAAGGCAGATTGTCATTATAGATCAAAATCTTCCCATCAAGGACATAGGCAGTAAAATGCACATGGTTTAACGGCTCTGAGATTTAGCTACTGCACTCCTTTCTGTGGTTTTGTTGTATTTTATTTTATTTTATTTTATTTTAATTTATATTATTACATTTCTGCTCCCAAAATAAATCCTCAGCCTTTATTTTTTAATAGAGACTGTCACCTTCCAAAATAAAACCAAATCCTCACCTTCCAACTTGAAGAAAAAATTCCTGATTTTACTGCAACTAGACTGTAATGAGCATCTTAATCAGGATTAGACAGCTACAGGGTTTGGCTGGTCCATAGGGGCAGAACGGGAGAAAGGAAGGAAAATGGGGAAAAGCAAACTTTCTGATTCATAGCAGGGAATGAGCCGAGAGGCAGGGCAGGCGCTGGCTGAGATAAGGGTTTTGAAGTGAGCAGGGATGGCATTTCTAAGGATGTGGCTCCCTTTGAGGACACGGGTTTGAGTTGGTTGGAGAATCATCAGGTTTAGTCCATCTTACCCTGTATGTGACTGTTGGGTCCATTTCCTATTTAGCAGCCCTGGGGTGCTGGGGAAATCTGGGTATATTTGGTGCTCAGGAGGGAACGGAGGATCGAGCAGATGACATTCACTGTAGGAAAGCATCTCACAGCGAAACAGATGGAAATTTGTCAAAGTTTACTGCAAGGTGATGATAAACCGTGACAGATGCTCTCTGTTAAGCCCCCATACTCCCCACTGAGGAAAGGCAGGAAGAACAGGGAGAGAGACTTTCAAGTTGGAAAAGTTTTAAATGCTTTACTAGTGTTACTCATAAATAGAGAAAATATACAAAACCCATCTTAAATTTCCTGGAGTAGCGCAGCTTTGACTGGTGGAGTCGGTGTCACTCCAGCAGCTGCAGGGCAGGCACCCAGAAGTGTTGGGCAGGACTGTGATCATTCCCATGTCCCCAAATCACAGCACATCCAGAAAAGCAGATCGGCCAGGCAATGCATCCCTGATGAAGAAGGCCTGGGCAAGGGACTGTGGCATCAGGTAAGACAAGGCGCAATGGGTTCAAACTGGAACAGAAGAAGTTCCACTTAAATTTGAGAAGAAACTTCTTCTCAGTGAGGGTAACAGAACACTGGAACAGGCTGCCCAAGGAGATTGTGGAGTCTCCTTCTCTGCAGACATTAAAAACCCACCTGGACACCTCCCTGTGTAACCTCAACCGGGTCTGGAACTGGAATCAGTTCCACAGAACTAGAATCAAGGATGCAGGGTCTGGAACCAGCCCTTGGATCGCAGGGACGACAGGCAGGGTCCTCTTCAGATGCTGGCCATGGTCAAAGACAGCGAGACCGTTGTGATCTCCGTCTTTTATAGGGTGTATGACATGTGTGGGATGGAATACTCACTTGGTCAGTTTTTAGTCACCTGTTCTGTTTGCCCCTTCTTGCAAATACATCCCTCTCACTTATGGGGTTATCAGAATTCTTGGTTGCTATAGCAATAAATCTAAACATGGGCTTCTTCTGCATTCCATTGCTTACCTTATCAGTTTCAGAGCGTGGTGTCTCATCAAAAAGCATGCAGCTAAATTAAGAAAAATGCAGTTACTTAGAAGGTAATTAGAAGGACTTAGCTGAAAGGAAAATTCACTAAAAGAGAACTGGTCATATTTTTAACAAAACTAGGACAAAATTAAAAAATCAGCCATGAAGCCAAGAGGCAGGAATTAGCCATAAAGAAATAGATGGAATACCTACAATTATTTCCCCATTTTATTTTGTAAGAATTAAGGAGGAGCTCGTTTCTTCTGTGGCTTATGCTGACTGGGTTCAAGAGCAGGAATTGCTAGGTGTTAGTGCCCCTGTGTCTGACATGTGTTTGTAAACCAGAGCAGAAAAAGGAGGGCGAGGACACATGATCTCTATGGGCTCTTGTGTGTGGTGACAGCCTCCAGGTCTGTAAACAGCTGCTGCAAAGGGTAGAATCTCCAGTGGGAAGAGATGGGCAATCCTGTGGTGTGTCTCTGACATGAGGGAGCAGAGTGGTGGGGACAAACACGAGCAACTTGCTGAGGGAGGAGCTGGAGTGGCACAAAGGGATGGACTGGGTGCGTTCCCAAGGGCCGATCTCACCCTATTTTTAGCCTGGTTTTGTAAGGAAATGGGCGCCTGTCCATCTCTCCCTATGTTCCTCCCTGCTCTAGTTGTTTGTCCACCTGGAACTAAACACAAGAAGGGGTTGAAGACCTCAAAGAGAAAACGTGTGGACGAGTTTTTCAGCACTCAAGAGTGAATGCCCATGTTGAGAGGGGCTGCTACAGTATCACAGAATGTCAGGGGTTGGAAGGGACCTGGAAAGCTCATCCAGTGCAATCCCCCCATGGAGCAGGAACACCCAGCTGAGGTTCCACAGGAAGGTGTCCAGGCGGGTTTGAATGTCTGCAGAGAAGGAGACTCCACAACCTCCCTGGGCAGCCTGGGCCAGGCTCTGCCACCCTCACCATGAAGAAGTTTCTTCTCAAATTTAAGTGGAACTTCTTCTGTTCCAGTTTGAACCCATTGCGCCTTGTCTTACCTTATGCCACAGTCCCTTGCCCAGGCCTTCTTCATCAGGGATGCATTGCCTGGCTGATCTGCTTTTCTGGATGTGCTGTGATTTGGGGACGTGGGAATGAGCACAGTTTGCTGTGTGGGGAAGAGACATCTGCCTGTGGATGTGGAAGTAATCTGTGATGACTCAGGTGGCGGGATATAGCATGGGAGGAACCGTTGTTGCAATGGGAGCACTATGTGAGGAAATGCAAAGTTGCCATATAAGGAAGGGCAGGAGAGGAACCATGAATCACAGCAGGGCAGTGAGCTGGAGAAGTTGCACAGGGCATCCTTGCCAGAGAGGTCGAGCTGGAAGGAGCTGCAGCCGTCCTGGAGCAACGCAAGGTGCCTTTGGCCTCCTGCAGCCTGGGAGAGGCCACAAGGAGATGGGGACTGAGGGAGTGAGAATTCCAATTCTCTGCTCCTTTCTCTGTCCTTCTCTGACGGTGCTTGTGATGAGGCGACTCTGATGTGCCAGAGCCTATGTAAAGGACTTGACCCCAGCTCAGCTGACATGAACAATGAACAAGCTGTGATGCCAAGAAGACACATTGTTCAGTCTCCGTCCTTTGAGATGAGACTGGACTCAGCCTTGAGCAACCTGGTCTAATCCCTGTAGCTGACCCTGCTTTGCAGCTGGACAGATCTCCTGAGGTGCTGAAGTCCCTTGCAGCCTGAATTAACCCAGGACTAGGGAAGTGATCATCGCCCTATACTGGGCACTGGGGAGGTGACATGTCAAATCCTGGAGTCAGTTTTGGGCCCCTCACGCCAAGAAAGGCCTTGAGGTGCTGGAGCAGGTTCAGAGAAGGGAACGGAGCTGGGGAAGGGGCTGGAGCACAAGTGTGATGGGAACAGCTGAGGGACCTGGGGGGTTCAGCCTGGAGAACAGGAGCTGAGGGGAGACCTTCTGATCTCTGAACTGCCTGAAAGGAGCTTGGAGCATGGAGGGGGCTGATCTCTTTTCCTGAGTAACAAGTGATAGGACAAGGGGAAATGGCCTCAAGTTGTGCCAGGGGAGATTTAGATTGGATATTGGGAACAATATCTTCCTGGAAAGGGTCGTCAGGCCTTGGAACAGTCTGCCCAGGGCAGTGGTGGAGTCACCATCCCTGGAGATGTTTAAAGGACATACGGATGAGGTTCTTAGGGACATGGTTTAGAGGTGGACATCACAGTGTTAGGTTAATGGTTGTACTCAATGATCCTAAAGGTCTTTTCCAACCAGAATGATTTTATGATTCTGTGATCCTTTGATGATACTATAGAATGTGGGGCCCTGTGCTTTCTGGCCAGGGGATCCTCCATCCCTCTCCTGGGGTAAGCTATTGGGCAGAGTCCTGATATCTGTCCTGGAGGAAGTTATTTGCTGACACTCAAAGTGATATTTATGACTCAAGTTGTCCATGGTAATGGGTAATACAGCACTTGGTGCTGAAGGTACCAGCCAGCACTCTAGGGTCAGTTTAGGAAGTCAGAGCCATGTATACAAATGGTGGCACTTGTCTAGACTTTGGAAAAGCAGGACTCTATTGCTCATTTGCACGGACCATTTAATTGTGAGAAGCTGGGTAAAATTGTGGTTTGTGTTACAGAGTTGATTTCCCATGACACCTCGGGTTATGTGCCAGGACCATCCCCGGCAGAGTGTTATGGTAGGTCTGTCACCATGGGGTGGACATGTCTCAGGTCAGAGCTGGGCCAGGAGGAAGATGCCACATGAGACAGCGTTAGCAACAGACACGAACTGTCTTCATGACTTTTATTTCCATCCCCTTGTTTCCACATGCATTGTCTTTGAGATCCCAGCTTGTTCAGCCTTGACCTCATGGCACTGAATCCTTCAGCGGTCCATGTTTACTGTAGGATCCTCACAACCACCACTGTAAAAAATGACTGTTTTTTCTTCAGTACTGGCCAGAGATTGTTTCTCTTCCTAAACCCTCTTTCCTCTTTGTTTCCTTTCATCTCATCAAAGCTAAAACCAAACTGCAAACCTTCAGAGTCATTGACCAACCTTCTTCTGACTTCAGCAGCCTCAAGCTTTTGCATCGTTGCTCAGTAAATTGCCCAAAACAATTTTGTGAGGAACTATTCAGAAAAAGGATCCCGTAGATGACAAGTGATCAGCCATCATATGTAACTCTCTGAATGCTCTTATTTACCATCTATGTTAACTCCAGACATGCACAGAATGAAACATATGTTTGAGAAGCATCCACTGGCTTGGGAAAGTGAAATAATTTCCTCCAGATTTGCTTCTTGGGTGACTTGTTCCTATCTTTCTGGACACACCTCCTCTTTCACAGAAGCGGTGGGATTGCAATTAGACATGAGGGGGTGTGGAATAGCTCTATAGAATAGAATATATTAGCTTTTTTTTCTGTTACTGGGTACAGCTGACTGGAAAAAGCACTCTCACCACTTGGAGAGGAAGAGGTCATGACAGAGCAGTGATTCTTGGCCATCCCCAGCTCTGGGTCCAGCTCTAAGTGTGTGTCTCTCCCATGAGACCCAGCCCTGGGACCACACAAGGTCTGTGTCACTATGAGGTCTGTGCAGAGCCAGTTTTGAGTCCAACATTTTGCACCTGGGAGTGCTGTGGATCCCCTGAGAAGCAGCACTGCATGACCAGAGTTTGATGCAGAGGGAACCAGTAGATGCTGGTTCATGTTGGGACACAGCTTTAAGGGACACAATGAATGCCGTTTCAGGAGCATGGACTGTGTTAGGTAAGAAACCCAAATTTTCCGGTACATTCATGCTTTGTAATGGAGGGTGGTCTCACTCACCATAAGTTGCATTTAGCTAGAAAAGCCTTTAGTTTTGATTTGAAGGCATCAAGAACTGGCAAACCCACCCCTTCCCATACTGGCTTGTTTTAGTGGTTTATCACCTGTATTGTTAAAACATGCACTTTTTATTTTTTTTCTTTTGAATTTGTTTGGTTTCCTAAACATGAGTTTAAGCCATGCTGTCACACATTAAATCTCTCCTGCAGACACTCTGTGCTGACCTTATCTCGCTTTTCCTTTCCCGGTAGACAGCCGACCACTGGGGCAGAACAACTGATTTACCCTGATGTAAATCAAAGCACAAACACATCCTGAACCTGTTTTTATTTGACCGAGAGAGATTATTGAGTACAGCTGTGATTACGTGAATGCAGTGGGTGAGCCTTGTGAAATCTGGGTTGCCAAGAGGCACAGATAATCCTGTGTGATGCTGTTATGACTGTCACGATCACAGCACAACCTGCATGGCAGGCACAAAGCCCGTGCAGGCACTGAGGAGGTTCCCTGATAGCTTTCCATGATGAATCCAGAAAAAGATTTGCATGTGCAAATGCGGTTTCTGCCCACATTACCATGTTTTTGCATTTGCCTTTTGGACCTGCATCCCTGTGGTTTGCACTTCCCCACGTTCTTGCAGCTGCATCCCACCCTCCACTGAGATACACTGGCATTTCTCAACCTCTTCCTTACCTGCTGAGGAGCCAGGGTGCATCTTGACTAAAACCTAAGACCACGACACCATGCCAGACAACTGCAATTTTTGCCTCAAGTAGGTGGATGTGGTGCAGATTTTCCCCGTGATAAAGCCTTGGCTAAGCCTCTGGTTATTATTTTTTGAATTTTATTTATTGCTGTTTTGAAAACCTGAGAATACCTGTGGATCTGCTGTTGTTTTCTCCAACAGCACCTGCCACAGAAGGAGCTGGCTTCCAAAACCTCTGGCTCTGCTGGCTTTCAGTCCTTACCCTGCTGTAGGTGCCTTGCAATTACCCCATCGTGATGCAGATATACTTAAGAGGCAGAAATCCCCGGTTCCTAGCTGTTGAGTAGCTGGTGTGGAGCACTCTGAAAGCTTACTTTGCACCCACTCTTAACTAAACACGCTTAAGCCCCAGCGTGCCGCTTCAGCTGCGCTAGCTTTACACTTCGGGCTGTTTTGAAAGTGAATTTGTAAAGCCATTAACATTATTTAAACAGTTTAACCACAGAATTACCCGGTGGGGCGGTCCAGCTGCCAGAAGCGAGATGCAAGACGTGAGGCTCCTTCGCGCTGTGGATCAAACGAAACCCGGCCAAAGCACGTGGGCTCTGGAGGATGCCAAGACCAGGGGTGATGGGGGACTGAGAGATCTCTGGCTTTCCGCTTAGCGGGAAATGTCATCAAGTGTGGTTGTAATTTTTTTTTTATGGGTTGATTTGGGTCCAAATCAGAGCAAAAACCAGATTTATTTTTGTTGTTTATTTCCCCTCCGAAGTTTCCGGAGGTCTGGAAGGCATTAGGCTCTTGGGTGTTCTGGTGCAGTTGGCTTCTCAAGGAGCCCAATTCAGCTGGTGGCTCCAGGGCCCAGGTTGGGGATAGGTGAGGAGCACAAGGTTTGCAGACAGAGCTTTCCATGCCCTGGATCTTGTGATAGACCCCACCAACATCACCTCCTTGAGAACAATGTCCCCCCAGCTCCTGTTTTCCCACACACTGAGGCAAAGTGTCTTTACAGTGGAGAAAAGGTTCAGGGGAAACAAGCCCGAGAATTCAGGGAAAAACTCTGGAAAATGAGCTTTTTCAGGCAGTTGCAGATGATTAATTCCTCCAAGCTGAACCGATGACAAGGTTTATGTATAGGGGTAAATTTGGGCCAGTCTGGATCACATTAGCCAGGCCTTTCTCTAACCACCATGGCAAGATATGATCCCTGTCCTGTGGTAACTACCACAAAGATGGACACAGCATAGAGGAGTGGAGAAACTGAGGCACAGAGAGCTAAGGTGACATCTCCAAGGCTTAAAGAGGGTTTCTAGCAGAAGAAAGCTAAGCTCCTGCAGACCCCAATGGTACATGGCAGGATCTCTTATGCTATGATAACGTGGGTTGAGGTGTCATTCTGCATTGGGACTTTTTGTCTTGCTTGTTGAGTTCTCTTGTCTGGTGTCTTAGGGCAAGCCCTGAAATCTGCCTTTGTTCAGAATAAAACATCTTAAGTACCAGTGTTCTTCCTTTTGAGTGCATTGCTTTAGTTGCCTATTTGATTGTATTCCTCTGAAACTTTCAGACATGCAGCTGGGAGAAACAATGAGTATTGTTTTATATTTAAACTGAGCATTAAAAGCTGGAACATGCAAAGAGATATAACCTTCTGAAGGGGCTCAGACCATCAGCTCCCTCTGCTGTCCTGCTCTGGAGAGAAGTAGTGCTGCTAAATTTTAGGGCTCCTTGGGCTGGAAAAGTGAGGGCTGAAGGGACATATGATAATATTACACCTGAGCAGCAAGGAGGTGGAGATTGGGGAATGACTATTCACAATCTCTGCCAATGCAAGAATGAGAGGACACCAAAAGAAGCTACTGAGAGACAAGGTGAAGCAAAAAGAGGTGGTTGTTCACATAGTATGTCATAAAACTGTGGTGCATCTTGCTGGAGGGGGTTGTAGATCTGGCAGGTTTGTGTATGCTCAGAAAGAGACTGGAAAAGCCTGGGAGAAAAATACACTGAAGGCTGCAAAATACAGAGATCCCTTTTCTTACCTGGGAAATTCCCAGCCCACAGGCTGCTGAATGCTGGGAAGTGTTTTAAGGAAATATCGTTATATATTTGTCCTAAGCCCATGTTCTTTCTTGGGCGTCCACTGTTGGAGACAGGATGCTGACTCACCCAGCTTGTTCCCCTGTTAGTCCCAGGGGATGACCAAAGTGTCCAGAAAAAGTGGTGTGCGCACAGTTTGGTGCACTGGATCTGGGGAAGGAAAACATGTTGGATGGAGGCAAAGAAATTCTTATTTAGTGGGAAAATCAATGTGTTTAGATTTTGTTATTGTTTCGTCCTCCACACTGATGGAACTGATAGTATGGAGACATCTACATCAAATGGAGCTGTTGCAATAGCACTGAGGATATGCTGACCTTGGGTTCAAGCATAGCTAGGGAGACTGGTGACTCTGTTCTTTTTCTTGAATCCTTTTGGAGCTGGTGTGGACAAAGGATGACATTCAAATGGAGCCTTCTAGGACCAAGAAACTCATATCAAATATCGAATCATCATAGAATCATTTCAGTTGGAAGAGACCCTCAGGATCATCGAGACCAACCATAACCTAACTGTAGCACTAAACCATGTCCCTAAGAACCTCATCTAAATGCCTTTTAAACCCCTCCAGGGATGGTGACTCCACCACTGCCCTGGGCAGCCTGTTCCAATGCCTGACAACCCTTTCCATGAAGAATTTTTTCCTAATATCCAATCTAAACCTCCCCTGGTGCAACTTGAGGCCATTTCCCCTTTTCCTATTGCTTGCTACTTAGGATGATCATGGATTGAGTAGAAGTTCCAACAACAACATGGAAGACACTGCAAGATTGAGGTGGGAAATGGCACCAAAATAACAGGAAAACCAATATACAATAAAAGTTTCTGAACTCTGGAAGTGAAGGAATTGTATTAATATAGCATGGCACTGAGCTGGAGAATGGCAATACTTTTGAGATGTCTCCTCAGAGAGTTAACAGACTATCCGGGCTGCTTCAAACAGAAAATCGTAAGAACAGATGACTATACAGGGAGCCTTTTATGGGTAAATAATGAATATTTTCTGTTCTGCAATGTTAAATGGCCTTTGTGGTGGTCTTCTCACTATAGTTTGATATATTCTGTATGTCTCTGGATTTTTGTCTTTCTTCTAGGCAAGTGGTTTTCAGGCCGGACAGCACAGAAATCAGAGTAGAAGACATTATTAGAGGGGATATCTAGGGTCTGGACAGACAGCGGCCCTCAGTCTTTCCAGACAAGGTGACGTTTTCATTGTTAACATTTTTTTTAGCATCAACAAGAAATTTAGTTAATTCCTGAAGACCAGAGACTGAGGAGAGCATTCAGGAGAAATGCAGGTCGGGCACCCTTGTGAACCAAAGGCTTGGGTTTCTATCAGATCCTGCAGAAAATACTGTACAGTTGCCTCACATTTCCAAGAATTCAGGTTTCCTGAGGACATATCTGGGTAGCTGATTTACCCACATAATTGATCCCCATGGAGTAAATGTGGATGTGATTTAATTGTTGAAACACCCCTCATTTGAAATGCATCCTTATCAACCAGCCTCACGTGAATGTCTTAGGTACCCTTATGAATCTGAGATATTTCCAGGTGTCTTCTTTTAGGCAAATGAATCCACCCCAAGCTGGATATCTACTGTAGTGTGGGCTGGATCAAGCTCTAAGCTCCATTGACTTGATCTCCAGTGACTGTGGTGGAAACCTAAACTTGGATATCCCAATCCAGAGGGAGTCTCAATCTATACTGCCTCCTAGGCAGGTGAATCAAGAGGATGGAGGTGAGAACATGACATGAGTGTTGACTATTTTGTCCTATTTTCATCCCTCTCAGGAAGAAACAACACAACATTTCTTTGTTATTCAGAATAATGGCCCTATCCTCCACTTGTGACCCCAGGGCCAGACCATATAGATTTCTTTTGTGCCCTGCACTTTGCAAAGTGAGGGATGGTATAAGGGGGAGCTGGCCTCAAGTACAAGTGTTTTGGGGCTTTTCTGTCCCACTGAGGAAAATGGTGGTGCTTTTATGACAATTCAGGTCAGGACTTAGGTCTCTGTGGCCCTTTCAGGGTTTATTCCCCTTTCCAAAGATCCCTCTGGCCAGCTGGGCAGGATCTTGCTTTGCCCTCAGAGCAGACAAGGTGGCTCTCAGTGTAACTGCTCAAGGAAGAATTTGCCATTTTTGTCATGGTTTTCTCCAGAATTGCTTTGTTTATCTATGTTGACATCGAGTGTGAGGATGGCTTAGAGCAAATTGTCCAGCTTTGGAGCTATGCTCTTTTCCTTTGAAGAGCACTCAAGAAAAATGTTAAATTCCCTGGGAGATAAAGCCTTTGCTTGATGGTTTACACTTCTGTTTATATAAGAGCTGGAGATTAATTCCTGAGAATCCAATGCCCGAATACTTCTCCTGACAGCCACAGCGCAGTAAGATGAGAGCACATGTGACACCTGCCTCCCTCTTTCATCTTAAAAAATATTTCTTCTTCTTTCCCCAAAAAGATTGTCAAGACTTCCCTTAATTAAAAAATAATGAAAAAAAAAAAAAAGAGAGACGTTTATCCAAGAAAATAGTTGCATTTCCAAGACTATCATGTGCCAATTTACTCTGTAGTATTCTCAGGAGAGGAGTTCTGCTCATAGACGAAGTGAGAAGCCATTTATACCCCACCAGAATAACCGCCTATGTGATGACCCAGGCAAACGAAAAATAATTACCCTTATGGTGGGAGTATAGTCCAAATCCTCCCATCCCTTGGAGTATTGCATCCTGCTGACATGACAGAGCACCCAGTTGGGTTGATAAAACTCTCAACAAAATAGACTGTAGTGCATGTCTACCTGGTTCCTGCCCTGCTTCTCTGCTGCTTTGTGTGGAGGCTGTTGAGCTGACCAGGCTTTCTGTGGACCTTCAGAATGCTTGACCAGGTGAACTGCCCAGAGCTGAAGATTCCAGGATCCTTGCCTGGCAAACTGCCTTGGAACCTGGGCTCTGTTCCTTCTCCTGGGCAATAACGAATCTAAAGAAAAGATGTATTTTGAAACAATACCCAGGTGCCACCCTACCTATACTATCACTTTCCTCTGCACAGTGTCAGAAGCATGATGTAATGATCATAGAATCCTAGAATAGACTGGGCTGGAAGGGACCTTCAAAGTTCATCCAGTGCCACCCCTGCCATGAGCAGGGACATCTTCACCAGCTCAGGTTGCTCAGAGCCCCGTCCAGCCTGGCCTGGGATGTCTCCAGGGATGGTTCATCCACCACCTCTCTGGGCAACCTGGGCCAGGCTCTCACCACCCTCAGTGTCAAAAATTTCTTCCTCATGTCCAGCCTGAATCTCCCCTCTTTTAGTTCAAAACCATCATCCCTTGTCCTGTCAAAACAGGCTGTACTAGAAAGACTGTCCCATCTTTTTATTCAGCCCCTTTGAATTACTGAAAGGCTGCAATAAGGTCTCCCTGGAAGCCCCTTTTCTCCCCAACTCTCTCAGCCTTTCCTCGTAGGAGAAGTGTTCCATCCCTCTGATCATCTTGATATGATGACACACAAGGTCTCTGAAATCAATAGACAATGAGCCAATACTGAATGATGATGCTGTGTGGCAATGCTGGGAAGCTCCCAGCCCCACACCCAACTTCCCTCAGCTGTCTCCTTGGTCTGGTATGGTGGATTGGCACAATCCATGTGTCTCCTGAGCACACGGGCAATCTCAGCATGTGGGACCTCCCCTGTGAGCAGAGCAGAGCTCTGGTGCTCAGCAGCTCGTTGATATACACCCTGCTTGCTGTGAACACTGCCCTGACCATCCATACACAGGCTGGTGGCTTGTGGTGATGTGGATGAGGTTAGCTCACACAAAGCCCTTGCAATTAGAAAGCTGATGTGCAAGCACATTTATGGCAGCTGCGTATTTGCTGCCCTTCTTCTTTACCCTTTTTCTCACAAGGCTTTTTTCTGCTGCCACTGAAATCACTGGGCATTTTGCCATAGGACTACGATCTTCCTTTGAAGAGGAGTAGTCTCCATTCATGGCTAGAGGTTCAGAAGCATGAATCTACAGAATAGCCCTAATTTGTTCTACCTTTGATGCCTATTCACTGCCCTCTGCTCTTCTCAGGGCTCAGATAAGCTGATGTCAGTTTCTCCCGCTTGGAACCAGTCATTTTGGGAAGGGCAAGTCATTACATGGACTGGGCTGAAGACACGACTCACATCGTTGCTGTTGTGGACAGTACGTATGTGTCTTGGCTTGGGAGGGCTAGGTAGCACTGTACGCTCCCTGTGACAGATTTCCCAGAACTGTGTTGAGAAGTCTATGCTGGTGGGAGCTTTTCTGTAGCCAGTTGCTTTGAAGAGGTGCAGAGACCACAGCACCGTCACCTCCATCAGTGGCAGCAGGTCCCGTCATTCCTGGGCTCAGTGCCTGCCTGGTAACTTGCTGGTCTGCTTGCCTTCCAGCTCGGTGGGGGAAAAAAGGAGCATCCAGTTGTCTCTGCCTTACACGGAATCATTCCCAAGTGTGGCTCCAGCCTCTCCCACAAATGTATTTCTCATTATCACTGATTATTGATCTGACTATTACAGATTATCTAAGTAACAAAAGGGCTACCAACTCCCAAAGCCCAATGAGGGTGAGTGGAAGCTCAGGACACGTTCGAGCCGTGAAGTGCTGAGATTATGTGGATGTGGAAAGAAAACGCTTTGCTCTTCCACTTGGAAGGACCTTCCAGACACAAGCTTGGATGGAGGGATAGGGATGGTGAACCACACTAGGGCATGGAGGACATTTTCTTTATTGCCTTGTCTTCAGATGCATGATGTGGTTCAATCCAAGATAACACAAATCAATACATATTGAATAGGGTACATAGAGCCAGGAATGTCCCCAGATCTTTATCATCCATCAGGGAACTGTGTCTGCATTTTCTTCATTCAACTCAGACATCCTCACCTCTAATTTTATTGCTGTTCAGCGGCCTTTTCCTACACACTGGGTCCATCCACCACCTCTGCTGTGGAAAGTAGACAGGACTTGGCAAATGAAAAACAGTGAATGGACCAGGAGGAGAAAATCACCCATCTGTACACCAAAAAGCTCCTCTGCATATCATGCTGAGGTGACAAAGAGGGGTTTTCTGGACTGCAATTGGACTGGTTTGAGGTGTTTATTCTTGACTTGTGGAGGACTCTAAAAAGGGACACAGGACAACATTCCTGTTCCCATTCTTACAGAACAGATGTAGGGAGTCCTGGACAGGGTTCAAACCTCTGTGTGGATGAGAAAAGGCCTGGAGAAATCCTCTACCCACGTTCGCTGCAGAAATCATAATATGCATGTGTTCTGATGAACATAACTTGGAAGCTTGTGTCATTGTCAGATGCCACCTTCTTTGTTCAGTGTGATTTTTCCACAGTTGATACCTTGATGGTGTCTGACCCAGTGTGACACGAAAGAGAAGAAATCCAGGGCACTGAGGGGTAGCGCTGGTGGTGGAATATTCTGGTAGCTGCTACTCACAGGACACAGCAGATTGGCGCCAACACTGCTGCTGATCTTGTTAACAGTGCCAGCATGTAGGGAAAGTATTTTGATGTGCTACAAGGCCACCTTCTACCCCCAGATGTGTATGTGAAAAAAAGGCCATTTTCTGTAAACATCAGGCAATTTTTAGCATATTTAAGGTTTATTTTTTTCTATGTTTGAAAGCTGAGTGCAAATAATTTTCAAATTCTCGGCAGCTTGCTCTGGACTTAATTACTAAACGTCCATTAGACAGATTGAAATGTCTGTCCCGGGGCATTTTTCCGGGCTAAAATTATGACATGAAAAATGAAAGCTTCTTCTGTAAACTCCCAGTTTGACAGAAAATGGTGGACTTGATAAAAATAAGTATTTTCCCACCAAAAATTTTGTACAGCTCTAAAACGTTGTCAAATGCTTTGCCCAGATTGCAAGGCACATACGAAAAAACTGAAATGAAGGCTGAGAATGTAATTCAGTTAAATAACACATGCCAGGAATTTAGCCTCGTTTTCTGTTTTTAATTTGTCCCCTAGGGGATGAAGGTTTTCTTGATCTTACACATTATTGGATATTATTTTTCATTTAGTTGCAGTAAATATTTCTGAGTTAGTGACAGTTTCATGTCTGGTTAACTTTTTGTAAGGTACACAGATTAAACAGTAATGTTTTTGATCTTCAATGAGATTAATGACATTTAAGATGGGGGCTGTGCAATGAAAATTAACCCTCCTGAAATATTTCTGAGCATTCACTTAATCTGTGCACTTTACACCAGTTTTCCTGCCAGAAAAGTCATCTGTTGGCATACTAACTATAAACTCAACAAGAGGGTAGACATGTGAGAGGCAGATTCATTTTTTCCTTTGCACAAATATTTGCAAAATTAGGGTGTGGGATATATATATATATATATATATATATATATATATATTAATCTTTGCCCATCTTTCTAGCAATGGCACCCTAGATTTAATGAAGTCAGCCCACATTTCTGAGTCAGACAGCTGGGAAAAAAACATGGAAGAGATAGCAATCCATACATTGCTGGAAAAATCATGTCGTTAAACGCCAAGAGGGTCTGACTGAAACGACTGAGAAACAGTCAAATGCCAGTAATTGGCCCCGACACAAACTTATTTATAGTAAGCCTAAGTAGAGTGAAGTCTAGTCTGCCGGGTTCACCTCTCAGGATCAGGCCCTGGGTCTCCTGGGATTTAATTTCTCAGAGAACCACGGGGATGGCAGATGGGAAAGACTTGTTAGGTCATCCTGTCCACATGCCCCGGCAGGAGCGGGATGAGATTGCCTCTTTGTTTCGTTCTCAAGTGCCTCGTCTAGATTTAAACAACTCCAGCAATAAGGCTGTTACTGCAAGATAATTCCACTGCCTACTTGTACTTTTGCAAAACGGCCTTTTAAAAGCTCTTGATGTCCTTTTGTTAATTTTGCCCGAATTGCATCACAAAAGAGAAAAGTGGAAGTATCAAATGTGACCTTGGGCAGCTCAATCTATCCGATGACTTAAAAATAGAATTAGAGCACTTATCATGATGAAATGGGTTTTGTACGGACTTGTTACAGCGCAGAATAAATATTTTAGGCTATCTTAACTTTGCATTTCTTTACATTAACGTGCTTGGACTTCTTTAATGTAAAGTGAATTTCCAGCGTCTGTAATGCTTTATTTTGGCATCTATACTCTGTACCTTGCTTACCTGAAAATTGCTGATATGCTTTTAACCTTGACTTCGTCTGGGTATAAGTTATTTTTAACCTGCAATTTTATCTCCCATTTCCAGGCTGCCTCTGAAAAGAACTACTTTTATTAGCCTTGTGCTTATATTATGCATGCTCGGCCCTTGCTTGGGTAGGAGAGGTTGCACAGATGTCCATGTAAAACCAAGGATAGGCATGTATAAGACCTACTGTAGTAATCAGAATTATTCATTTTCTTTTTTTTGCTAAAGTAAAAGGGTCATGGGAAAATAGTAATTCAGCAAACACGAAATCCTACATTTGAAAAGACTTGGTTTGAAGTGATTTTACTGAGTCCAAGGTTAGGCTTCAGTGGAACCTGGCCAGGATTATGGGCCAAGAACTCTTGAACCTGCTGATTTTTGAGCCCTGGGTGAGTTTACACAGAGATTAACCCCTGGAGCAGAGGAACGTGGGTGCTGCCTGCGGCAATACGGTGAAATTGGTATCAATTTATGTTTTACTGCTACTCGCCAAGAAACTGATAAAATATCGCGTCTGTTGGGTGTTGTGTATCATGTTTGGAAAGCTTCCAGTTTCTAGGAAACTATGAATTACACATATACTGATATGAATCCAATTTGGACAGGAAAGTTTTTTTCCTGTCAACTTGGAAACTCTGCTTTCCTGCCAATTATAGTCACAATTGTGTCATTTTGTCTGTGACGCTCTCAGTCTCATTAATGCAAATGAAAAAATCCTGTGCAACTTTAGTAACTTTGTTTAGGTTGTAATATAAATGAAAGTCACATCCCCGGAGATGAGCTGCTGCATTATCCAGGTCTTTATGAGCTGCTGTAACACATTGCCTTGCATGCTTGTGAGAAAGCACCGAAAGATTACTTTTTGTTGTCATTTTCAAAATGAAATTTTTAGCCTCTAAATCAAGTATTTCTTTCCCTGCAAGGAACTGAATTCTATGACAAATTCAGCCCTCACCATAACCCATATTACTGGGCAGATATTCATAGATTTAAAAGAGAACCATCTTCCATCTTGATAAGAAGGTATTTTTATCAGTTAACATCTGAAGAGACTCAGCTACAATATGCATGGGACGGTCCGTTCAGATAGTAACCAGAGAAAGCGCTTGAATGATGGACTCAGATTTAATGACTGGTGTCCCATGCACAGAGGTGTTCTGTTGGGATCTTCCCTCCTGAGATGTCCACCTCCAAAGCAGTGTGTTGGGCATGCATGGTGCGATATGGCTGCAAACTTGGGGAGCATTGCTCAGGTGAAGCCCCGCTGACTCTTCTGAGCTGCCATTTGAAGGGCAGTCAACCCAGCCTTGGAAAGAAAAGAGCTAAACCAGCATCCTATGGCTTTGTTTTGTGAAGAAGAAAAGTGCCTGATTGTGCCCTTTCTTTGAGAATCAGCCAAAGGAACGTCTGTTGTGGAAAGGTTCAGAAGAAGATCTTTTGGGGAGTACAAACAGCAAGAGAAGAAGAAGGTGGAAGCACAGAAAGACTGGGAGGAGGTGTCTTGGAGGTACTGACACCATGGCTGTGGTGCTGGCCTGGCTTGTGGGTAGAAAACCAGGAGAACAGCTTTGAGCAAGGAGGACAAGCAGGGAGATGGAGTTTTCTTAGAGACAGAGCCCAGCAGAGAGCAGATCTTGTTCATCATAGGTGGGAACCGCTGTGAGGGATGAATTATGCTTGACTTTTTTTTTTCTGTAAGTAAACAAGAACACCAGCGAAGTCCCTGGCTGTAACACTGATGTCTGGTCCTACAAGGAACAGTCCTACAAAGCTTTATGGTTTGAGAAATGCTCAGGCTAGAAGGGCAGCAGCTGCAACACCAGCTCATCTGCACTTGCCACCTACGTCTACAACAGTAAATTCACCAGTGTCAGGAAATTTTCTACTACCTTGAGCTCAAAGGGAATGATCTGAGCACATCTGTAGTGCTAAATGCTCCTTATATCCAAAGCAAGGTGGCTGTATGCAAGTTGCCTGGTGGGAAAAGCCCAGTGTTAACTCCTGATTCTTGTGCTGGGGAATGATTTAGGAGAGCGTTAGCTGTCACTGGCCAAAGTCATGACTATGGCACATTCAGCTCTCACTTACTGTAACACATCTATCTGGCACATATTAATAAATTTAAAGGAGAGTCTTCTGTCTTCGTAAGAAGGTATTTTTTTATAGACACCTGGATAATGCAGTAGCTCATCTCCAGGGATATAACTTTCATTTATATTACCATTTATATTACAGTTTACCAGTATAAGAGATGCCATTCCAGTGTGATCCCAGCAGTGTTATCCTACACAGCTAAACTTGCAGGCATAGAAGTCGTAATGGTTGGGCTTGGAATAAGAGTAGAAGCAGGATCCAATATATTTGGCTGAGCTTCTGTGTGTTTTATGAACATCTGCGAAAGAGAGACTCTTTCTAGTTATTCATCGGTGATAGAAAACCAGCATTAGTTTCCCAGAATGTGTAACTGGGGATTATTCTGATTTCTTTGCTGCAAATTTTACAAGGTGCAGCAAGGATTGACTGAGCCAAGGAGAACCAGCTGCCTTTCCCATCTCTGGAGGTTTTCCCATTCCTAAGGAAGCCCTGCTGGTGTGGGGTTGTGAGGCAAGACCTTGTTGCCCTGCCTCTGTGAACATCTCCAGGGAATGGGTGAGTTTTCCTCTGGATTTAATTTCATGCCATGATCCCTTTTACATCAGCCACTATGAATTGCCTGGGAGAGGGGCTGGTGGGTCCCATGGTTGGGTGGGAACAGGACAGAGCAAAGCTCTGATGGGAACAGGGTCTCACTGGGAAACTATAACAGGGTCTGCTCTCAGTTCAGGACGGGGTGGACTATGAGATGCTTTCTTATGAACACCCAGTCAATCTCTGGCCAGAAAAAGAGGACATCAAAGAAGAACCGAACAGCAGTTAAATTAAATAGTAAGTTACAATGCACCATGCTCTTCACCCTGCATATTATTGTCAGAAACTGCTCCTCCTGGCAGGTAGCCTGGTTATTCAATGTAATTTTCCCCTTGTTCTCTAAAGATTTTCCCAAGCACGGACACTAGCTCATGAAACCTGGCCCTTCTTGTTATTTTTATCCAGGAGAAGCTGACAGTAAAAAGTGACAAACGAATTGCTGGGGGAAGTGGTCCAGAGCGTGTAAAATCCGGTCGTAAAAGCCGGAGTGTTTGCAATAAAATATCTATACATAAGGGGAGGGAGAAGCAGGGCTGGACACAAAGCAGAACAAGTAACGTCTGGACCAGATGAAGAAAGTGTAAATCCAGCTTTCAGTGCAATAATACCCTTGTCACCTTGGTCTTGGTTCCCTCAGGGGAGCTCACACCCACACCAGTGACCAACATGGGACCGTGGTTTGACCCAGAGGGATGATGAGGTGCTGTTGGGTGAAGAGACATGCTTGGAGCCTCCCAGGGCCATGGGCAGAGCTGGCAAAACTCTCTATTGCTGTCTACAATGCTAGGAAGGGCTTTTCCTCTTTGATGGTGAAGAACAGGGGTTGCTGCAGGGATTTGGGTTTGGGAAGATGGTCTGGGATGCAGCGTGATCCGTGGGCTACCAGGGCAGGGTAGCAAACTACACTGCAGGGTCAGCAAAAGAAGGTCAGGAGGAAAAGGCTAAGTTAGCTAAATGCATGAAGCAAGAGTATTGTTGATTTGCTCCCAACTTTTTGTGGCTACTTTGAGCCCTTTGCTGGGTGCAAGGCTCAGGAGAAACAAAGTTTTGCTCCAGTTCTGTTGGGAGACAGGGAGAAGGCCGAGAACTAGAAGCAGGAGTGGATGGAGGAGATACCAGCACAGAGGGAGGTGAAGAACTATTTTACATACATCCAAGAACAAATCAAATGGCATTAGAGAGCAATGAGCAAACTTCTGGTGAGGTTTCTTCTTGTCCAAGGAATGAAATTGATACTGACAACAAAATTGAGTGCCAGAACACCTGAGATCCCTCCCTAGGCTTAACCAAGTGCCTTCCTCTTCTATTTCAGAGGCAGAGGAGAGCTCCAAAGCAAACCTAGGAAAGAATGTCTTCTCATAGGGCACAGTGGTGCTGTCTCGACGTTTCAAAATGGGAGTGAATTTTTCATAATCACACAGTAATGGACATCAGAGCTGGCACTGTGGACAAAGTTAGGTGATTCCTGGTGTCAGGCACTGGGTTTTTGGGGTCCAAATACTTGTAGTCCTGACCTGTGCTAGATCAGAGACATATCCATCCAGTGGGGACAAGGAAGAGAAGACTAATGAACAACAGCAAGACTCTGGCATGACTCCAGCTGTAAAAAGCCCAAAGAATCTAAAGCAAGGAAGGAAATAATTTCTTTCCTTTGGCAGCCCCTTCTGAACTGCAGGATGTTTAACTTCTAAATAAGTCTCTGCTACACTGCAGCTCATGAAGTAGCCTTGGGTGGCTGGAGATGATGAGGGTGTGTGAAGGATGGGAGGAGAGCTTATGGTGTCCGCAGTATTGCTGCCTGCATTTGGGCTCTGCAGGCTGGTGCATATGGCCAGGTGGTGTGGGATTCACTGGTCTGAAGGCAGAAAGGCCTCAGGATGGGGTGGAATATGAGATGCAGAATAAAAGCTGAAATGCAGGACAGTGTAGAACACACTCTTGAGGTGGCTACTATGTTTGATACTATGCCTCAATCTTACCCAGGTCACACCATCCAGGACAGATGCTGGCAAAAAAATGTGGAAACAGAGAGGACATCAGATAGAGAGAGAAGATACTGTCTGGAACTAGGGATTGTAATTTGCTGTTTGAGGACCTTTCTGGAGCTCCATACAATGAGAGATGGAGCATGGATGATTCCTTCTCTGCATGAATGCATACACATATGTAAACATGAGTTTTACATAAAACTGACACCATTTCTACATCAAGAGCTGGGAGGCTTTGGCTTCTTGAACCAGTAGGATCTGCTTCATGTTTAAAGTAGTCCTTGTTGCAGTTGTTTTCTCAGCAAGTGCGCAGCTCATTGTGGACCTCCTGACCACAGAGTCTTGTGAATGCAGATACGGATTCTTACGACTGGAGAAATTCACAGAAGAAAATATAATGAGGTTTATTAGGGGGAAATAAAACTCTTCTGACTAAAGTGGGAATATTTTGGAGAAGATTTACTGCAGTCCAGCCTTGTTTTCATGCTCTTTCCTGGGCAAGTGTTCACTCTGGTGTGAAACAGAAGTCTGATGGAGCTAGACCTTTGGTGTCCTCTGTAGGACAGACCTCTGAGAAGACCCCTATGAGACTAATCGATGTCAGTTCTGCAGGGGGTCAATGATCATCAAACCAGCAGAGAAAGGCCTGAGGTTACCTGTTCTCCATGGGCTGCCACCATCCCGGGTTGAGTCTGTGTCAACCAGCAGGAACTCCAGAACTTGCTACCTGCATTATTGCAATTTGGAGGCAACATTTCATAGAATCCTAGAATAGTTCGGGCTACAAGGGACCTTCAAAGTTCCTCCTAGTCCAACTCGTTTCATGAGTAGGGACATCTTCACCAGCTCAGGTTGCTCAGAGCCCCGTCCAGCCTGGCCTGGGATGTCTCCAGGGATGGTTCATCCACCACCTCTCTGGGCAACCTGGGCCAGTGTTTTACCATCCGCATTGTAAAAAAATTCTCTGTAGTTGCCTACAGAAACTCAGCTGGTATAAATCCTTCAGAGCAGGAGAATGTCATCTCTCTACGTATCATTTCTAGCCTCTGAGCTGCTGGCTGAGGATTGCTAATGATTACTCTTGTGAAATACAGCATCACAAGGGGCTGGAAGCGAGGAACGCAAAGCTCTTCAGCGTTAACGTCAGTATCTGACACTGACCTGTGATACAGCCATCTGTCTTCGGAGCAGCTGGGATCAGTTGACATTAGAAAAGTTTATTTAGGGACTTCCAGGGAAAGAAACCTTACAATATTATGAGATGGTGGCAAATCCTTTAAGACCAGACAGAGTGATCCCTTGGGAATCATAGACTGTCCTGAGCTGGAAGGGACCCACAAGGATCACCGAGTCCAACTCCTGTCCCTGCACAGGACAACCCCACAGTTCACACCGTGTGTCTGAGGACGTTGTCCAGTCTCTTCTTGAACACTGTCAGGCTTGGGGCTGTGACACCTCCCTCTGGAGCCTGTTCAGTGTCCAGCACCCTCTGGGTGAAGAACCTTTTCCTAATGTCCAACCTGAACCTCCTCTGGCACATCTTCCTGCCATTCCCTTGCGTCCTATCATTGCTAATTGGATAGCCAATGATAGCAGTAATTTATGTTTACTTTAGCCTATCTTTATCCAATGAATAAATAACACTGGGAGGAAGGAAGTCTTTATTAAGGATTCAACCTCCTTTCCCTGTTCAGATGAAGAATTTAGAGATTGCAATAAATATGCTTTTGAATCCAGAAATTGTTTTTCAATAGAACTAAGGCGGGCCAACACTAACACTTCTAATCTAATAAAGACGGGCATACTAACATCATCAAGCCAAACCCTTTCATGTCATGTTTCTACATCAGAAAGAAGATTGCTGGGTATAACCTGAAAGCCCAGAGCCTTACCCAATCATCTTCACAATGAAACAAAAGTCTGCCATGGTTTCTTTTGAGGTAGGTAGTAGTAGAATTGTCTACAACTGACTGGAATGCTTTCTGATTTTTTTTTTACGTCAAAAAATGCTGATTTAATTGAAACTGACACTTTCCATGGGAACATACCAACCTTAGTTGAGAAAAGTTTCTCAGGTCCCACATTGAACTTGTGGTCAAAACCAGAGAGGAAGGGAGTTTGCATGCAGTTTTATCTGACCCCAGCGGATATGGAAATCCCATAGCAGGGGGATGACAGAGGTTCAGATCCCTGTTGCAGGGAATACTGGCTTTTACAAAGAGGAGAAACTCAACACAGGCGTGACACCAACGTGTCTTTGCAGTGATGAAGACTAACCATGTACTGGGCTGTGTTAGTCTGACTGGGCAAGGCTCTGAGCAACTTGCTCTGGCTCAGCTTAGCTTTGGGCAGGGTTGGTGGTCTTCTAGTTGGCATGATTCTGCAACAACGGGGATAATTATGGGCTTACATGTGGTTGGAATTTGGGTAGTTGAGTTGGATGAGGCTGAAAACAAAGATGTGAACTATGGTGGGCCAAGTGACCTGTCTATGGACTGGCTGAGTAAAAGTAACGTGGTTTAACCTGAGCTGGCAATACACCCACAACAGCTGCTCACCCACCCTCCCCCCACCACACCCCCACACGCAGGAGAGAGAATCAAAAGGGACGGGAAAAAATTAGGTTGAGATAAACACAGTTTAATAAAATAACAAAATACTAATACACTACTAGAATATATATATATATATAATAGAAATAAAAGATACTCAAGGCAATTCCTCATGAACACGCTGAGCAGCCAGTCCCAGGAAACGGTACCTGCCCCCACAGCTGATTCTGGAAAGAGAAAAGAGAGGAAAAGGGCAGAAGGGCTCAGAGGCCTCTGCAAAAGTGGTGAAAGTCTGGACTAAATGTCCCAACTGAAACTCCCCTGGCTCCAACAAAAAGAGTGAAGAAGAAAATATAGCAGAAGAGCCAACCAGAAGGTCCCAGCTCCCAGCTCTCCTTAAATTAGCGTGATGCTAATGAGATAAGAGGCTCTCATTGATCAATCTGGATGTCAGTCAAGCTCTGCCCCATCCATGCCTCACACCTGTGGGCAGAGCGCTCAGAACGCCCTTGGCTCTCAGACCAGAGCAATTAAAAACACAAGCTCTGTGCTGGGGTATTATCTGCTTGTTCTCAAACTAAGTCCGAATAATGAGCATGCTAGCTATGAGAAAGAAAGGTTTCTAACTGCATGAAGAAAATTAACTCATTTTCAGCCAAACCAGCACAGTCCCATTCTCTCTGATTTTCTGTGGAAAACCTGATAACTTCATATTTTTTTCTCAGTCAGAAGTTATTCAGAAGTTCTGAGAATAAGGAAACCATTTCATTAAAGATGCTGAAGGGAGTGGAGCGTCTCCCGTGTGAGGAAAGGCTGAGGAAGCTGTGGCTCTTTAGCTTGGAGAAGAGCAGACTGAGGGGTGACCTCATTCATGTTTACAGATATAGAAAGGGTGAGTGTCAGGAGGATGGAGCCAGGCTCTTCTCAGTGACAACCAATGATAGGACAAGGGGTAATGGGTACAAACTGGAACACAGGAGGTTCCACTTAAATTTGAGAAGAAACTTCTGCATGGTGAGGGTGTCAGAGCCTGGCCCAGGCTGCCCAGGGAGGTTGTGGAGTCTCCTTCTCTGCAGACATTCAAACCCGCCTGGACACCTTCCTGTGGAACCTCAGCTGGGTGTTCCTGCTCCGTGGGGGGATTGCACTGGATGAGCTTTCCAGGTCCCTTCCAACCCCTGACATTTTGGGATTCTGTGATTACCCATTCCACTGAATAGAGAGGGAGAGACAACCCTGGGCAGGTACCTCCACACTGCCTGCATCCTGCCCTCCGTGGTTCTTCACTGACCTCTTCTCCTGGACAGATGGGGTTCATCCTGTCATGCAGGGGATTGGCACCACCTGCAAACACATCCACCTGGCTGGCTGGGGAGATCAGCGGGGTCATTAGACATGTCATGCCTAAATTCCTTGAGAGTTTCCAGAAGAATAAGGTGGACGAATTCCCAGCATAGTCCGTCATCGATTTATGTAGCTTGGATCCATAACTGCTAAACAGTGAGTGATCAGGGTTTGACAGCCTGGTCTAAACCTTTGCACATGTTAATGTTACAACATATTTTCGTTCTGAGGCAGAATTCCCCTGGAATTCAGCTGTGCTTGCAAGGGGCAAATGGGGGATGGAAATTTCTGCTGGCTGTGACCAAGCCTTTCAAATCACCATGGCAGTTGTTTATCGTTGCAGCAGGCAATGGCAGATGCCCTGTCACAGCAAGGCCAGACTGTTTTCCCCAACCCAGCCATCTTCTCCCTGCCTCCTCCCAGGGCTATCCTTCACCTCTGGGTAGGAGGGAGGCCAGTCTCCTATCTGACCAGATAAATCACATTCTCTGTCTGGTTCAAATGGAAATAATAAGCCTAAAATGCTGGACAGGGAAGGGCCAGGCTGGAAAGTTGTGTACTTCAAAGAACACAGTTCAATTTTTGTGTCCCCAGCACTATAATGGGGCCAACCCCAGCTCGCTGGTTGATGCTTTCCTGGTCAGTGTGTCGGAGGCTCGTACAGAGCAAGTTCAGTTTTCTCAGCTAATGTCTTGCCAGGTCTGTTTTGTGTCCGGCTCTGCTCATCACGCCGCCTGTGTCCACACAGGAGGTGTTTCCATACACAGCCCTGCTCGTGCTGCATCACAGTCCAATCTAATACATGGGCAGGACGTGAGTCAGGGCTCATGGCACGAGCTCTACCTCCCACCCGCAACAACGGGACAACCTCTTTGGGTTGCATGGCTGTGATTCCACCTGGCCAGGGATAACCTGGTGTGTGCAGGATCTGGATTGTCAACCAGCCAGTTCTTCCTGTCCACGAATGAGCTCTGTAAATCCAGTTGCTGTTTACTGAGCAGCTCTCTGACAGGTTCTGGGAGCACTGGGAGCATACATCAGGGTGATGACAGGCTGATTGGGGTGCCTGCAGCCTGTCCCCCAGAGACAGGCCCCTGGGAGCTGCTGGAGGGGAACACCGAAACACTCAGAGACAACGAAATTTTAGCATCACTGCAGGGTTGGTGCTGCAGCATGTCGGGGCAGAGATCAGTGACCAGAGACACTTCCATTTATTTGGGCTCTGTACAAGCTGCTTTTAACTCACTGAGGCGGGGCATATGAAATGATAGGATCATAGAATCGCAGAATTATAGAATAGTTTGTGTTGGAAGGGACCTTCAGAGGTCATCTAGTCCAACCCCTCTGCAATTAGCGGGGTGCTGGGTGAGCAGTGGTGCCCATCTAATTTTTTGCAGTGAGTGTGGTGAGAGCCTGTCCCAGGTTGGCCAGAGAGGTGGTGGATGAACCATCCCTGGAGACATCCCAGGCCAGGCTGGACGGGGCTCTGAGCAACCTGAGCTGGTGAAGATGTCCCTGCTCATGGCAGGGGTGGCACTGGGTGAGCTTTGAAGGTCCCTTCCAACCCAAACTATTCTATGATACTATGATCTTCAACTAGATCAGGTTGCTCAGAGCCTCATCCAGCCTGGCCTGGGATGTCTCCAGGGATGGTTCATCCACCACCTCTCTGGACAACCTGGGCCAGGTTTTCACCACCCTCACTGTAAAAATTTCTTCCTCATGTCCAGCCTGAATCTCCTCTCTTTAGTTTAAATCCATCACCCCTTGTCCTATCACTACAGGCCCTGTTTAGAAGTCTGTCCCCATCTTTCTTTCAGCCCCTTTTAAGTGCTGAAAGGCTGCAATAAGGTGTCTGTGGTGCCTAGGGTAGGCCAATGGACAGGACAGTTGATGGTTTGTGCTGCTCATCCCTGATCCTGCTTTGTCACCCTCCATCCCCACTCTGTTCTGACCCCTTATATCCAGCTGTGCTTTCACCTCTGTAAATGGTTCCTTGTTCTGAACACAGTGATAGCTATTTTCTCTCCTGTTGGTTCCTCCCAGGATATTGGCAAGAAAGAGCAGAGGGTGCCTAAGGAGTCATGGACCATTGCACTGAGATATATCTGTATGGCTCAGGCGCTCCCACAGGCATCAGCCACTACCACAAAAAAATTCCAATTCGGAGATGCTTCAGAGCTTGCCTTTTTGGTTATTTCAGAGACGAACATGTGCTGGCATCGCCATCTGGTGCAAGTTTCCAGGAATGAACTGGCTGTGAGCAGCTCAGGCTTGAAATACCTGGGATTTTATAGCTGGTCAAAGCAAAGCTCATATTGCTGGCCCCAGCCCAGCACTGCCAGACTGAATGGCTCAAGGAGAGATCACCTTGTACTTTTGCATTTTCCAGCCTGATTCTCTTCTCAGAAATATTTGAGACATCGAACAGCAAATTGCTGAGTGCAGGGATGGAGGAAAGAAAGAAAAGTGACTGGCAATGGAGGCCAGATCCCTGATTTTCACAGGGAGCATCTGAATCTGTGGATCTGCTAAAATTTGGCTGATTCTTGTCTTTAAGATGGATGATCTTTTAACTCTTGTATTTAAGACACAGAGCTGAGTGTTGCCCTGGAAAAAAAACAGTTTTGCTTCCTATTTATGGAGGAAAAGGACTACAGAGGTCCCTATATCAGACTCAATGGTGAAATTTTGATTTTCCTCAATCTCAGTATTTTCATCTGCTTCTTGTCTGGCTAAGGGGGAGGGAGAGCCATGTTCACAGGCACCCCCAGCACAGCCCAGCTGAAGCAAGGAGTTTGCTGGAGCTCTGTGTGTCATGGCACAAAATTAAAAGCAAATGTCTGGCACTAAATGAAGTGATTTGATTTGAGTTTTCCGGGAAGAAAAACAAACAGACGACAAAAAAAAAAAAAATGGAATTGCTTGAGCAAAACCACAGCTTTTCTCACAGTGAAGCTTGATTTTGCAAAACTTGCCTTTCCTGCTGAGCAATTGTTCCTGCAGACAATTCCCACAGCCTTTTCGGAATGGCAGGGGGTCACCAGCTGGCGTCTTCTGGGCTGTATGTAGTCAATTAGTTCAAACCAATTAGGCAATTATTGAGTGTTACTAAACTGGAGTTAATTTCAATAAATTGAAAACAGCTGAGGCATTTGGCATCAAAAAGCAAATCAAAAGGATTCCCCAAATCAGGTGCTTCCCTCTCTGCACTCCTTTCCAAAAACCCTATGTATGATGTTGGCCTTGGCCTTGTGAAGAACCTCGTGACTCTCCTGGGCAGTGGCACATAGAAGTGTCTGACCTTATCATAAAATGAAGATGAAAAGCCTGTGCTGAATCCTTTCTGCAAGAGCAAATCCAGCTGTCCAGATTGTTCCAGGAGGGAGGCACAAACAGCCAAGTTATTTGGTGGGTGAACTGAGAGCCCAAGAATGGTCACCCATGTGACCACTGCTCTAAGAACATTTGTCCTTTACCTCAAAAGCCCCCTCCCCTGACGTAGTATCATTTCCAAACAACACCTGGAGCAATTAAAGCCAGAAATCAGACGTAGAAATGGGGCTATCTGTAGCTTTACAGTGCAATGCACTTATGGGACAGGTTTCCTTCAGATTGTCCCCAAGTTTCTAGGATGTGCAGAATAATGCAGTTGCCTAAACATCTGGCACTGTTTGAGATCCATCACAATGCCTGAGATACATATAGGGAGGGCCAGATAGACCCATAGGACATCCATGCTGTTATGGAAGTTGGAGATCAGCAGAAATACCACATAAGATATGAAACACCTCTGTTAGGACACTAGATTGCACCCCTGGCATGCAGTAAACACCTACACGTGGACAACTCTACAGCAAATCTCCAACTGAAATAATCTTCCGTGCAATCCTGGATATGCCGTGTCGTACTGGACTTGGGCTGGACACCGGCTGCGGGAAGGTACAAAGTCATGCTGGTGGCATGGGAGAAGAAGGCATCTGAGAAGTTCTCCTGTGCCCATGCCACTCTAAGGAGCGATCTGAAGTGCAGAGAGGTTTAGCTGGTAGAGGCAGACCAAGATGTGGCTGAATGTGGGTCTGAATGTGAAGAACGGGTTGCCAGAAAATGAGGTAATTCTGTGTCTTAGGTGGACCAGACCCTAAATATTCTTCTAGCTGCTCTACAAGCTGTGGGCCCACCTCTCAAAGTGAAGGAGCTGGCTTTTAGATTGAGCCCTCCTCTCACCTCCATTGCTCTTGTGGCTTGCCTTGGTTCCCAGAGTCCAACATCTCAGAGACCAGAGGCAGCAGAGTCAACTACTACTGTCATTTTCACAAATTACTCACATTTTATTTAGTTGGATTGCAGGGTCTTCAACCAGTCATATGAACAAGCCCCAAAAGATCCCAAATTTCCTCATCTTCCTTTTGACCAGCTGAGAAGTAATCCCACAGATTTATTTGAACTGAAGTTCACAGTGGTAGAAGTTGGTGACCTCTGCACTAAATACTCTGTCTCAAAAAAAAACGTGTTGGCTCAAGCAAACCTGGTCTTAAACAGGGTCCTTCATCATTCTATAAGACACTGGCCAGCAAAATATCTGTTCAACTCAACAGCAAGGATTTGAATGCTTGTGAAGGGTCTGAGCTGGTCAATATGTGACCGAAGACAAGAATTGGTGCCTGGTCTCAATGTATTAATTTTCAAAGGGAAATCCCTAGGGAAAAAGCAGGGAGGGTTTGGAAGATAACAGGTTGCTAAATATATTCCAGCACAAAGCTGACAACAGCTAGAGCCACATTTGATATGCCTCTGGAATCCTAGCAGGGCTGATTTATCTTGGTGTTAGGCCTAATATACTTAAAAGCCCTTTATAAATAACCCAGGACCTTTTGCACTTGCTGTTCTACAGACTTGCTTTGTTTATTTGACTGGTTGAGCTGGGCCTGTCATTTTTAATGAAAATAAACTCCTTGTGAGAGACCTTTTCCTTCTGGGACCTTCTAAGGGACACACAGAGCAATTCTCTGCTTCTCCCCCGCTTCCCAGCAGCCCCATTAATTCTCATCTTTTTGGATTATGAAACGTGAAGAGGTTTGGGGAAAGGTTAACTGGGCCCCTGTGGGTTATGTTTCTTCTGGCCTACAGAGCTTGCCTCCAAAGATGAACAACAAAGCTGCTTATTTTGGGTTAGAGTTTTTGAGGGGTAGGCACCCAACGTCCTAGTAGTGCTGAAATTCACCCCAAAGGACCAAGAGGAATCCAGAGAAGACGGTGGGTGACAAACAGACAGACACATGGCCTTGGTCATGATTTGGAGAGGGTGTAGGAAGGTGAATCCCACCTGACCCCTTGCTACCTTATCTCCTCATGGTTATTTGGGGATGCAGAGAACTACCATGACCTGAGCTGTCACCACAAGACAGGGGAAGGAAAAGGGAGCAGCGGACAGCAGCTTTGGTCTGTGAAGAGAGAGATGGAGGAGTGGAGAGCTGCCTTCTGCCCTTCCAACCCTGGTCACCACATCTCACCCTATCCGGCCACTGGGAGCAACCCCAACTCTGTCTGGTATCACAGCAGGAAGGGGTCTAGGGGATGAAATAGAACAGGGGCAAGTGTAGAGTCTTGAATCTGGGCAGGAACAACCCCAGGTTCCAGTATAGGCTGGGGAATGACCTATTAGAGAGAAGTGAAGGGAAAGGGACCTGGGGGTCCTGGGGACAGCAGGGTGACCATGAGCCAGCACTGGGCCCTTGTGGCCAGGAAGGCCAATGATACCTGGGGTGGATTAGAAGGGGGTGTTCAGTAGGTCAGAGAGGTTCTCCTGCCCCTCTACTCTGCCCTGATGAGACCACACCTGGAATATTGTGTCCAGTTGTGGCCCCTCAGTTCCAGAAGGACAGGGAACTGCTGGAGAGAGTCCAGCGCAGGGCAACAAAGATGCTGAAGGGAGTGGAGCATCCTCCATATGAGGAAAGGCTGAGGGAGCTGGGGCTCTGGAGCTTGGAGGAGACTGAGGGGTGACCTCATTCATGTTTACAGATACATAAAGGGTGAGTGTCAGGAGGATGGAGCCAGGCTCTTCTCGGTGACAACCAATGATAGGACAAGGGGCAATAGGTTCAAACTGGAACACAGGAGGTTCCACTTAAATATGAGAAGAAACTTCTTCATGGTGAGGGTGTCAGAGCCTGGCCCAGGCTGCCCAGAGAGGTTGTGGAGTCTCCTTCTCTGGAGACATTCAAACCCATCTGGACACCTTCCTGTGGAACCTCAGCTGGGTGTTCCTGCTCCATGGGGGGATTGCACTGGATGAGCTTTCCAGGCCCCTTCCAACTCCTGACATTCTGGGATTCTGTGATTCTGTGAAGTTGCCATGTGAAGGGTCCCCAAATGCTGATGCCCCTCAAGGTGTAAGCTGAATGGGAAAGCTGCTGGCACTGCTCTAAGCCCTTTCCTCTTTTCTTTGCTGATGGCAAATCTATCAGCAATGGGAAACGCGTCGCAAGGGCCTGATCTGCTAAGGTGAGACTGTACCAGCCATGGCCAAAGAATGACTTGTCTTTAACCACTGGAGGTCTGGTTATCCAGCTCTGGAGACTACTGCTTTGGTGTGTGAGTGCACAGTTGAGGAGGAAGCACACGAAAAACTGAATAGATAGATCTTATAATTAAATTATGAGTTCTATGGCTTTTGAACAGTGATCGAGCTCCTCTTGTGCTAACATCAAATGTGGCTTATGTCATTAATGGTGGTGAAAAACCCACTATTCGCTTTCGGTTGTTTGTGGATCTCTGTTGTCAAGCTTACAATTTGATAAGAAAACATGTAAGCCTCGTCCTTAACCTGCTTTCATTGGTAATCATTTTATTAATTTCCATTGAAACTTGGTAGATCTGTCGTGTTGGGTTGTATTAAATGCTATGCTTTTTATGGTGCAGAAACCCTTAATGAATGCTTCTAAAAATCAGAAACAACAGTGGTACTTTTTAGGAAGGTTCTATTTGGATTTTTTTAAGCTTTTGTTACTGCCTACCTGTTTCCTGAAAATTTAAAACTAAGATGATCAGCTGAGCTTCTCTTCTGTACCCAGAAGGACTTAGTGATGACAAAGGCAGATGTGCAGGAGTGTCTGCAGCCTGACACAACTTTGGCTGTGCCAGCTGAAGACCTTGGTGCTGTCTTAGAGAGGGACTGAAGCAGATCTAGCTGGATGGTGGAGATGTCAAACACTGGGACAGGTTTTATGGTCTGCGTCCTTGGAGCTTTTTAGGACCAAACAGAAGAAAGCCCTGAGCAACCTGGGCTGATTGCTAAAACTGACTCTGCTCGAGCAAGAGGTTGGACTAGAAACCTTCTGAGGTCCCTCCCTGCCTGAATTATCCCATGAATCAGATGACTTCTGCTATGGTCACTGCTGGAAAGAAGAGGGAGCTCAGTACCTCAGACAACTCTGTAGATAAGGTCTTACCCCCATTGAAGAAGCTGCCACCATTTTTGAGCTTGTCCAGAGATGGTGGCTTCAGTGGGGAGGAATTTGGGGTTTTGAAGAATGACAGAATGCTTGCGGTTGGAAGGGACCTCTGGAGATCATTTAGTCCAACCCACCTGCTAAAGCAGGTTCACGTAGAGCTGAAGAAGTTCATCCTCAGGCTGGGACTCCCGGGAGCCCCCTGTTTTGGGACTATATTTACCACATCACCGTTTATCACTATGTGTTTTTTTCCATTCTGCCCCCTGAACTTCAGGTAAACTCCATCTGGAATGAGCTGGCTTATTTTTTGCTGTAAGGCTTTTTTCACCCTGCACTTTTCTTATCTCTGGCACCAGCATTTCTGTGTTCTAATAGATGGTTTCGATCAGCAGAGGGAGTGCAAGAGCAAGGAAAAAAATGCACACACTGAATATAAGGGAGGTTTGATCTGAGCTGCTCTATAAGCCTCAGATATGAACGAGCTTTGCAGAGAAGTGACCCTTCCAGCCACCTTCTGAGTGGCTCTTTCTGCATTTTCACTCATGAAAGGGACATCGAGTTTCTCATCAACCTTTCTTTCATCTGGTGGATGCGAGAAACAAAAAAAAGGCAAATAGAAAAACTCTACAAACTCAGAATCCAGGTTAAAGATTTTCATAAAGGTTACTTAGAAATCAAAAACATTATGACAAAAGAGTAAAAAACATGTGAAAATCTCCAGTCAGCTATTGTTTCACCGTTTAAGAAAGAACAAAAGGGATGATGGGCCTTGCGCTAGCCAGCAATGTGACTTGGTGACCCTTCATTTGGCAACGACACATATTGTCTCTGTTATCAAAAATATCCACGGTCCTCACATTTAGCAAGTTGCACAAGGTTGAATTTAAGTGCCACCAAGGCGAAGGAGATTTAAGAACACAGCTGAGCACTTTGCTAAATCAGTGCCTCAGTCTGTAAATATTTGTTAACTTAGTCCAATAACTCAGGGAACACAAATCTTATGGATCCAATGAATGGCTGGTGCACCAGTCAAGGCACTCGACCCTTTCTTTTGTTCAACCAAAAAGACTTGACTTCAAACAATTATTCAATTATCTGTTCTTTGTTAATCTTTTCCCAGTGATTATTAGCCCAATAAGCAAGCACATCATATAGCTACCTATAAACACGAGGCATTATTACCCATTCAATTTGCAAAGGAATTAGTGGAGAAAAACCCCATGAGCATTTATATTATGTAATTAAGATAAAGGCCAAAAACTCAAAGGTCTTTATGCATATCTATCTCCCTCACCATGTGGTGGGATCATTTTTTCAGCATCCAGGCACCCATGAAAATCCAGCTGGATCTACAGCGCTGGAGCTGGATAAACCACAGTTGTTATTCCCACTCTGAGGGTTGGATCTGTTTTACCATTCTCACAGTTCGTGACAGCACAGGATGATGGAAGTTCTCAACAATGATTATTCGGTGTATTCAACTGGCCTGCAATCTATGCTATCATTTTTCTTTTAAAAGAAACTCATGAAAGAGAGCTTCCAACTTTGCCAATGTGCTTGCCATTCGCTTGGCCCACTTGGGTCGTGGTCAAGCTGTCCTTGTCCAAGTGTTATAGGGTCTGCTCAGGGACAGTCCGCTCCAACTGCAGCTGCAAACACCTGCTCCCAGGTGCTCTCAGTCTTTTTTATTCCATTTATCCTTTTATTTTACCCACTGTTTGCTGGCAGGGAGGTCGGTGCGGAGGAAAGAAAGAGAAATGAGTCTGCTTTGTCACGAATTACACCCATTCTGCCTCCCTCTCTTAACTCAGCCTCTTCCAGTCCAGGGAGCTTTGCCTTAGGACCATGCCCTGGCTGTCTTGCGTGGGGAAACCCAGTGGTCCACAGTCCCTTCTGTGCAGGGTGTGACGGTGCCTGCACAGTTCCTGAAGAGGGCATTGATGTACCATGCACGGTTGGGTTGAGCTAACTACAGCTGGACCTGCAGTTTTCCCATCCCAGCCCTATATCCCAGCCATCCCTATTGTTCCATGCGGTGCCCCACCACGACCAAGTCAACATTGTGCCCCCAAAAAAGGGCTCAGGCTGCTCCAAAAGGGGAGAACCGATTGACCACCAGATCAGTGGTTGCGTTGAGGTTACACCTCAAACCTCCAGGCTTCGCTTACTCTGCATCCGTACCCTCACCTGCCGACTCCTCCAACTAAAAGTGACTTTTGCCTCCTCAGGTTGCTGAAAGGATTTGAGATGTCTCCACAAACCTTCAGCCCTGAATGGGATGTCCCTACATGTAACTTGGCCTTGCTTTGAAACCATGTCCTGTGGCTCCTCCTTTCCTCCCCACTCCAGCATGCATCCCACCCCAGCCTGAGCCCAAACCCAAGGCTTGCATCTCCCTACATCCACTTCTACTTCTTATTTCCCCCCAAAGGAAGCCTGGTGCAAGGGGAAATGCATCATAAACCAAAGCATGGCTGTACAACACTGTGAAGAAACTCCCCAGTGAGGTGCATGCTTTCCTCACGGGGGGCAGAGCTGAGAAACGGTCTTGAGTCCATTTTTTTCTTGGAATGGGTTGAATTCCCATCTTGTCCATCCCAGCCAACGCAGGGCTGGGCTCAGAACAGTTCGTGTAGGTCTGCACAGCAGACACTGGTCTCCATCACCCCCGGGGCTGGCGGTCCCCAAAACCATGCCAGTCCCAATGATGGTTTATGGTCTCCCAAAAGCGCTGATCACAGAGCAGGACTGCAAGCCACCAGGGAAAGCTTTCCAAACCCAGCAGGGATGCTCTTGGCACACCAAGCTTCTTTTATACCACACCCCAGCATTTTTTCCCTTGTTTTCCTAAAGAAACAAGATTTATGTGAATCATCCCGGGCAGTTTCGACCCAAACGACGTTGAGCTGAAGAGCCCTCAAGGAGATTGTTTTCCTTCCAGATTTGCAGGGGAAAAGCAGCCACTGCCCCTGAGGAGCCTGGCACCAAGGGGGCCCTCCCTGTGCTTGGCAGAACCTCACTGAAACCACACGCAAAAAAATGGGGTGAGCTGTGCCCCTCCATCCACAGGAGCCTCTCCACCCTGACACCCACCTCTGCCTGACCACTGCAGCAGCCTCAGGTGTGAAAGGTGTTGTTGGAAGCCTGCCCTACACCAGCTGATTTCCCAGCTGGAAACACACCAAGGTGGCTTTTCAGGAGAGCAAGGTCCTGCCCTGGCTGAGGAGAGTGGAGGCTGGTGGGGAGGCACGGACGTATGGTGAGCAGGAGACACTGGGGTGGGTTGGGAGCGGGGAAGGTGGCAACGTGGGATTGTGGGTTTGGGGTGAGGTGCCACTCAGCCAATGCATCAATCTGTTGGCATGGATCGTCCCTTCCTGTCACGGAGGAGAGGACTTGTAGAAACCCCATACAATCCCATATTGCCATTGTCCTGCTTCCAACTTTTGTCCCCGACCTCTTGGGGGTGTTTGGTGTAGGGTTCCAGGCCTGCTTGGCACTACCCATCCATGCTGGATGCAGCTGAGCCCCTTTGTGGTCTTACAGAGGAGACCTCATAGCATCTCCTTCCACCACCAGTGGGACAGGGAGGCTGGGATGGCCTCTGCTTCCCAACAGGAGGGCACAAAGCAAATGCCCCATTCGGTTAGTCCATCAGATGGGGCTGCACACACAAGTACTGAGTTCATTCTCTGCCTGGGGGGATGGCTTATTGCCACAGGAGAGGATAGGACCAGGCAAGCCCAGCTGTGTGTGATGGGAGGAAGAGAACTGAAAGGGCACGATGCTTGGATTCATCCTGACACGTTGTCATCTCCCCCCTAGATTTATCACCCGCTGCTAATTAGAGGCAGCCGACTCTGTCTAATGTGGACAAGTCCTGGCTGGGTGCTCGCAGGCAGGGAGAGCATGGCTTACCACATCCAGGAGAAGGGCTCTCAGACGCTTGAGCTCAGCTCGTGTCCTCAGGAGCTCGCGAGCCGAGCCGGGGTGGAGTGGTGGGGGAATGTGAAGGGCAGTAAAAGCGAGGCGGGCTCTGCCGGGGCAAGCGCAGCCCAGAGTTAAGCTTTTCTTCTGGCAGCCAGCACCAGACATTTTCAGCAGGATTGTTCTTTCTTTTTCTTCTTTTTCCTCCCCAAAGTGGCCCAAATAGTCCCTGGAGGGGAGGAGATTATTTAAACCTGACATGTTCCCTTCCATCTTTCCAATGTGGTCAACCCCGAAAGGCTGCAGATGCTCTTCCACCTTTGCTCGCTGTCCCACCTGCCAGGAACTGCAGATTCCACCCTTCACCGACCCATCCGCCCCAGGACCACCCCCGCTGGATGGAGACAGAGTAAACCACCCACCCCACCCCGAGGAGACCCCCATTGTCTTCCTCTCTCCTGGGGAGACCCGATGACACAGCTGGGGCTGCAACTGTGTGAGCTGTGGCAGGGCGGGGAGGAATCTCGGATGAGATGCAAGGAGTGGGATGCACCCGTGGCGGGGTTTGGTTTGGCAGCCTCTTACGTACAATAAAAGGTCAGGCTGCGGAGAAGCTTGGTGTTTTTTAATTTCCCTGGCTTTTGTTCAAGGCTGCGTCCTTAAGGATGGGGATTCTCTACCCCGGTGGCAGGCTGAGAGCATGGGTGGGCGGCTGGCTGCTTGTGCTGGTTGTTTTTTTAGCGTGCAAAGGATTTCGCTCAAGCACAGCCTGCAATAGAAGGCTGGGGTGGGTGTGAACTCAGGGCAAGATGGTGGTGGAACTGGGCATTGGGTCTGGCTTGGCCTCAGGTCCAAAATACAAGGCATCTTCTCTTTTGCATCGAGGTTTTGGGGGCTATCAGGTAACCTGGTGGAGCAGGAATTTGTGGAAGAAGACACATACTGTGGAGGAAGCTGCACATGTGGAATAAAATGAGGGCAGGTTCTTGCCAAACAGCCCAAAGGAGAGCCCGAGATGAAGCAACACAAGGGTCCTTCTGGAAATGGTCAAGTGGGGTTCTCCGCTATGGTCTCAGTGGGTCAGCTGCTGGATTTGAGGCTTTAGAAATGGTGCTGTTGCTTCCTAAACTTCTCAGGGCAGAGATAGCTTCCTATAGCTGTGTATCACATCCAGCCTGATCCCTGCCATCCTGAGGGTCAGAGACCACCACACACAGAGGGGCTTTGCAGATCACCCTGGCTCCACATCTTCAACAGCTCAGAGGGGTCAGCTAAGCTCTCACCAGGGGTATCCTACCAGGCTCCACACTAACACCTCCTCTTCGTGGACACTTTACAAGGCCACAGTGAGATGCCCTGTGAGCTTATATGATGCCATTACACCTGTCTTATAACTGAGCTTTCCTAAAATCTTCAGGATGCAATAAAGAAACCCATTCTTGGATGAGGAGCAGCTGTTTCAAGCTCAATTCAAGCAAGACTGGAGCTTGGCTCCTTGGAAGACACAAGGCTTTGATGCACGGGCCAACATCTTCTCCCTGTCTCCAATACCTGTACTAAGGTGGTGCTGAGCCTTAGGAGCCTGCTGAGCAGCTCAGCTGCCTTTATGGGCCAGACATATCCAGGAGTGATGTCAGGCTCATAATAACAGGTTGATTGTTAATAATAAGTGTCTGATCTAGAATTTGATTCATGAAAACAGAAAGAATAGAAACATAATAAATGCCAGTCAATGTGGTTTCATGGAAAAGGGGTCTTGTATAAATTTGATTTCATTCTTTTAAGTCGTAAGGTTGATTCATAAACATAACTGTATATGCAAGATGCTTGCAAAATTTCGGATTTGTACAGTGTGGCATTCCAGGTGGGGAAAAAAGCACCACACATCAGCAGAGCACGTGTTAAATGACCTAAGCACTGGCTAACTGATAGATCTGAAAAAGCAGTGAACAATGGTGAATCACTAGTGAGTGGATCTGTTTCTCTGGGGGAAAATCCTAGGCCCAAAGCCATGCAGCCTTCTCCACCAGTGAGCTGGGAATAAAGGCAAAATTACTCCCGAGGAGGCTGAGGGGGAAGAAAAATTACTGGAATGAAGCAGACGAGGACAGACAGCCATAGGGACAGCCCTGGTCAGCCCCTCTTGGTAAGCAGCTGTTGCCAAGGCCAGGCTGGATGGGGCTCTGAGCAACCTGATCTGGGTGAAGATGTCCCTGCTCATGGCAGGGGAGTGGCACTGGATGAGCTTTCAAGGTCCCTTCCAACCCAAATTATTCTATGATTCTATGAAATTCGCTTCCCAGGTGTGTCACTTGGCTACAGCTGGGGTAGTTACAGACAGGTGTCTCTACACTACGAGCTGTGTTGTCTCAGCCTAGCAGATCTGCAACACAGCAAGAGCCCCAATATATTTGGCCCTGGTGTTTGGCAGCACCAGGCGGATTTTCATGATAGGCCTTTACCACAGCCCTTGTTTTGAGTGCTGAGCATCCACCCATTGAAAACAAATGCCTTGAACAGAGCACCCTGAAACCTACCCGTCCTTCTCTGTCACCCACGGCTGCCTGCGCGCTGCAAAACAAGCTGGTGCTGTTTGCCTTGAAGCTCAGAGCTCATTTAAATGCATTGCTTCCCCTGTCTCCACCTGATATCCAGACGAGATGCCCTGGCGCAGGTGAGTCAGCCCCTGGCTGAAGTCAGCAGCGCCGTCATCCTCGCAGTTATCTCCGCCAGGCGGAGGCAGCTCTTGCGTCTGTCGTGCTTCTCCCAGCGCTGAACCATCAGGTCTCTAATCATCTCCCGCCCACGGTCCTTGGACTCAGCGCCGGCTTGGCCGTGACACGTCCCCGGAGGCTGCCCGGTTGCTGTGGGAGAGCCACGCAGCTCCGCGAGCCCCAAGGGAGATGTCGCAACAGAAACCAGCACCTGCAGCCAGGGAAGGGCATTTTCCACAGCCGCTGATTTTGCAGGGAACTCCCTGGCTGCGTGCAGCGCACATAGCTCTCCGTTGGGATGTAGGAGAGACCATCAATTGAGCTTCATTCCTTTTTTTTTTAAATTATTATTATTTTTCTAATTAAGGATGCGCTGACGAAGCTCCAGGTGTCTGTTTGGCAGCTGCGCTTTTCTCCTTGGCTGCTGACGCCAACAGCGGGTGACTCAGCCCTTTCCAGGCTCTGTGCAAGCCTTTCCTCTCCTGCCACTCAAACGTTTGCTCTGTCCGACAGTTGAAACCAGTTCTGCCCCGAGGTGCTGCCCAGTGAGCTGCTCAGGCAGGGCAGCACAGCTCCCTGCTGCGGCCAGGGCACGGAGCAGTGATTTGCAGAACCCCCTTTCTGAGCCATGTGGGCGGTTGTGTAAGTCTGGGCAGAGAGTTCCTCCTTCCCCTGCTTGCTCTGTTCACAGGGAAAGCTCCCAGGGCAAAACGCACCCTTGGCGATCCACGTTCCTGTACCTGTGCCAAGCAGTGCCTAATTCTCCACTTGACTTTTAAGCTACAATTGCTGTGAACAGCTTTATTTTCTTCTCAAGCTCTGCCCTACGTTTTCATACCTACGAGCATGGGAGTTCCCAGATACCGCATGCAACCACAGCAGCACCTCCCAGCCTCCTGTGCCTCGTGCCCAGACCCACATGGTCCCCCAGGTCCTGGGAAGAGGTAAGATGTTCACCCCTGCAGCCTCCCATCACTGCACAGGGTCTACCTGATGGTGCATAGAATGACAGAATAGTTTGGGTTGGAAGGGACCTTCAAAGCTCATCCAGTTCAACCCCTGCCATAAACAGGAACATCTTCACCCAGATCAGATTGCTCAGAGCCCTGTCCAGCCTGTCCTGTGATGTCTCCAAGGATGGAACATCTATCATGGACATCTCCCTGGGCACAGAGGGAAGTTGGTAGAACCCTTTCAGATCACACAATGTCCTCAGCTGGAGATGTGGCAAAAGGGTTGATCCCAAGCAGGATGACAGGAGCGGTGATGAAAGCCACGCTGCGCCCAAGAAGAGACAGTGTTGGCTCTGACAGCCAGCAGGAGTCCAAAACAAGCAAGGACACATTTCATCATGGCCCAGCAAGTAGCAAACAGGGAGAATGGTGGCCCTCACAGAACATTTTTTACTCAGTCTTGTAAGCCTGGACCATGCCTTGTCTAGACTTCACTGAACACTCTGCCACCTTTGCCTCCATGGCTCTGCATAGACCTGACTTTCTGAGGTGGTTTAGTAACACTGACATGTTAACATCGGAGCCATGGGTCATCTCCCAAGGCTTTGGGTGTCTCCAGCGTGGATGTCTCTGTGTGAGCTGGGCACAGAGGACCCTTTACATTGGTGGAGCTCTGAAAGAATTGTCCATGCCAGTCTGAGATTGATCCCTCCTGAATCTCCAGTATTGACCCTTGCCTTGATCTCTGTTGAGTGGAAAGTCAACCAGGGATGAGACCACACTATGGACACCCACCTTGAGCTGGGTGGATCTCACTAATTTTGGTGTTGGCAAGACTGAAGGCACTGAAATACGTGGCTGTGATGGGGATGAAGGTACCCACATCCTCTGTTGAGAAGCAGGTTAAGGCACTGCAGACCTTATTATGTAATTATCCACAGCAACATTATTATGGCCTTTCAGTACTTAAAAGGGGCTGGTAAGAAAGATGGCAACAGACTTTTTAGAAGGGTCTGTAGTGACAGGACAAGGGGTAATGGTTTTAAACTGAAGGAGAGGAGATTCAGATCAGGTGTAAGGAAGAAATTTTTGACACTGAGGGTAGTGAGACCCTGGCCCAGGTTGCCCAGAGAGGTGGTGGATGCCCCATCCCTGGAGACATCCCAGGCCAGGCTGGACGGGGCTCTGAGCAACCTGATCTGGTGAAGATGTCCCTGCTCATGGCAGGGGGGGCACTGGATGAGCTTGGAAAGTCCCTTCCAACCCAAACTATTCTGTGATTCTGAGATCCTAGGACCTGCAAGTGACCAATTCAGACCTTTCGAGACAACCCCAATTCGATCGGCTTCCATACTGCTCCTCTTGGGCAGGGCAGGAACCTGTGCATGGAGCATTAACAGCCTAACACAGACACTTGGGTCCTGGTCTGCAACAGGGTGCATGTTTTTAGGTGATGGAGGGTGAGGAGGAATGCAGGCAGGTGGGAGACAGCATGTATGAGCAGGAGTGCAGGCAGATGTTTCTTCAGCACACACGACTGCGTTCAGAAGTCCCCCTGGCCCTCCTGGTTGGGAGGCGAGGCAGTAATTAGGCTGATTGGAAGCCCAGTTGCTTGTTGCACAACCCTGCAGGCAATGACCCTTGCAGACATGTGGTTCAAAGCCTTACAGGAGATAAAGATCTGCCTTGCAGAGCACTCAAGAAGTGCTGGGACAATCCAAGGACAGCTCTGGCTGTGCTACCCCACTGTGATCTGACCTGCAGCCATCTCCTCTTCCCAGCCGGCATCCTGACAAAAAGCCTTCCTAAGCCTACAGCAGCACAAGGGGAGTTTCCTCTCCCTTTCTCCACCCAGCCCCTTGTAATTACTCAGGAGTTCACACATTTAGTGTCAGTTTTCCTTGCTAACCAGCCTGTTCATGCAGGCTCCTGCTCCTCAGCCTCCATGGAGCCTCTGGTCTTTGCCTTCCTGCCTTGGTCATGGGGGCCAGAGTTAAAAACTCAACTGGTTTCATGAACAAAGCCGATTTTCATGCCCTATGGGTGGTCTGTGCCAGTGGTGAAGCACTGAGCAGATCTTCAATGGGTGAGGTGTGTGTGATGTCTCCTCTGGGTGGACTCTTGGGTGTCTAACCAAAGTCAATCTATGGTCTGCTGGACGTACCACTTAAGTCTTTATCTGCTGTTTTCATGGGTCTTGTAGAAATCTTTGTAGGTGTCTTTGGGAGCTCTCATGCCCTGTGGAATTAAATCAGTCCTTGGATTTATATTCTTGGGGTAGAGAGATGGACAAACGGGCCTTACAGGACCTGTTGCAAATTTTTTCATCATCGAGACTAATACTGAACTATCACTCTTGAAACATAAGGAAACCTGACCATACTCTTGAATTAGAAGCTGAAATGTCAGTGCCCACCTTGCAGCATCCTTGCAGCACCTTCCCATGCAGCAAACCACTGGCCTGTGCCCCCCTGCCCTAACCCGGAGCTGAGCGGGTTGAATGTTTTCCTCTGGAAGAGCTTTGCTATGGACAACACTCACTCACTGGAGAAGGGTCACAAGCTCCCCAGATCTGCTGGCTCTGTTGAGTTGTGGTGGTTCCCAAGGGCCCACCTCTTCCACAGCCTGGCTGGTACCTTATAGTCCCTGGTTCCTCCAGGAGTCTCAGCTACAGGGCAGGACTGAGGGGTCTGAAGTTGGAACTAGATGGTGAGAGTGGGTAATTAACCCATCTCATGTCTTCCATATTCAGACTTCTTTTCCTAGCAGGCCCTTCCTTCAGAAAATATTAGAGTCCAGGTAATTTCAGCCTTCATCCTCATCCAGACAAGGGAAGGTATTTTCCCGTAGATAACATATGCCAGTTACTGCAGAAATACTGCGATACCTGCCATGTCTTTGAGTGTCCGATGTCTAGCCCAGCTCAGTTGTCTCCACTGTTTTAACTTGCTCAGTTGGTCCTGAGCCTGGAGAAGAGCTAGGCTGGACCACAGCTGACCACAAAGCATTAGTGGGGTTTGGGACAAAAAATACGTTACAGAAGCCACCCATCCTGACTTTGGATGGAACAAAACGTCTGTCCTGTTCCTAAGAGTCCTTCAAGGGCTTGAACACCATGTCCTTCCTCTAAAAGTCCACTTTGCCAGCAGAAAGTGTATCCTAATATTGATCCTCCTATCCTATCCTATCCTATCCTATCCTATCCTATCCTATCCTATCCTATCCTATCCCATCCTATCCTATCCTATCCCATCCTATCCCATCCTATCCCATCCTATCCCATCCTATCCTATCCTATCCTATCCTATCCTATCCTATCCTATCCTATCCTATCCTATCCTATCCTACCCTATCCTACCCTATCCTCCTCCTTGCTGGTATGCTGACCAGTCCACCCAGTTTTAACATGTCTTGTGTTGCTCAGCTGGGAGATGCTACCCCAAGACCTCCATCACTGAGCAGCTGCTCTCCACCCAGTAGATTTAGCTATTAAACTGGTCTATAATAGAAGCAGCAGCAAGGGAGGAAGAACCACCCATCAGATCCCCAGCTGCAAGATCTTCCTAACCCAGATGACCCTGGTAGGTGCGTTCATGCTGGTGGATCATGAATATTTAGGAGCTGGTTCCTCACACTGCTGCTTCATTCCAAAGCCCAGACGTGCTGGTCACAGTCGATCCAGGTATTTGGTGTGTTTCTGGTGCAAGGGCTGTCCACTGTACAGGTGGCCTGGAGTGGTCAGGCTCTTCCATGCTGTGATATATTAGCCATGGTCATCTTGGGGACCGAACCGGGGCCTTCAGATGAACAGGTTGTCCAACGGCACCCTACAGCCTTGCTATGGAGTCAGCTCTTTGCACGCGGGATAAAAGGCATCTCTGAGCCTTACAACATCTCGAACTATATCGGTTGAGACATGCTAGACATGGGATCAGGGTGTGTGTGGGCTCTGCTTGCACCAACGATTTCATGATGAAGTGGGTACTTAAAAACCATGACGCACTTTGGTAAGTGAGCAATGCAATTAGTTCGCTCAGCCAAGGAAAGTTTGCTGCTGCAGATCAGCTCTGGGTCCCTTTGCTGCCAGACCCTACTCTGGACACGATATTGCTTGGACTGTTGTTGGTTGGACTTTCTCTGGCAAAGCGCTGGCTCCTGACCCTGCTGTGATTATGGTGACCATGCTGGGGGGGATGCTAGAAATGAGGGCTGACCGGCCTGGCAATCACTACTGAAGATCTGCACGATGTTTTGCTAAGGAAGGGCTGGAGATGCATCGTGAAGTGATTATGCTGGATGGGGCAAAGAGCAGCCCATGGGGAAAAGGGCTTTATGTGAATGCCTGGAGCCCTGGGTGCACCCCTAGCACCTGCCTTGGCACTGGGCAAATCAATTCTCTCTGCCTTGGGCTCTACTTCATATAACTTGGCTGTAGCCCATCATTATAGACTGGATATTAGGAAAAACTTCTTCATGGAAAGGGTTGTCAGGTGTTAGAACAGGCCACCCAGAGCAGTGGTGGAGTCATCATCCCTGGAGGGGTTTAAAAGATGCGTAGATCATAGATAAGGTTCTTAGGGACATGGTTTAGTGCCAGTGTTGGGCTAATTGTTGGACTCAATGATTTTGAGGGTCTTTTCCAGCAAAAATGATTCTGTGATTCTATCTAAATGCAGTAGGTCCAGCCCCTTCACAGCCACTTCTGTTGTCTGTCCTGGGAGTTGCCAGGAAAGAGGAATGCAATGAGAGGAGGAAAATTGAATCCTAGAATGGTTGGGGTTGGAAAGGACCTCTGGAGATCATCCAGTCCAACCCACCTGCTAAAGCAGGTTCACCAGAGCAGATCACACAGGAAGGTGTCCAGGCGGGTTTGAATGTCTGCAGAGAAGGAGACTCCACAACCTCTCTGGGCAGCCTGGGCCAGGCTCTGGCACCTCAAAGGAAAGAAGTTTCTCCTCATGTTTAGATGGAACCTCCTGTGCTTCAGTCTGTGCCCATTGCCCCTCATCCTGTCGTTGGGCACCACTGAACAGAGTCTGGTCCATCCTCTTGACACCCACCCTGGAGATATTGATAGACATTGATGAGATCCCCTCTCAGCTTCTCCAGGCTGAACAGCCCCAGCTCTCTCTGTCTCTCCTCATAAAGATGCTCCAGACCCCTCAGCATCTTCGTAGCCACTGGACTCCCTCCAGTAATTCCTTGTCCTTCTTAAGCTGGGGAGTCCAGAACTGGATGCAGCTCTCCCATGGAATGGGTGGGGAATGTGGCCAGGACACATTTGGGATGGGACGGGAGTGGGCTGAGGTCTCCAGCCAAGGGGAGGTAGCAGGACCCTGACCACCCCCCCATGCACCCTCCACCGTCCCTTGGCCAGAATTTGGCTCTGCCATTGTCACCTTCATCTCATCAACTCCCCCCTTAGCAGCACCGCAGCACACAGGGATGTACAAAACAGTGAACGCTTTTTATTTCGCTGCTGGAGTGAAACTGCCATAATTTCTCATAAAACTCAAAAAAAAAAAAAAGTGATTACTAAAAGGCATACATTTTTTTTTTTCCTTTTTACACAAGATGTAAGTAAACAGACAAGTTTCTTTTTTTTAAAAAAGGTTATAAAGTGTCAAGATCCTATACCTCATCTGCATATTCAAAGTGATGCCATCTGATACAAAAAGCATTGGGTATAATAACTTAGCTATGGCTCAGACCAAAAAAAAACAACAACAAAAAGTAATCTGGGCTTAATCTACATACTACGACGAGTTAAAAAGGAAAACACGCAATGCTTTGTTGCACAGAAAGGAACAGGAGGGAAGTCAAGAGTTCATTGGGAGATCAGCATCTAAAGGGAAGCCCAGCGCAGCAAAACAACCCGAAACAAACCCCCCGAGCAGAGAAGCCAGCTACGTTTTGATTCCACCAGCCAGAATTCCATCCAAATCCACCCCCCGAACTGCACCTGCCCAGCCCGCGGGAAGCAAATGAGATATAAGATCCTGGAAACCGCATGGAAGTCATGAATCTCCCTGTGTGCTTTCCCACTGGGACTAATAAAAAATGAACAAAACCAATGAAAATTTAAAGAAAAAAAAAGAAAGAAAGAAGAAAGTGACTTGTTCTATTGTAGATCGAGCAAGACTCAGCATCCTCGGGAAATCTGTTACTCATAATCCTCCTCATCCGCAGCTCTCAGCCCATTACCACAGTGTCAGCCTTATTGCAAGACTCATCATGTGAATTTAAAAATGTAAAGTCTTTAAATACACACCACCAGACCATCTTTCAATAAAAAGCTGGCCATTTGTGATGGCCTCATTGCCTTCCTCCCACCGCTGTCCCCACCACGCGCTCCATCCGACTGGCAAACATGGAGAACAGAAGGGACACAAAAGCCTCCTAAGGGTGTGAGGACACAACTATGAGTTCTTGCTCAGATTTATTCCCCCACACGAGGTTCAGCCATGATTGATTCCTGGGCAAAACCTACAAGCTCTTGGTTGGATGGTAAGAGCATCTCTTTGTCATCTCTTGGGTCTCCAAAGCTCTTGCTACCAGTTTGGAGCACTGTCCCTGCAAACTATGGAGAGATGGTGGGTTTCCATAGAGAGGGTGAGTGAGATGGATAGGGGTGAGAAGGTATAAAACACAGTTTGTACCTCTGCTTCTGCAGATAAGGTGGTTGGTTTGCAGCCAAAGCCATGGGGGTGTCTGTTCCCTATGACCCAATGGAGACAACTGGAGCAGTAAGTCAGCAAATACATCGGATTTTTAAGGCTCTCCTTTCAACATTTTGGCATCCAAGATGAAATGAGGATTACTGTACAAGGAGAGATCCCCAAACCAGCCCAAAACATGAGCCCTTGGCTGCTTAGGCCTTGCTCTGGTGCTATGTGCCTACTGGGTTCCAACCTTCCCTCTTCCCCAACTGTCCCAAGATTTTTGTGATGGAACTGGGCTCTTTTTTAAAATTCCCAACCCCAAACCCAGTTGGATGACCCCAGCCCATTATGTTTCCATAACCTTCTCTACGTTGAAACATCAAGGAGCTGGTACCTCAGACAGAGGAGTCCAAATCTATATAAAAAAAATCCCAAATATTCGGCAGTCCAACCCAGACTAACTTTGGAGTGGGTGCAAACCCTCCATGCAAGGACAGGAGCTCTTGGGCTGCTGAGGTGTCCTGTGCATGGAGCAGCACATGGGAGACGACAGCAAATTCCAGACAGTGGAAAGACATAGATAAAAACAAGAAAAAACAAAGAAATTGAGGACAAGCAGCATGATTTGGGTTTGGTTTTTTTGCAGTGACTCACAAAACTGAAGAGTATCAAGATGCCGCTCTGCCAGCTCGAGGCACTCAGGATTTGGCCACGTGGATTGTACCAGGTCAAGGAGTTCTCTTACACTAGAAGTTCTATTTTTAAGGTGGTTGGGTTGATGCTACATAAAGTGAAGGAGCACCGCAAACTCCTCGTGTTTCCCCCAGACAAGCCCAGCAAGCTGAAATTTGAGTGTACTCTCAGCAGAGTGCAGCACCAAGCACTTCTGTGAGCACTTCCACCATCAAACCCTACATGGAGGAGGTGATGAGTTCCTGTGGCCAATGGAGGCTTGAATTCAAGCCCTGATGTCCCCATCCTGATCCCAGCTCCAAAACATTGTGGCTGAAACCCTGGATCCCTTGCAATCTGCCAATGTGATGCTCCCACAAGCATGGGCGAGCAAAATATTTCTCCTCTTGCCAGGGTAGAAACATCTCCAAGCCTACAAAGCAACAACTCCCACCGCTTTATCCTAAACTCTTTGCAAGTCGTGGCACAGCCTGTTGTGACCGGAGAGCACATGGGATGAGGTCTCCTGGCTAAGAGAGACTGGGGTTGTTCCCATCGCAATGCTGAGCTACCTCCTACCACCCCTGGGGATGAAGCAGCACCTGTTTGAGCAGCAGGAGGACACAACGGGACAGGATGGGGATGGTGAACCCACCCAAGAGAACTGCTGCGATACAGGATCAGGTCTTTTTATCAACCCAGTTTCCCACCGTTCCCAAACTAACGCAGAACCTTCAACCACCACCACCTTCCCCACGAGACATAGGAATCAACAGCCTGAAATGGGGAAGGAGAAACTCAAGGAATCGAACGCCGTGCCCTCACGTGGGGGCTTGGACAGGCACGAGGTGTGCAGTATGACAGCTCCAGGGCCACGCGTGGAGGGTCTCCACTTTGCTTGGAACCACAGCCCATCCCGTGGGATGACCATCCCTGCTGTGCAGTGGGGCTTGGCTCCCATCGGGAGAGGAGGAATGGCGCTGCAAACGGCTCCAAGCTCCTCCTCTGCCTGTGCGTGGTGGCATGAAGCCATCCCCTACCCTTTTGTAGGTACTGAAGGTGTCTAACCAGCCTTCCTCACCACTTATCCTAAGAGATGAACCCTCTGAAGCAAATATCTCTGGACACTATGTTTTGGAAGGCACACAAACCTCTGGAGATACCTAACACAGCGCTCTGAAGGCATGTCAAGTGGGGTAGCCTAAGACCATGAGATGCTGGATGACTACCCTTGTGCCACCATCTGCGATCCTCTGCAGCTGAGGAGGTGAGCAGCAGCGAGCCCAAAGGATACCTGGAGCATCCCTTGGGCCACAAGTTCGCCCTGGTGACAACGGATGGCAACCAGCTATGACCCAGTGCTGGGGATCGGTCTGGGGTCCATGGGTCATCTCCCCGGCTCCACTGGGCAGGGATGGGAGAAAGAAAGTTCAGAGGACGTGCAGAAGACAAACAGGTTTGTGGGCTTTTTTAAGTTTGTTTTTTTTTTTTTCTTTAATTAGCAAATTTCGTCTTATCGTTGTCAAAAGAAAAAACACCCCCACACCCCTTACGTGCCCACCGCTCCAGCTGCTGCAAGCGTTCAAAAGGCAGAAAGTTGAGAGATGTTTAATGTCCTGGCTTGGGGGCAGCTCTGAGTCCACCCCACCAGGGCACGTGCCAGGGGGGGGTTTGGGGTGCCAGGCGCCACATTATAGATTTGGGAAAGGCAGGTGCAAAATTTGGTGATGTGCTCTTGCCATGAGCATCCAAAATCCCCCAGGAAAGCTGCAGCCCAGCCCCTTGGCCAGCAAAAGCAGCAGTGGAGGACACAGATGTGCCCCAAGATGCACATTGAATTCCCAGGGTGCTGCAGCCAGAACCAGGGGTTGTGCCACGGCTTGGTGATGGGGACACGGCAGGAGAGAACCCACCAGCCTGTGTATTGAATTTGGAAGCTATAAATAAAGAGTACCCCACACTTTGGGGGACCAAGTGCTGCCCCTGCACCCTGGCAAAGCTGGGTGCCCCAAAGCCCCACCACGGTCCCCAAATTTCCCAGCGCCTCGGCCTTTGCTCCAGTGAGCCCCCAATGAGCCCCACCTGTAGCATCCCAGTTGGCATCAAGGCAACAGGGAGATGGGGAGGCGGGAGAGGAGCCAGGAGAGAGGGAATGGTGCTGGGGAGGGAATTAGCTCAGCCCTTCCTGTGGCCACAGGGCCAGCACCAAGCTACAAGCCTCCTTCACCTCTCCCTACCATCACCATCCTCCCCCCGGAGGCCACTGTGCCATCCCCACCTCCGTTCCCGTTGCTGCAGCCCTTATTTATAGGGAAGAGGTGGGAAAGGTTTTTTCTGGGGGTGCTCCAGCCCTCCTGCTCCCCATTCCTTCTCAGCTGGCACAGCCCTGCCTGCATCACCCCAAACCAAGCACCATCTCTTTCAGTGCAACGAGACGGGAAAGGGGGGAGGAGGAGGAGGAGGAGGAAGGCGATGAAGAACCATCACGTGAGCTCATTGCCTGCTAACACCTCGTGGATGTAGCTGGAGAGAGCAGCCTTTTTTTGGGGATCCGGTACAACCGTGCTATGGGTGCTGGAACACGCTGGTGGTCCTCCATGTCCCCCCACCCCAGCCCTGTCAGTGGGGTGACATGTGGGGTGCATGGGGCTGGGCGAGGGGGTGGAGGGGGTGGGATGCGCGCGAGTGCCCGGGGTGTCTGTGTGCACGGATTTTGGCAAGAGGTCATTGAGGTTACATGATGCAGCATTTGTTCTTGTGGTTATGAGGGTCCTTAAATCGGAGTCTCTGCTTTGGTCGGTATTTTTCCAAGTACGTCAGCTGCTTGCTGTTGATGGCTCCTCTGCGCTTCCTATAGGAACAGAGAAGAGCCAGCAGAGTCAGTGGTGTGGCAGAAGACCTCCCCACCCCAAACCCGTCCTTGTTCGGGTGCTGAACACCCATGCCTAGAGCAAGAAGGGATTTTGGATGCTGCAGCTGTGTGCATCCTCTGGGAATGGAGAGAAGCACCAACCCCAGCAACTTTTCTTGCTTATCCACCCCACAAGTCTTAGAACACGGAGAGAAAGCGAAGAAACACATGGAGAGGTTGCCGAAAGTGGGGTGCCTACCAAAATCTCCCCAACGATGCTCCCAGACACCTCCCCAGCATCCCACAGCCTTGATGCAAAGGCAGAGGGTGCTTGGTGCTGCCCCCCCGTTTTTCAGTGCCATAATAAGAGAAAAGCAACCCTGGTGCCCCAAAAGACACCCAGAGGCACACCAGATCCCTCCGTTCCAGATCCCCCAACACCGATACACCGCTCGACTTACTGTCGGATGAACTGGATGGCGTCTTCGTACTTCATCCCGCTCTCAATCAAGGCCAGCGCGACGAGGACAGGAGCACTGAAAGGCAACAGCAGAGGCGGTCACTCCCCAGCCACGTGGCCCAGGGGCTGACACTCCATCGTGGGGCGGGGGGGACATGCCGTGGGGCTGTATGGGTGGCATTGCGGGCAATCACCAGCGCTGGCTTTTCGTTTGTAATTTCTTGTCATTTGGGTGCAAGCGCTGTCCCAAGGAGTGGCTGATTTTGGGGAAGAAACCCCCAGGATGGGTCTGGAAGTTGTTTATTATGTAGAATGTCCTGAGTTGGAAGGGACCCACAAGGTTCATCAAGTCCCAACTCTTGGATCATCGAGTCCAACTCCTGAGCTATTTGCTGCTCTTCTAATGAGCATGAGGACATTGGAGGCAAATCTATGGGAAAAGTGGACGTAAATCCACATGCAAAACCTGACCTACAGTGGCTCCCAGCTGTAGCAGGAGGCATCCTGTATCCAAAATAGCGTGGTCAGCAGGACAAGGGCAGTGATCCTGCCCCTGTACTCTGCATTGGGGAGGCCACACCTGGAGTATTGTGTTCAGTTCTGGGCCCCTCAGCTCAGGAAAGAGATTGAAGTGCTGGAGCGGGTCCAGAGAAGAGCAACAAGACTGGGGAAGGGACTGGAACACAAGCCCTATGGGGAGAGGCTGAGGGAGCTGGGCTTGTTCAGTCTGGAGAAGAGGAGGCTTAGAGGTGAGCTCAGCACTCTCTAGAACTACCTGAAGGGCAGTTCTAGCCAGGTGGGGATTGGGCTCTTCTCCCAGGCAGTCAGCAATAGGACAAGGGGCCATGGGCTTCAACTCTGCCAGGGGAAATTGAGGCTGGAGATTAGCAAGCAATTCTGTGCAGAGAGAGTGGTCAGGCATTGGAATGGCTGCCCAGGGAGGTGCTGGACTCACCGGCCCTGGAGGTTTTTAAGCTGGGATGGCCATGGCACTTAGTGCCATGATCTGGTCAATGGGCTGGAGTTGGACCAAGGGTTGGACTGGATGATCTCTGAGGGCTTTTCCAACCCAGTCCATTCCGTGATTCTGTGATTTTGCAGTATTTCCAAAATGAGCTCCTAGCAAAAGCAAAATCCCCATGTGAGATGGCTAGGACAGCACCAAGCAACCTGGTCCCCCCCCAGTGCCCAGGATTTGGCCATGAGAAGTGCAAGGAGGAGCTCATAGAATCACAGAACTATTTTGGTTGGAAATGATCCTCAAGATCATCAAGCCCAACTGTTAACCTAACATTGGCACTAAACTATGTCCCTAAGAACCTTGTCTATGCATTTTTTAAACCCTTCCAGGGATGGTGACTCCACCACTGCCCTGGGCGGCCTGTTCCAATGCCCGACAACCCTTTCCATGAAGAAATTTGTCCTAAAAAATTTTCAGGAAAATTTTAGGGGCAACAGCCCCCCACCCTGTCAACACCTATTCCCGCTGATGTCTCTACTGCATGTAAACCCCTGCTCTAAGGTGGAAGGAGAGCAGGGGTGGTTTACAAGGTCTTCCCACTTCTCCCTTTCCAGGTGGGGTGCTGGGCTCTGACTTACCGCCCCAGCCCAGCCACGCAGTGCACGGCCACGCAGCAACCGGGGTCTTCGCAGAACTTGGTCTTCAGCAAGTTGAGCCAATCTTCCACTATCTTGCTGGGAGGAGGCGCTCCATCATCGAACGGCCAGTCCTGCAAGGTGGGAGAAAACACTGTCAGACCCTGGGGAAAAACTCTATGGGGATTGTTTGTTGCTCAGGGTGATGGCGTTTGGGACCAGGGTGGCCATTGCCTGTCTTCTCCCCATTTGGATGGCAACACCCCATGCTCCCCCGCAGCAGGTCCTGCCTAAATCCAGAGTTCAGGACCACAAAGCCACTTCATAAGAAGTTTGAGCAAAAGTGGCTTGGGGAGATGGCTGAAAGCTCAGGGCCTGAGGTGGTGCCAAATTTCACAGAATCACGGAATGGCTGGAGTTGGAAGGGACCTCTGGAGATCATCCAGTCCAACACACCTGCTAAAGCAGGTTCACCAGAGCAGATCACACAGGAAGGTGTCCAGGTGGGTTTGAATGTCTCCAGAGAAGGAGACTCCACAACCTCTCTGGGCAGCCTGGTCCAGGCTCTGACACCTCAAAGGAAAGAAGTTTCCCCTCATATTCAGATGGAACCTCCTGTGCTTCAGTCTGTGCCCGTTGCCCCTCATCCTGTCATTGGGCACCACTGAACAGAGTCTGGTCCATCCTCTTGACACCCACCCTGGAGATATTGATAAACATTGATGAGATCCCCTCTCAGCTTCTCTTCTCCAGGCTGAACAGCCCCAGCTCTCTCAGTCTCTCTTCGTAAGAAAGATGCTCCAGACCCCTCAGCATCTTTGTAGCCACTGGACTCCCTCCAGTAATTCCTTGTCCTTCTTCAACTGGGGAGCCCAGAACTGGACCCACAACTCCAGATGTGGCCTCACCGGGGCAGAGCAGAGGGGGAGGAACAACCTCCCTGACCTGCTGCTCACACTCCTCCTAATGCACCCCAGGTACCATTGGCCTCTTGGCCACAAGGGCACATTGTTGGCTCATGGTCAACCTGTTGTCCACCAGAACTCCCAGGTCCTTCTCCACACAGCTACTTCCAAGCTTTCTGCAACACATGGAAGGGAAGGTGAACGAACAAGTCCTGAAAGGATGCTCTGGGAAAGCCCAAACACAGCCTTAGAGAGAGCTGAATGGATGGAGACCCCTCCAAATAGGCCATTTAAACAGCATCCTTTAGGAAAGACTCTTTAGGAACAAAGAAACAAGGCCCATCTTCCGAGCTTCATCCTCGAGCTGTAGGGACTCAACATCAGAGCTCAATGATGAAGTGGGAAAACGGGTGCTGCGTTAAGCACCCCCCAGCCTTGGGACCTGCTAAGGGGGAAAAGTGACATCCACCCCTTGCTTGCAACTGCTGCAGCATTTTGGGGAAACGATGGTCTCTCCCTATAGGCACTCGCAGACAGTTGAAGCTGCACGTCTCTCCCAAAATGGGGATTTCTCTCCCAAAAATATATTTGGCGGGAGGAGGGTGGCCACTGGCAGGGCAGCAGTGGGAGAGAGGGACAGGCAGGGGAGCATCACCTGGAGGGGACATGGCATGGTGAGCTGCGGTGGTGAGAAACACGGGGCCATAGTCCTCGTGTTTGAGGAATCAGTCACTGGGCTGCTCTGCTGGACTCACCCTTGGTGTAAGATGGTGAAAGAAGCTGCTGAGAGTCACTTCAGTGTTTGAACAGGTAATGTGACGATGGGGCATCCATAACCTGCCCTCTTTCAGTTTAAAACCGTTTCCCCTTTTCCTGTGGTAACAGGCCCTGGTAAGAAGTCTGTCCCCATCTTTCTTACAGGCCCCTTTTAAGCACTGAAAGGCCACAATAAGGTCTCCCCGGAACCTTCTCTCCTCCAGGCTGAACACCCCAACTCTCTCAGCCTGTCCTCCCAGCAGAGCTGTTCCAGCCTCAGGTCATTTCTGTGGCTCCTCTGGTCCCTCTCCAGCAGGTCCATGTGTGTCCTGTGCTGAGGACCCAGAGCTGGACCAGCACTGCAGGGGGGTCTCACCAGAGCGGAGCAGAGGGGCAGAATCACCTCCCTGACCTGCTGCCCACGCTCCCTGTGATGCAGCCCAGGACACAATTGGCTTCTGGGCTGCAAGTTCACATTGCCAGCTCATGTCCAACCTTTCACCCATCGGTGTCCCCAAGTCCTTCTCCACATGGTTTCTCTCCAGCCCTTCATCCCCAGCCTGGGTTGATACCGGGGGGGTTGCCCCGACCCAGGTGCAGGACCTTACACTTGCCCTTCTTGAACCTCATGAGGTTTGCATGAGCCCACTTCTTGAGCTTGTCCAGGTCCCTCTGGATGGTGATATGATACATACAGATATGATATCCTACATACATATTCTATATGTAGGATACAGCTGTCTTTCCTTAAAAGATACAGCCTACAGACACATAGTATCTATACCTAGAGAGAGCTGCATCTGGAGGATCTGTACCTAGAGAGACATAGGATCTATTATCTACCTACATCCCTATATCTAGGATATAGCGCTCTCTCTAGGATATACATTATGCGGAGAGAGCTATACAGAGAGGACCCACACGCAGAGGACCACCCAGGAGACACGAGGCGCTTCCAAACCCTTTTCTAAATAATGAGCAGAGCCTCACTTTCCAGCTGGAGCCGAGCTCCCTGGCAGGGCAATCACGCCTGACATCATCTCCAATTACTTATCAGCCAAGACGCAGCGCAGGCAGCTGCCTGCTCTGCCCTCTTGCCTTCTCCTGCTCGCTGCCTGCTCCCTTTCATACCCCAGAGCTGCACCAGCCGGCTGCTGGAAGAGCAAAAACACCACTTATCCCCCATGATAACGTCGGGGGTAAGAGGAACCACGAGCATCTTTCACGTGGCATGAGGCGCTCTCATCCCCTGGATGCTTTAAAGCCCGAGTGACAGGCAGGGGAGGCAGCTGCCGACTCAACCGTGTGAGTCACAGTTTCGGGTGCGTGGGCAGCGCTTTCCTTTTTTAAAGCGCAGCCCCAGCTCAGCAAGGGGAGCTCTCCTGCCTCGCCCCCGGGATGAAGTTTGGCTTCAAATCCTGCTCCTAGGCAAGAGCGATGTCGCTTTGGTCTATCTGAAATGAAGCTGTTTAGCAGACCCCAGGGATGGGGTATTTAAGCCCCCACCTCTGCCCACCCTGCTGCCCACCTACCATGACGGTGATGCCGTCCTTCTCCAGGGGGGTCTTGTCGTAGGTCACTTCGCACACTCGTACAACTGTGGTGGCACCGTATTTCTTCAGGTCCTGGTGAGGGAAGGAGAAGGAGTGGGCTGAAAAAACCCGGCCAGTGGCAGCCTAGTTAACCCCAACATATCCAAACCCTGCTATAACAACACTGACCCCTACGGACCCTCAAACAGAGCTGTGCCCCATCTCTGGACCCTTGAGCAAACCCCTCTGTGGTCCATACAGACTGGGAAGCACGAGGAAATGTCAAATCCAAGGGCAGCCAAGCTGCATGGCCACGTTTAGGATTTTTACGCAGCACCTACTTGACTCCTTGGAGTTGCAAGCACCATAGAATCACAGAATCATAGAATAGTTTGGGTTGGAAGGGACCTTCAAAGCTCACCCAGTGCCACCCCTGCCATGAGCAGGGACATCTTCACCAGCTCAGGTTGCTCAGAGCCCCGTCCAGCCTGGCCTGGGATGTCTCCAGGGATGGTTCATCCACCACCTCTCTGGCCAATCTGGGCCAGCATTTCACCACCATCACTGTAAAAATTTCTTCCTCGTGTTCAGCCTGAATCTCCCCTTTTAGTTTAAACAATCACCCTTTGTCCTACCGCAACGGGCCCTGCTAAAAGGTCCGTCCCCAGTGTGGCCCTTTATTTTTAAGCCCTGACGGCTGCACCAGCAGAGATTTTACACCCTAAGCAAAGAAACATCCCTGACACAGGTGCTAATCCCCCAGAAGAGAAATTATTTGTGCCCAGTGACGTTGTAGCTCCCGCTGCAGAAATGCATAGAGGTGGCTGGGGGGTTCATAGCAGACCCTGCCGACCACGCTCAGCATCCTGCAGATTGCTCAGGGGCTCCTTCTTGACCTCGTTGCCATATCCCATCATCGCTCCAACGCACTGCAGGCTTGGGTGTGGGATTTGGGCTGTTTCCAGCGTGGCTTATCACCCACTGCACAGATTGCCCCCGGATTATGTGCCGGCGTTACGGCCCCGACGGGCACTGTGTGAGGTCGTCTCCTTCCACGATCCATCTCCTTCCTTCCTCGTGTGCGCTCGTCAGACCACAGCAAAACCCCTGCACGCTCAACAGCTCAGCCAAAAATCCAAGAAGCCAGAGGAAAGGGGAATTTTCCCTCTTTGCACTGTGCCGTCCCCATTGCCTTGTGTGCAGCATGCAGACTACAGGGTGGCCGTTCCCAAATCCCAATCACCCTCTTGCAGCTCTCACTTTCTTTTTTTCCCGGTATGCACTGGGAGGGTTTCCTTGAGCTCAGAAGACACCTTTGGTGCCAGCACATCAGACCTCAAAGAGGTTTAGGTCTAAGGCCAAAAACTCTTTGCCATGCTCACGCGCACCCCCAGGTCTCCCCACGAATGCAGCAATATCCACAAATCCCTCCTTTAAAGCAGAACCTGCTTGTGCCAGCTCGACTGAACCTGCAGGATGATGCCTTTCCCCCAAGCATTGATAAAAAGAGCAAGTTCAAGTCTTTCACTCCATACCATGCACATGCATCCATTAAATCCCCTCCTAACACCCAGGCAAGGCACTGTTGCTGGTTCACACAACACCGAGTCCTCCGGCTCCTTGTGCACCACCCAACACCCTGCAGGCATTGGAAAGACTCTGGGATATTTGGGATGAAAAGTCCTTGTTAAGGAGATGCAGGGGAGGTTGCGTGTGCATCCTTGTGCATCGCTGCAAAGTCCCTTGATGTGATGTGCTGGTGGAGCTGGATGCAACAGAAATTAAGCAATTCTGCTCCATCTCCACCACAGTTGGGGTCCTCCAAAACATCCTAAAAAGCCAGCAGAGATTGGACCCATCACCCCAGGATGCCACCGGGGGCCGTGGTACCAAAGGGGACGTTCTGCTGCCTCATCCTATACAGGACCGATCCCTGTTGCATCACAACACCAACTTTGAGCCCCCAAATGTGCAGCTGGGTCTCCCCCTTTCCAGGCTCCCCTCCTTACCTCCAAGAAGGTGTTGAGCGTGGCGTTGGTGGGGTTGTGCGTGATGAGGAACCTCATGTTTTTGTAGCAGACCTCCACCGGCGCAGGGCGGTTCATCCGGGCCATGGTGGGATGGGAGGAGAGTGAGGTGGTGCTGACGGCGAGGGGGGCAAAAGAATCCAAGACAAGTGTGGCGTGGAGGGGGAAACAAAAAAAAGCAACAACCCCTCTGTACTTAAAAAATAAAACAGGATTGAGAACTCAATATACAGACGTTGTGCAAATAATCCCAGCTCCTGGGTGCGCGCTGGCTTCCTTGACACACCGCGAGCCCTCCCAGGGAAAAAGCCAGAAGGGAAAACGAAATAATATTAATGATGATAATAATAATAATTAAAAAAAAAAATAAAAATCCCTTTGCTGTAGTGTTGGCGTCCTCGGTGTGTGTGCGACGGCGAGCGGCTGCCGCCTCCGGTGCCGCGCGCTCCCTGGCACTCTAGAAAGGCCTCTGCATATGGGGGGTGGCGGTGGCGGGAGGGTGACCCCCGTCACGTTACCCCATCGGGGTATGTAGAGTACTTGGGGGTGGCACGGGGGGCCGGGAGGCTACGGGGCGGCGTCGGCGGCGTTGGGCAGCGGTCCCTCGCTCGGGCGATCCATGCACGGAAGCCTTGAATGGTTGAGTTGGAGGGTCGGGGTGCCGGGCGAGACGAGGCGAGGCGGGCGGGCGCTGCTTTAGGGGACGGGCTGCCGGGGGCTGCGGGGCTCAGAGCTGCTCCTCAGCACCTCCATAAATCCCGATGGAGAGCGAGGCTGTTGGGGAGAGAAAGGAAAAGGCGGTGGTGAGGGTGATCTCCCTCCCCAGGCTGGCTCTGTGGAAAAGCCCCTGGCCAGTGATGGGTAGGGAGGACACGGTGCCCGCGAATGCACCAGCACCTGCAGCATCACACACTCACAGAATGGTTGGGGTTGGAAGGGATCTCTGGAGATCATCCAGTCCAACCCACCTGCTAAAGCAGGTTCACCAGAGCAGATCACACAGGAAGGTGTCCAGGTGGGTTTGAATGTCTCCAGAGAAGGAGACTCCACAACCTCTCTGGGCAGCCTGGTCCAGGGCTCTGGCACCTCAAAGGAAAGAAGTTTCTCCTCATATTCAGATGGAACCTCCTGTGCTTCAGTCTGTGCCCATTTCCCCTCATCCTATTGTTGGGCACCACTGAACAGAGTCTGGTCCATCCTCTTGACACCCACCCTGGAGATATTTACAAGTATAAATAAGGTCCCCATGACCTTAAGCATCCCGCATGAGCATCCTTGACCACGCTCATCTTTGCAGAAGGCAGCAGATTAGAAAGCAAGGCAGTATTTAAAAAAGCACAGAATAGTTTGGGTTGGAAGGGACCTTCAAAGCTCACCCAGTGCCACCCCTGCCATGAGCAGGGACATCTTCACCAGCTCAGGTTGCTCAGAGCCCTGTCCAGCCTGGCCTGGGATGTCTCCAGGGATGGTTCATCCACCACCTCTCTGGGCAACCTGGGCCCGTGTTTTAAATAAGAACTGAAAAATCTAAAATACTCTCTGAAAAGCTGTAATGGCACTGAGAAGTAGTGGGGGCAACACGCACCCCCCGCCCCAGCGAAAGGGAAAATCACATGAACAGGAAAGGAGCTTTGCTCTTACACCACCCAACACCAGCACCCGGCTGGTGTATTTAAGCTCCACAAGCTCACTCCCCCCGCACCCATCCCTTCCCCCCGGACCTCACCTTTGTGTCCCCAAAACGCACGGGGCGGCACAGCAAATATTTCCAGCCCGAATGCTGCGTTCTGCCCGAAAACAGCCGCTGCTGCCCCTAATCAGCCACATGCTCCCGGCACTGCTCGAGCAGCTCATGTCCACCAAATGCACCTCTAATGCTCTTAGGCCAACTAAGCCACCCACAAATGAGCTTTCTCGTGGCGCGGGGGGAGCAGAGGAGGGGACCAGGGGCATTTTGCCAATGCTGGTGATGGATGTGTGCCCCGGATCGCTCAGCCGCATCCCCATCGCTGCCAGCGCATCGCTCTGCATAAAGCATCCCAACCTCACAGCATCTTTGCTTTCAAGGGCGGCAATGGGAAGAATCAAAAATCAGTTCCCACTGTGGAAATGCCAAAACCCAGCAGAAGATGGGCCTGGGCGGGGAGGTGAGGGTGCTGCCAGCCCTGCTCAGGGAACACGTCGCATCCCCGGGTTGTCACCTGCCAGACTCTTGTTTTGAAACTGATGCCTTCCCTGGGTCAGCGGCTGCTTAGTGCCATGTGGTCAGAGCCTCAAAATAGACCATAAGCACATAAGTAACCCGAGCCGGGCCAGCATGCACCCCCTCCCCTCTCCTCCTGAGGCTCCAGAACCCAGAAACCTTCCCCTCTGGGTTGTTTTTACCCCGACGCAATGAGACAAAGTGGGAGCAGGGAGGTGTGCTGAGCATCGACCAGCTCGTCACAGCACCCGGGTGCTCACACCAGGCTGCTCCATGGCTGAGCATCATTTACAACCCACTCGCTGGCTCCTGCTTCACCAGCGGTCCCCAGAAATGAAAAAATCAAACAGCAAAAAGTCGAACAGCAAAGGAGAAAAAACACCAGGGGGACACGGGGCTGCTCTCCTCAACGTGCCCAGCTTGGCTGCTAAAATCATGAATTTCCCCGCTGGCAGGGCACTAATTATTTATTATTGGCAGCATGTGCAAGCCCTGGCACTGCCTTGGGGCACTGTGCATCTCTGTGCCCATGGGTTTCCAGCTGGGATTTTTGGAAAGGAACTCAGAGGGGGCTACGAGCTGGAAAAGGGACAAAACCCAAAGAGATCTCCGTACTGAGCTCCTCTGCAGACCCTCTGATGTCCCTGTCCCCCTGAGTCGCCCCAAACCCCCTTGTTAATCACATCCCATCACTCCTGACTCTTTTCCTGTAAAATATCAGGTAATGCTACCCCAGAGCCAGGAGGACATGGGACAGAACCAGCTCTGTGGTTTGTGACGGTGACTCGTGGTCAAACAGCACTGAGCTGGAAAGCTGATATTGCCACAAATCACCCCCTTGCAAATCCAATTTCTCTGAAGCAAAGGACCCAAGGACCTGCTGCTTTTCCTTTTAACACCTTTGGTTCTTGGCTCTTTCAGCTTCCACAGTGTTTAACAAAGTCTTGCCTTCTGCCCCTTCAGCCTTGATGCACTACTGTGAGAGGTGTTCGCAGTGCACAAGGAAAAGCAGCAAAAAATCACATTTTCCCCACCCCAAACAACCTCATGTCCCATTGTAATGGACCGCAGGGTTGTGTTAATAAAAACCATGCCTACATTTAATTGTGCCTTAGGTTAAACCCATCCACTGAGCAACCCCATGGGACTGGGAGCTGCTGTGAGCACCAACCCCAGTGGTATCTTAGACTCAGAGAATCATTTTGGTAGGAAAAAATCCTCAAGATCACCAAGTCCAACTGTTAAAGTAACGCTGGCACTAAACCATGTCCCTAAGAACATCATCAACCTCATCTACTTGCTCCCCATCATTATCCAACACACGGTCCAAGCTCCATTGATGCTTTGCATCCCATATAATGTTTTATTCCTTTGGGTATTCTTGCTGCCAGTAACAGAGGTTCAGTGGGAATAGCCTGTGTATGAGAACAGCGAGTACTCCCTTTCCACAAGGTCTCCTCTCCAGTGGAAGATTACAAATATTTTGGCAACTGCGCATCCCAGCAATTCAGCCCCGAAGCCCATAAATCCCTAATGGATATTCAATTGCAAATCATCCCCAGCTCTACAGGCTGTGATGCTGATCATCATATTAAACATGGCAGAAAAAACGTAGAAAAGGGTATTTCAGCTAATATTAAGAACCTGTCAAGTGAATAAACATCCTTCTGACTGGAGTACTACAGGGGATCTGGATGAAGCATGTGTGGATGCAACAAGCAAGCCCTGGATCAGGATGCTCAGCACTGGTCTGAACCATCCTCTTGACACCCACCCTGGAGATATTGATAAGCATTGATGAGATCCCTTCTCAGCTTCTCTTCTCCAGGCACAACAGCCCAGCTCTCTCAGTCTCTCCTCATAAGAAAGATGCTCCAGACCCCTCAGCATCTTTGTAGCCACTGGACTCCCTCCAGTAATTCCTTGTCCTTCTTCAACTGGGGAGCCCAGAACTGGACACAGAACTCCAGCTGTGGCCTCACCAGGGCAGAGCAGAGGGGGAGGAACAACCTCCCTGACCTGCTGCTCACACTCCTCCTAATGCACCCCAGGTACCATTGGCCTCTTGGCCACATGGGCACATTGTTGGCTCATGGTCAACCTGTTGTCCACCAGAACTCCCAGGTCCTTCTCTGCAGAGCTGCTTTCCAGCAGGTCCACCCCAACCTGTACTGGTGCCTGGGGTTGTTCCTCCCCAGGTGTAGGACTCTACACTTGCCCTTGTAGAATTATCTCACCCTTTGGCCTCTCAGCCACGCAGGGATGGACTTTACAACATCAGGGATGGGGCTGCTCTTCCTCCCAGCACCTCCAGTCAAAATAAAGGCCAGGTCTTCCTTGCTGGGGCCAATGACAGGTCTTGGTTCAACCCATGAGCAGCTGCCAGAGCTGACAGCTACACTGCTGGTACTCAGGGTAGTAGGACGCAGCTGGTGAATACAGCTTTTCCTGCGCACAGCAAAGGAAAAGGAAGCTCTGCAGAGCCAAACTGTCGCTCCATGGGGGCTTTAGCAGCGGGACTCAGAACAAAGGCTCTTACTCACCCAAACAATATGCATCTCACCCGTATATAAATATAGCTATCTCCCGAGTGAGCACATCTCCCGTTCAAAGTTCACCTTCAGAAATATCTAAAAACACACCCCATCTGTGTTACATTTGCTCGACCTCTCTCCTGGTTTCAGCCCACGTAGCAAGACACCGACTGACCCTTTCCCCTCATGGCTGAAAAAGTCCTCATCCTGCTCCTAATCCCATCTCCACGACGATGAAATCCACGAGTTTCTGAGGAGTACCAGTTATTTCCATGTAGGAGTTTTGTGCACATCTACCAGTTCTGTGTGTGACCACAGCAAGCAGGTCTATGGGGCCTGATCACACATGAGGACACCTACCACCACCAGCACCAACAGCACCATCACTGCCACCATGGCCACCACCTTCACTTAGGGAGATGAAGCTGGTGAGGGGTCTGGAGCACAAGTCTTATGAGGAGCAGCTAAAGGACCTGGGGGGTTCAGCTGGAGAACAGGAGCTGAGGGGAGACCTTCTGATCTCTGAACTGCCTGAAAGGAGCTTGGAGCATGGAGGGGGTTGGGCTCTTCTACCAAGTAGCAAGTGACAGGACAAGAGGAAATGGCCTCAAGTTGTGCCAGGGGAGGTTCAGATTGGGTATTAGGAAAAAATTCTTCACAGAAAGTGTTGTCAGGCATTGGAACAGGCTGCCCAGGGCAGTGGTGGAGTCACCATCCCTGGAGGAGTTTAAAAGGCATTTAGACAAGGTTCTTAGGGACATGGTTTAGCGCCAGAGTTAGGTTATGGTTGGACTCCATTATCCTGAGGGTGTCTTCCAACCACACTGATTCTACGATTCTATGATTCACCAGAACGAACAGCACCACTGCCACCACCACCACCAGCACCAGCAGCACCACCACTGCAACCATGACAAGCAGCACAACCATTGCCACCACCACCACCAGCACAAGCAGCACACTGCTGCCACCAGTGTCACCATCAACACTGTCACCACCACCAGCACGAGCAACACCACCACTGCCACCACGAGTAGTAAAACCATTGCCACCAGCACCACCGCCAGGGAGCAGAGGTCCCTAGAGGCGCAGACCCACGGCGCTGTCCCCAGCCCATGACCGCAGCCGGGGTCCAGCCAGAGGAAAGCCAACACACCAAGACTTCCTCCGGTTGCATCCGCGCGGAAGGAAACAGGAAAGATCCGGGAGGAGAGTGACTGAAACAAAACACCCCGCAGGAGCTGGTATCTGGGGACAGAGGTCTAAGCGGCCACTGGCACATCCTGCTCCAGGTGCAGGGTGGAAGGAGAAGATGAGGATGTCCTGGGAAAGCACCGTAGGGAGGCTGAGTGGCATCTGCCACCAGGGACAGAGCAGCACCCAGCACCACCTACGAGGATGCGCTGCAGGGTTTTTCCTCCGTGGGGTTATTTTTCTGTTCTGCTTCTTTTGCCACAGGGGATGATTTTGGAACAAAACAGCAAGAAGGGTTAAAATCGCACGGGTGCAAAGGCAGAGCGATGGGGAGCCCACCGAAATGCACCTGCAAGAGAAACCAGTTCAAGCAACTTCCTCCACGTCTGTTTTGCTGCGTGGTAAACACCGGCTCACAGGTAAATTCATGCCTCCTGATTTTATAGCCCTGGTCAGATTTAAGGAGTTTGGTGGTTAGGCAGTGAAGAAATAAGCCGGCATGATGTTGGCGTGGAGATTCACAAGCAGGAGGCACTTGGGAGACTGGGAAAGAAGAAGAAATGGGGATGACGAGGCAGCGAGTCAGAGAGATAACAAAGAAGAGCAGAGTCTTCCGAGTGCTGTGCAAGCTGGGAATGCACCAGAGATCCCTGTAAACACAATCAACCTCTTTTATCTTTTATTTGCACCTTTTTTCTTAAAGAAAGGTTGAGGCACAACGTGGAAAGTGCCTAAAACAGCCCTTTGGGAGTTGTTTTTCTGGCTTTGGAGCTGCTCCTCAATCCTGACACAACGTGGACCCCATGTCGTTGATGGGCATGGGCGCTGGGGCTGTGTCTCCCATCCCATGCGTGTGGGGCAACACAAGATGCTCCAGCCATCCCTTGAAGGACCTTTTAGCTGCGATTTTGGGTTTTATCCCCACATGCAACCCCTCCCAAGCAGCCTGAATTTGGAACTTCTTTGCACTGTAGGACATTTAGCTGCTAGGAAAAGCTCATTGATAAAAAAACACGAAAAGGCATCAAACGTTCAGCACTGAGGGGAAAAAAGACCCTAGCCAGCCAAACGCAGCCCCCTGCCCATCCTTCCCACCCGTCCCCAGCAGTGGATGATCACGGGCAGCCGATGGCAGCCCTGCTTGCAGCCAGATCTCGGTTATATGACCTGGGATATCCCCTCCGCTGCCTTCCCCCAGCAGCCCTGAGGAGCTCACAGCATCCGCGCCAACGTCAGAGGCTTTTCCTGGTTGGGATTTGAAGGGAAAGGCGGAAAAAGAAAGAGGGGGGTGGAAAAGAGGCAAACTCCACGGGGCAAAGTAATAGGATGCTTTGGGATGGCTGCCTCGCAAATCTGCAGAGGGTGCGCCTTTGAGGGGTTGTTTTAGGGAGGGGTGAAAACCTCAGGCTCCCCATGCTCCAGCACCCAATGCAGAGGGAAGTCAGGCACCCCAAATAGTGGGGGCCAGCTCCCCCTCCCATTCTTCATGATTTCTTTTGTTGAGAGGAATAAGGCAAAAAAAAAAAAGCAATTCTGCAATCTGATGGGGCATTTCCAGGCTTTTCCCTGCCCAAGAGCATCCTTGGAAAGAAATAAATCCCCAAGTAGCATCCTTGCCCCAAAACACACACAGGGGGGCAAGTCGAACCCAGTGGTTCCCCCCCAAGAGAACTGCCACCACCACATGCTGCTCCCACCCCAAATCACCAACACGGCTGAACATCTGTTTGTCTTTTCTTGTGGTTTCTCAAAGCATTTTGAGTGAATTTAATACTTGTGGCAAGTGCCTGAATAATAAAACATGGGAGGGAGAGTGATGCCTCTTATGGGGTAACCACCAGGAGCTCTCCGGGAAGGGCATGGAGGGGTTGTCATGACCTCTCCTTCAAAGCAGAGCTTGAGCCCATGTTGGAGATGCTATTTTTGGGAGAGGTGCACCCCGCATTTAGTTTTTCCACTGCCCTAGCCACAGGTGTTTTGGCCCCTGGCCTTCAACCGTCCCATTTTCTACCAGACCTGAACTTTGCTACTTGGCATGTCCCTGCTCAGTGGTGGCCACCTGATGCAAAGATGTCCCTATGTCACCTGGTCCTACCTCCTCATCAAGCCAACGGCAGCCCTGACCAAAGGCCACCGGCAATCCTTTCTGTGCCATCAGCGCACCTTGCACAACCCCCAGCGCCAAGTGGCCGCAGTGGCCTTGATGGGACATTTGTTGACGAAGAAGGGGGCTCCAGGGGACTCAATCTACCCAATAGGTGGATCTCGACCTGCAGATAGTGTTGAAATAGTGCTCCATGACATGCTGGGGATGGCAACAGGGAAGACAAGAAAAAGTGCTCTGCCTGTGATGAGCCTCATAGAATCATTTTGGTTGGAGGAGACACTCAAGATCATCAAGTTCAACCATAACCTGACTCTGGCACTGAACCATGTCCATAAGAACCTTGTCTATGTGCCTTTTAAACACCTACAGAGGCTTTAAACACCTCCACCACTTCCCTGAGCAGCCTGTTCCACTGCTCCCACGGAAAGGTTGTCTCTGGTGGCATCAAGCTATAGCCAGCATTGACCAGAGAAGCCAAGCTCTGAAGAAGGGCAGCTCTTTTGAGTCAATGGCACCAGGCTGAGATGGGGTTGGTGGGTCCTTGAGCTTCCTCTACCATCCAGACCTGGGCTCTCGGGGGTTGTCCTCCCAAACCATTTCACCCTCGCTCCCCAGTATTGCATCTACACATTTCACCCCATGGAGACAGGGTCGCGTCTATCATGACAGGCTGCTCTGGGGTGGAAACACCACTGTCCCTCTCCCTCATGGTGAGCACTGAAGCACTTTTGAAGGCGGCCAGCAGCCCATGGGGACAGTGTTGCATGGAAAACCTTGGGATGGCTTCTCCTTGTCCTCACCAGCCCTGACTGCGGTCACCTCCCAACAGAAACCCCATCTTGAAACAGCCCTTCCAGGGCTGTCCCCTTTCCAGCAGATGGTACAGAGATGCTGCACGCAGGTAATATATGCCACCCCACCCAGGGCTACTAATAATATGGAGAGAAGCTGCAGGAAACATGATGTGTGTCAGCCAGGATAATGAAAAGCTGTGGAGCAAGCAAAAGGAGATGGAAAAACACCCTGCTCCTGCATGGGATGCTGCAAGGTCCAATGGTGCCCAGGCAGCCTGCAGACCCCCGCACGCCCAGCTCCTGGCTCATCCCACCCAACCCCAGTCCTGCTGAGAAGGTTTTCCCTGCAAATCTCTTCCAGAAACCTCCTTACCTCCAGCAAAAAGCCACGGCACAGCTCCCTGGTTGCCGTGGGACCACTGCTCTGCAAAGGCGACACATCGACAAAGCTCCAAGGACAAAGGCGGGCACCTCCAAGCTGCCAGTTTTGGATGCACAACTATGGGAATGGCTTGATCTTGTACCTTCTCCTACCCCCATGCACCCGGCCACCACCAGCAACAGGGACAAAAATCCTTTGGTCCGAGCCGCTGCTGCTCTTGCGCAAAAGCTGTGTCAAGGGACGCTGTGTCACCAGGCGCCGAGGTGTCCCCTGCCTGCAAGAGCTTGCAGAGCAAATAAAGGTGGTTTTCTTTCAAATAAAAGATCAAAGGGAATGAAATGCCGAAAGTCGCAGCTGTTCTTGCTGGTGGGACGTCGGTGCCTCCATTCGCTGTGCAGAGCCCACCTGGTGTGTAAAGCGTTGCCCCTTGTCCTCAGCCCAATTCACACTTTGTCAACATGGGACATGTGGGATCAAAGTGGGAGGAGGAGAAGGGAGGAACGAGCATTGCTTTGGAGGAAGGACATTAAACCAGTGCAGAGCTCAGGCTGCTCAGGGTCTGCAAACTCGGGAGCTCCTGAAACTCAAAGTCCCCTGGAAGAGCATCTTGCAGGAAAATAAAAAGGAGAGAATGTGTCTGTGGCTCTTCCTCTGGCTCGGTAATCAGTGGCAATCAGGCACTTGGAGAAATGGGTTTGATGGATGAGCTATTTGATGGATAAGGGATTGGCTGGATGGCAATCACATCTGAAGACATGCAGTCAATAGCTCAACATCTAAATGGAGATCAGTAACAAGCGGTGTCGATCAGGGGTTCATACTGGGACTGGTACTTCAATATGGCCTTCAGTGTCTATTAATGACACAGATAGTGGGATCAAGTACACCCTCAGGAAGTTTGCAGACGACAACAAACTCAGTGGTGCAGCTGATAAGCTTGAAGGTATCATGGTATCACAAATGGACTGAGAGCAGCCCTGCGGAGAAAGACCTGGGGGTAGTGGGGGATGAAAAATGGGTCCTGACCCAGCAACATGTACTTGTAGCCCAGAAAGCCAACCGTACCCGGGGCTGCATCAAAAGGAGCAGGTCATCTACTCCGCTCTCATGAGAACCCACCCGGAGTACTGTGGGGTTCCCAGTACAATAAAAACCCACGGACCTGTTAGAGTGGGTCCAGAGTGGCCACAAAAATGATCCGAGGGCTGATCAGACCGGCTGAGAGAGGTGGGCTTGTTCAGCCTGGAGAACAGAAGGCTCCAGAGAGACCTTATTGAAACCTTTCATTATATAAAGGGAGCCTGTAAGAAAGACTTTTTACCAGGGCCCGTAGTGATAGGACAAGAGGCAATGGTTTTAAATTGAAAGAGAGTAGGTTTAGACATAAGGAAGAAATTTGTTATGATGAGAGTGGTGAGACACTGGAACAAGGTTGCCCAGAGAAGCTGTGGAAGCCCCATCCCTGTTCTGAGCAACCTGATCTCGTGAAAGATGTTTCTCCTCATGGCAAAGAGTTGGACTAGACGGTCTTTAAAGGTCCTTTCTAATCCACACCATTCTCTGATTCTGTGACTGCCTGAAGGCCAGGGTGGCCAGGTGGCACCGTGGACCTTCCCCAGGGTTCTTCATGTTGGCTTCCACCAGCTCCCAGTTTGCCTCTTCATCGAGTGGGGTCCAAACTGGATTTGAGATTAACCAAGGGATTAAAAAACCTTCCTGGAACAGAACCCTCTGAGCATTAGGGAAAAGGGGTGAAAACTCCTTAGACTGGAGTTGTACAACGCTGCATCTTGGGACATGGTTTCAGGCTGCAAAAATGGGTTCCTTTGTTACAGTCAGGCTGGTTTCCCTCCAGGCTATGAACCATAAGCAGAAAACAGGTTACCAGCACTACAGATGAGCATGTTTTAAACCACATCCTCACTTGCAACGCAGTGATGCTCTGGCATGCCAAGGCTGCTCCCAGCCACTGTTTGAGGCAAAACTGGCTAAAAAAGGAACTGATGGCAAACCATAGAGATCCTGGTGCCTTTTGAATACATGAGATGAATAGACATCTAATCATACGCCTCTTATTCACAGGAGGGATTTCTAGCAGCAGCTTTCTAGAAGCCAGCAGCAAACACTCTAAATGTCTCAGAAAGAGAAACTGCAACAATTTGCATGAGGAAAATGCTCCAAATAGGAGACATCAGAGATGCTGCTACATGGTCCTCTCCCCATCCCGGCACGGAAAACAAGGAGGAGGTTGTGCAGCAAAATCCAACTGGCCACGATGGAGAGTATTGAAGGAGAAGGAGCGTGTCCTCAGGGGAATGGCAGAAAGAGAAGAAGAAATGAGATTAAAGGTTTACACGCAGGAAACCTATCACATGCCGCTGCCAAGCACCACATGAACACCGCAACAAGCGGGGATGCCACGTCCCACCGGAACGGTACACCCAGGAAAAACAAATAAAACAGCCGGACATTGCAACCCCAAAGCACCTTTCTGGACAACGTGGAGGTGAAATAGTCATTGCATGGTGCTTTTTGGGTCAGAGGAACCCGCAGACAGCAACGCTGTGCTTCCCCTCCCCGAAACACCGACAGGTTAGCAAGAAAGTGTCTGACTGCTCGACGCTTACTCATGAGCACACTTTGGCTTTGACTTTCTTTCATCAGGGTATTTGCATAAAACCGGCGCTGCCTTTAGAGGAATGCAAATTCCCTACAGAAAGGGAAGCGTTTGAATGCGCTGGCTGCTCAGACGCGCCGGGCAGGGAAGCGACGCTTTTATCACTTGAAAATTAAATAAAGGCTGAGATGTGAAGCCTCCCCAGCCTGCTCGGCAGGAAAACTTCCCCAGCTCCTACGGCCGGATCCAGCAGGGATGGGACAGGCAGGACGCGACGTTTCATCCCTGCTTTGCACATCCTCCCCAGCCCCAGGGGTAAGCTTTAATGGCCTGGAGACACGCAAGCTGCTCCGCTCTGCTCCGCTCCCGGATGGTTTCAGAGGCGTTTTGACACCCCAGCGTGGGTGGCATTTCCTGGCCACCCTTGCTGTGCTGGGGCAGGCTCTAACCAAGCTGCAAGCAAATGAGTTTCCCTGGATAAATTAAGTTGCAACCCCATATTCAGCATTTATGATGAAGCCAACAGGCAGCTACCGATGTTTTTGGAGGTGCACATGGCTCTGCCTCTCAGCGGGAGGAAAGGCAAAGGAGGTGAATGAAAAAGTAACCCTAACAACAAACAAAAAGCCAAAGCTGCTTTGCGGGGGAAAGGCTCTTCGTACAAAACCTGAGGGAGAAGCAAACCCAGGGACCCTCATCCCGATGATGGTCCAACCACAGAAGTGGGGTTGGAGGGGACTTCTGGAGATCATCCAGTCCAACCCACCTGCTAAAGCAGGTTCACCAGAGCAGATCACACAGGAAGGTGTCCAGTTGGGTTTGAATGTCTGCAGATAAGGAGACTCCACAGCCTCTCTGGGCAGCCTGGTCCAGGTTCTGTCACCCAACCCACTGGAAGCTCCTGGAGACCAAGCTCTGCAAAGCTGGTGGGACCAGCCCTGCCTCACCATGGGGCATCACTGCCAGCAGCAAGAGCACAGGGCAGCATTCCCTCAACATCACCAGCTGCATGGGCCACAAGCAAAATGGGACTGTGCCTGGATGTCTGCCCCACCACCATCCTTTGTCCCCTCTGGCCCCATTGCGCTCACCAGGTACCACCGATCCCTTCCCTGGACTCCTTGCTCAGTGGCACTGGGTGCTAATCACAGAATCATAGGATAGTTTGGGTTTGAAGGGACCTTCAAAGCTCACCCAGTGCCACCCCTGCCATGAGCAGGGACATCTTCACCAGCTCAGGTTGCTCAGAGCCCCGTCCAGCCTGGCCTGGGATGGTCTCCAGGGATGGTTCATCCACCACCTCTCCGAGCAACCCGGGCCAGCGTTTCACCACCCTCATTGTTAAAAATTTCTTCCTCATGTCCATCCTGAATCTCCCCTCCTTTAGTTTAAAACCATCACCCCTTGTCCTATCGCAACAGGCCTGCTAAAAACTCTGCCCCACATATGAGGGACACATAAGGGCTCTGTATGAGAGCCGTGGGACCTATCTTGTGTGTTCCTGGTCTGCTGGAAACAGAGGTTGTCAGGAACGACTCGGCTGACCGGGTTAAATTCCTGCTTTGAGATGCGGCCAGAGGAGGCCAGGGTGGTCCCAGCCTCTCCGCTCCCAGGGGCACACGAGCTGGTTTCAGCCTGGGAGGGAGGCAGACAGCCATTCCCAACCCCTACCGTCACAGCTGCACCCTGGGGAGGGATTTTCTCCATCTCCTTTTTCATGCTGCTCCCTAAAGAGCCGGGCTGCAGCAAACAGAAAACACGGCATCGAGGAAAATCAGCAGAGACCTTGCAGAGCTGCAGAAACACCCAGCGCTGACTCAGTGGTGGATCAATTCCCCCATTATAAGCTCCTGCTGTATGGAGAAGCAGCTAAATGAGGACATTCCTATTAATATACCTGGCTCCACGCTGAAATTTGTACTATTTTAACTACAGAGAAAAAACACGCTACAGCACCCTACAGGAGCAGTGCACAGAGTACTCACAGCAGCCAGCACAAAGGATGCTTTGCCATCTTACAAATAATTTAAATTTGGCATTGCACATGACAACCAACAGCAAAACCAGCCCAGGGATGGGCTGTCCCACCACTGTTCAGCCTGAGGGAGCAGAGATGTCCCCAGGGATGTCCCCTCCAGCCACTGTCCCTGGCTTGGGCTCAACCCTTTCAGCCTGAGGATATTGAGATGTCAATGGCTACTTTGGAGAAGGCACCCAGGAACTAATCCTGTCGTGGAGGGGCAATTATATATAGCTTTAAAAAAGGTTGATTTTCATCTAGATCCATTCCCACCCCATCTCCCTGCAAACAGGCAGCTGTACAGGGACGGGGACGGGCAGCCAAGGGCTGCTAAATGAACGCTGGAATTAAATGCCGAGCTATGGTGCAAAACTCCTCCGCCGCACGTCCCCAGGAGGGAATTTCCCCTGTCAATTTTCTTTTATCAGCTGGTCGATAAAACACTTCCCACCTCGTTTCCACATCTATCGTAAGTGCCATTTGTCAAACAGATGGAGAACACCCTCTCCACCGTCATTAGCTGGCCCTGGGCTGGCATTTACTAGAAATGCAGCAGGACTTGCCCCGAGCTCCAGCTGATGGTGGCATCTAAAGGACTTTGGGGACTGGAAAGGTTGACTGACCTCCCCTGTGAAGCTGGACCCACAGACTCTCCAGCTGAACCTCCACGAGCCTGTAGAACTGCGGTGAGCTGGATTTGGAGGGATGAACCCATGAAGCCTTTATCTAACTCAACCGCAAAGGAGAACCTGCCCCAAGTCTACTCCCAGGTGACCAGTACAGCACACGAATCTTGCGCTGGGGTAAGAATACGAGATTTTGGTTAATGCCGAGGATTAACTCTGAGCTCTCCCGCTTTGCCAGCAGAACTGCAGGCAGGAGCTGGACAGGAGCATCATCATGGGTACCAGCATCACCACCTCCTCACCAGCAGCTTGTCCTGGACATCCCCCTGGATTGTGGCCACATCCCCAAGGACCAGAGGAATTCCCAGCAGCTGGAACTACAGGTGCAATCCCTTTGATGCCAGGGCACCGATAAAACCCTGGTCCTTGACCCGTCCATTTCAATAAGACAAACAAGAGCTCGGTGAAATCTCCACTAACTTTAGCAGATGATAATTTTAGCAGCTCACTGGAGGAACTGCTGCTCAGTTGTGTCGTACGATACCATTTTAACCCTAGCAGCACTTTAGGCATATATACTGATTTTTTTTGATGCCTGAAGACAGCGATTTTTAAAGTAATAGAGGAAATAAATCAGTATTTTAAAGGGATACGGGGAAAAAAGCCTTATTCTGCAACACTATGCCCCCCAAATTCTGCAATAATAAGACTGGTTGGCAAAATCTGCACCCACATTTGGGACACTCCAGCTACCGCCTTGTTAACTTGAGAAAAGGAGTAAGCTTACGTGGCTGTTCTGTGCAAAGAGTACTGCACGCTTGCCATCATTCAGACGGGCTTAAAATGAGCTATTTTTTTCAACTTTGATTTTTGGAAGTGATTTATCGAGCCCTTACATTTTAGCAAAGGTCAACGAGATGGAGGATGCTCCAGAGCAGCTCAGGGATCCACAATATATATTCCTGTGGGATGAATCCAGCTTTATAATACCAGACTTTAAGTGAAACTTTTAGTCTCCAAATCATGCCTTTTTCAATGAGTTCATCTTCAGGAAGCTGTCCTACACACTCGCCTCAGAAAATGTTTGTCTCTGGCTTGCATCCATTAAATCAGATAATTGGGAATTTATAAGCTCATAACTCGAACTGAAGTTGGAAAGCTTCGTCTTTCATTTTCCAGGGCTGATTCATGGCCTGAAACGTGGGTTTGCTTCAAGCTCGCTGTCATTTCAGAGTTCATTTGCAGTTTAAAGCGATGCTCCGCTCCTGTCCGGCGTCTCCTGTGCTCTCGTCCCAGCTCAGCACTGGTGTGTACTGGCACGGCTTGTATCTGCGCTCCCCAATGCCTGCGTGGACCCACCTTGTTGATCTTGATCGGGAGAAATGCTGGATTTGCTCCTTTGCTAGAAATTCAGAGCGATGCCAAGCAAGGGTTTTGGTCCTTGTGGGCTGCTCCATGTCTGAGAGATCATCCTTGATGCTGAGCACAAGCAGCAGAGCCAGGGCACGCCACTTTGGACTTTTATCTTTGAGCTTTCCCAAATTGAGCTTTTTCTCCTCTGCTACACCGATACAAGAATTCAAGCTTCTTGATTTCACTGAACCCAGCTGTATTTCTGCTCTGCAAAGTCAATAAGAAGAGAAGCCAACTCTTTGGCTCTCTTGGAAGCTTCGCAGTCCAAGAAAATCAGACGAAACATTTGAATGCGCTCAAGCTTGTTCGTCAACAGTCTGATTTCTTAGGGACCTGACCCTGCGTTCAGGCCGACCGACGCTGCACCGACTGCAATATTTTTGGGTCCTGTGTGAAATACTCCTGCAAAAGCCCCGCTGCCAAGTCTTGCAAAAGTTCCCAGGCTTGAGGGGCTGTCGCTGGATAGGAGGAAGGAGCATCCATCACAGGGTTCATGTGAGTTGCTGAAACATCTCAGGTTGCCAGGGAAAGGTCAAAAGTGGGGAGAGACGAGCACCACTTAAAATACAACTCGGTAAAAGCATCACAATACATACAGGCGAGACCACCTCCAACCTCCCAAAGTGATGGAAGCATCACCATGGGCATCTCACCATTGATACCTTCATGGACACCCTCCAGATGAGATGGTCACCACACTCACGCGTCACCAACACGTCTTGATGGACCGACAAGATTCCTGGTCCCGGCTACTTGGATTGTACTCCTCTCTGGAAATTTAGCATCTAAAGTACAGATCTAGCATTAAAGGATATAATTTCCTCTCTCTCTGCCCTGCCCAAGGTCACCAGAGGACACGAACCCACACGTAGGGCATCCCAGCCCATCCTGGAGACACAGACCTCCCTTCCCAGATGTTTCCTCTCAGCTCCAAGCAGCACCAAAATGCTCCCTTGAGGTCCCTCACATGATGGGAAAAGCAGCCCTCAACCCCAAAACGTGGTCATCACCCCAAATCCTCCACAGACGCTTGTCCACAAAGCCTGTCCGAGGCGAGACACCCGGTCGTGGTCCAGGATGAGGCATCCGGCCGAGCCCACAAGGTGGAAAGTTCAAGTGGCTGCTGTTTATTTGGCTTTGCAGAGAGCAGTCACCCAGCCTGAACGTAGGCCAAGCACCTTCCCATCGCAGGAGGGAGTCTTTAAATAACCACCACTGGTCAAGGCTTTGGTTTACAGCTCTGCTGGCCGGAAAACCCTCCCTCACACCATGTCTTCTTCTGCTCTTTCCTGAGTGTAAATAGCATCTGCTCACCGCTCTACCTCCTAGGTCTTCATCGTCATACCCACCATTCCCATGTGCTTCATGGAAGCTTGCTAGAAGCAGAAAAATACCTCCAAGCATAAGAATAAAAACATATTTGGGCTTTTCCTCACTTCTGCAAGATGAATTGTATGTCCCACAGTCAAAGCTTCACTTTGCTTTCGTGTAAATTTGCAGCTCCTTGAGGTTCTCCTCGCCTTACTAGTTCTGCCATTAAGGTCCATTAAGGAAGAAATTTTTGACACTGAGGGTGGTGAGAGCCTGGCCCAGGTTGCCCAGAGAGGTGGTGGATGAACCATCCCTGGAGACATCCCAGGCCAGGCTGGACGGGGCTCTGAGCAACCTGAGCTGGTGAAGATGTCCCTGCTCATGGCAGGGGTGGCACTGGGGGAGCTTTGAAGATCCCTTCAACCCAAACTATTCTATGATTCTATATTTTACAACTTCCCATACTTCAGCATCCACCTGCAGCCTTTCTTCGCCACTACAAGGTGCTGCTCGCCTTCCCTTCATTGTCAGTTCATATGGTTAAAACCAGGAATAAAGAATAAAAACCCTTCCTCCTGGTAGTAGCAGAAAATGCCAAGAACCCCCCAAAAAGGCTTTCTTATGTATTTCCCTGGGGGATTTGAAGTCAGAAACCTTGTTGGGTCACCCAACAAATCCTGCTTTACTGATGGAAAGTTCCCAAATGCTGTTTACTGGGAATCCTGGCTACTTTCGGATTTTGGCAATGCAGGCTCGCCAGGACTCTGGGGAATAGAAATTAAGGTATTTTTTTACCTATAGCTGTCATTAACAGATTAACCTAAAATGACAGCTGGCAAGAGGAAGCTCCATAAACAAGTAAAATAGCTTTTTACAGTCAGAAAACAAGACCTTGCCCTGACCTCCTCCTGGGCAGATTCACTGTCAAAACAGTATTTTATTTTAAACTGCGCTTGTAAAAAGTAAAAAAGAGCTGCTTCCTTGACACTTAAGTCAGGTAAGGACACAGCAGGCTATTCTGCCTTATAAATAAGCCTCCTCTTGTATACACGTGTTTTAAAATAAGCTTATGAAATGTAAGCACACAGGCTTTCACAAAAAATAATTCAGCCTCGCTGAAACCATTTAATCAGGGCTGAGACAGAGATCTGCGCAGGGAATGATAACTTAGTCCCAAAAAACCCCTTAGAGACAGATATAACACTCTCACAAACAGGCAATTCCATTTTAAATTTTCATAGCCGTCCCATCCTTTGAAGGGATGTCTAAAAAAATGCAAAAAGGATCAAAATATCGTATCAAAAGGATTAAAATATCATGTATCAAAAATAGCGTGGTCAGCAGGACAAGGGCAGTGATCCTTCCCCTGCACTCTGCATTGGGGAGGCCACACCTGGAGTATTGTGTTCAGTTCTGGGCCCATCAGCTCAGGAAAGAGATTGAAGTGCTGGAGCGGGTCCAGAGAAGAGCAACAAGACTGGGGAAGGGACTTGGACACAAGACCTGTGGGGAGAGGCTGAGGGAGCTGGGCTTGTTCAGTCTGGAGAAGAGGAGGCTTAGAGGTGAGCTCAGCACTCTCTAGAACTACCTGAAGGGCAGTTCTAGCCAGGTGGGGATTGGGCTCTTCTCCCAGGCACTCAGCAATAGGACAAGGGGCCATGGGCTTCAACTCTGCCAGGGGAAATTGAGGCTGGAGATTAGCAAGCAATTCTTTGCAGAGAGAGTGGTCAGGCATTGGAATGGCTGCCCAGGGAGGTGCTGGACTCACCGGCCCTGGAGGTTTTTAAACTGAGATTGGCCATGGCACTTAGTGTCATGATCTGGTCAATGGACTGGAGTTGGCCCAAGGGTTGGACTGGATGGTCTCTGAGGTCTTTTCCAACCCAGTCCATTCTGTGATTCTGTATTTTTCCTAAAGACCATTTTTGGAGCTGCATTTTTGCCTTGGTTTCAAGGCATGAGGTTACAGATGGAGACGTTAGGGTGGGAAGGGTTCCTTCCAACCCACGCATACGTGAGCACTTTCCACGCTGCCCACCTTCTTTGCACCGCTGAAACAGGTAATTTTTCTTCTTGTCCCTGTCATCTACGCTCCAGGAGAGGAGCCAACCATCAGGAAATCTATGCTGTAAAAATAAAACACAGTCTTGGCTTTGGACGGAGCAGGTGCAAGGGGAGAAACTATTTTTAAGTCTCATTCTGCAAGAGGGGGACGCCGGCATCCCACTGCGCGGGGCTTGCCTGAGTTCAGGAGATTTATTTGGAGGTGGCGGAGGGGTCTGACTGGTGGTTAATCCTGGCGCTCGGTGCTCGGGGCCGAGGGAGAGGACATCAAAGCATTCCTGCATCTGCTGGGGAAATGGGAGAGGCGGCAGAAAGCGGCTTTGCCTCCTCCCTGCCCGGCTCGTGGCGCGACAGGCGGGCGCAGACCTGACGCTTGCAGCTCTCCATGACCCAGGGAAGCTGTCGAGATGTCTGAGCAAACTCTTGGGACTGGATTGTCCTGCTTGTTTCTTAGGTTTCCATCCTGCCATGAACACAAGCCAGGTAAACCATGAGGAGATGCACAACGCAATACTATGACCCCAATGGAGACCCGACACTGCCACCAGCTAGGGAATACATGTGTGACCTTCCTCCGTGCCAGGTAGACCCAGCCAAGCACCCTTCAGGCTTTGCACTTCATTCCCTCTTTGATTAACAGACAGAGAAAAGGCAGTTGCTACATCTGTGGAGCAAACCAACTTCTGAAGGTATCTCCCCATCCCTTATGGTGCAGTCACCTCTCTAATTTAAGAGGTGTGGTAGGATAACCCCCAACATTGGTGTGCATACACCCATTGCACTGGAAATAGGTTATTTTAATCTGTTTCTCATGAGACCATTCTTACACCTTAGGACCTTTCCAACCACCCCTTGGCACCATGGTGCCAACCAAAGTCCTAGCTACAAGGATGGAGGATGACAACCTTGAAGAACCAGAGCTTTTGTAGGATCCTACTGGCTGAAGGAGACAGGCATAAGGAGCACACCCCAATAACGGTGGAGCACTGCATGGGTAGTTTCACAGAATCACAGAACGGTTGGGGTTGGAAGGGAACTCTGGGGATCATCTAGTCCAACCCACCTGCTAACGCGGGTACACCTAGAGTAGAGCTTGACTGAGTACTGGTTTGGGGGGATACTGTAAGGCGAATACTTTAATTTGAATAAAAGCTAGAAAATCAGTTTGCACTGAGGGCTGCTTAGAGTCTTCTTCCATTTGCTGGGGACTCTTTGTTTCCCTGTGGCAGGAACATAGCGGTAAATGCAACAGTCTGGCCATCACAGACCAACCACCCACGAGTCAAACAGCCAGTCCATCAATCCCAGGGCAGATTCAGGAAGGACCAGCTTCCTTGATTGAGGAGGAAAAGTGAAAATTTTGGGAATTCCCCCACAATGAGTAAAATACCAAGTGCTGACGAGTCAGGGAAGCTGCGAGATGAGCTCCCACCTTGCTCACGGGACCAGCGGCTGGTGTCCCCGTGTCCATCCTGGGATCCACGGTAGAAGCTTTTCTTACTCTGGACAGAGGATGATTCAAACCTCTCGTGCACAGGCTCTGCAGCAATCCAAGAGTTAACATCTGGTCTTGGAGATGAAGAGCACATGAAAGATTTAGAAGGACCTGACATCTCACAAAGGGTGGCTAAGGTAACTTTGTCAAAGGCCGGCATTCAAGACTTCTCCACCCAAGGAACCAGACAGCCCCAGGCAGGCTGCCCTGGGGGACTTCTGGGTATACCGCATAAATCTCCAACCTCATTAAAGCTCCAAAGACCACAGAATCCAGCTCCTGACCTTCTCCAGAGCAGAAAATGACAAAACGTTTCCTGTTATTTATAGCAGCTGGAGAGCCTGATGGGAAAACCCCACTTGCGAAATGCGGGCCACTTGCCACACGGTTCCTCTACGGAGAACGGTCAAGCTGATCCGAATTCCTGCCCCATGGACTTCTCCACCCTGCAGCCACTTCACCCCCGGCGAGATCGAGCCGAGAGGCTGCGCAAGAGGAATGGGTGGATGGATTTTGCTCTTGTTGGCTCTACTGCCTCATGTTCACTCGGCACAACTTGAATTTGGCAAGGCTGAGCATCCCAGAAGAGGTTTCATCTGTGGGGGCACAGGGACCTGGCATCCCTTGAGGAGCACTTTCCACCTGTATGAGACATGTCCAGCCATACCTTGGACATGTTTGTGACAGAATCACAGAACGGTTGGGGTTGGAAGGGACCTCTAGAGATCATCCAGCCCAACCCACCTGCTAAAGCAGCTTCACCTTCAGCCCTCTAAGGAAACTGAGGAGAGGGCACAGCCCCTTTGCCCACCTCCACTAGGTGCTACCCACCTCCTCAAAGCACGACAGACACGCACCGACACGTTTATTTTGCTGGCAGCCCCGTTTCTACCACCTTGGCATGCACCAGAGGTGCTTTCCAGCCCTCTAAGTCACGCAGACACAGGAAACCTCGCAGCTCAAGGCGAGTTCTTCCAGCAACAAGAACGAACTTTGCCACGGGATCGTTGGGCGAGAGCCTCCCAGTGCTGGCCCCGCTCGAGACGAGCGTTCGCTGTCACGCTGTCGAGGAGGATTCCCATCGCTTCTGTCTTGGGCCGGCGCCAGCACGGGTTTTCTGCTCGCTTCCAGGCCGAGGGAAGCAAGCTGTTTGTCATGTGCTGCCGTGAGATGCTGCGAACAGACTCGCCGGCCGCGATAGGAGCAGCTGGCTCTGGAGTTTGCCGGCGAGGTTGCCGCCATGGTGGATGAGGGGAGAGCTCATGGTGGTTACAGCTTCCTTACAAGGGGAGGAGGAGGAGCAGGCATCGAACTCTTCTCTTTAGTGACCAACGACAGAACCCGAGGGAATGGCAGAAGATGTGCCGGGGAGGTTCAGGTTGGACATTAGGAAAAGGTTCTTCACCCAGAGGGTGCTGGACACTGGAACAGGCTCCACAGGGAGGTGTCACAGCCCCAAGCTGACAGTGTTCAAGAAGAGACTGGACAACGTCCTCAGACACATGGTGTGAACTGTGGGGTTGTCCTGTGCACGGACAGGAGTTGGACTCCATGATCCTTGTGGGTCCCTTCCAACTGAGGCCATTCTATGGTTCTATGGTTTCCTGCTGCGATGGCACCCAGGGCCAGGTACCAACCGCTGTGGTCCACAATAAACCAGTGGGCCAGAGAAACGCCATGGTGACACCAGCAATCTCCAACAGCAACGCGGCACCCAGCGGCTGCTGAGGCTTGGGACCATGCTGGGATCTTGCTGATGTAAGATCTGGGAGCAGCACAGATCACACCCCTGAACTTCACCTTCACCACAAAGCTGTTGTTCCTGCCCAGGCAGTGATGCCATGGGTAGGATCCAGCTTAAGAGCAGAAACTTGGATTTAGGGGCTCAGGACTCTCATTATAGTCAACAGGGACCTTTTCACCTTGCCCTAAAGCAGTGACCTAGGGCCTGGTTTCTCAGTGGGCTTCTCCTGTCCTTCTCTGACTGCCGCAGCTCCACCATCAGTGAATCCCCACGCTCCTGTGGCCACTGTAGGAGACTGAGAACCCTCCACACCTTGTTCTCACCAACAAAACCCCAACCCAGAGCCACAATCAAGACCCCAGGTGTATCTCCAAAGATCCCAGCCACGTCTTCTCCCAGGGAGATCTCAGCCCTTGTGATGGATGAGCTCCTTTAAACATCCCCAGGCGGTTTGCCTGCAACTCCAATTAATAACACCGTATTTTGTCAACAAAGTCGGGTCAGCAGCAATTCATAGAGCTCACACTAGTTAATCTTTTTCCACCGAACAAGCCCAGGGATATTTTTACTCCCTGCCCTTGAGAAGTTTATTTGTATAGGACCCATCCACTTACCAGCTTCCGGTAATGAAAAGACACGCAAGGAGCATAACCGCTTTCTAATAGCCCAGGAAAACTTGATGGCTGTGGCTGGGGCTCCCCAGCACCAGAATTAGAAAAGCAGAGCACCTGCCAAAGCCGCCTAAGAGAATCCAAGAGGTTTGTAATTAGCCTGGGAGAGAAACCAGGGTGAGTGCAACGGCCCAGCCATCACCCCCAGATGCAACAAGATCTGCTCCAGAGAACTTGTAGGTGTTCTCGCTGGAAGCAAAACACGTGGACTGGGGTTGTGAAGCCTCAAAAGACCCAACAGAGAAGGTATATTGGAGAAAGTCATCCCCACTTTCTGCCCTTTCCATGTCACAGGAACGTTTTGGTTGGAAAAGACCTCTAAGATCATCCAGTCCAACCATTTACCTAACACTGCCAAGTCCACCACTAAACCACGTCCCTAAGCGCCACATTTACTTGTCTTTTAAACCCCTCCAGGGATGGTGACTCCACTACTTCCCTAAGCAGTCTGTTCCAATGCCTGACAACCCTTTCCTGGAATAATTTTTTCCTAATTTCCAATCTGAACCTCCCCGGTGCAACTTGAGGACATTTCCTCTCATCCTTTCACTTGTTACTTGGGAGAAAAGACCAACCCCCACCATGCTCCAAGCTCCTTTCAGGTAGTTGCAGAGAGCAATAAGGTCTCTCCTCAGCCTCCTGTTCTCCAGACTAAAAAAACCCAGTTTCCTCAGAAGTTTCTCATAATACTTGTGCAGACCTCTCACCAGCTTCGTTGTCCCATCACCCAAGAAGAGATGACCCAACACCCAATCAGACCAAGCTCCACCACTCAGGACCACATCTCATCATCTCATGCTCCCAGCATTTTGAAGCAACAGCAGACGCAGAGTGAGGCCAAGAAAACAAATGGAGTATCTTAACCTTTGCTGGCGAGGATTTCATGCCTTACAGAAGCCGAAAGACTATGGAGGAGATTTCTCCACCTTCCTCCCGAGACGTGTGGGATGCATCTTTCACCACGGGCTGACACAGCTCACAGAAGTTTCTGCTCCGGGCAGCCCAGAAACCTTCACCGGGATTCAAAAGGGTTGGGGAAAAAAAGCGATTTGACCCAGACTCCTGCACTGCCTGGGCTCTCCTGGAAAATGATTTACAGATGCTGCAAGAGGCTGGCGTGTTCTTCACCCAGACAGAACAAGCATCTGGCAGGCCCATTATTTCAGAGACATTACTGCCTTGCGTGGAGGGTGTGTTCTGGAGAGCCTGGAGATTTATTGTCCAGATATAAAGTGACTGAGCTCTGTCTTGGGAACACCAGGAGCGAAAGCAAAGCATTTCTTAATAAAAAAAAACCCCTGCTTATCACAATTGTAATTATTTGCACACGAAGGGGAGGCCAGGAGGGCAAAGGCACCCCAGGGTGACACGGGGAGGTGACACGGGGCTGGCTCCAGTGGGCACTGCTAGGAATGGCTGTCCCAGAAAGAAACAGAGAAAGCTGTGCCTTTTAACAGCAGTTGGGATATTTTCTGCGGCGCATTCCTCTCCCTCCAGTAATCTTGTGGGAGTGTGGAAAGACGGGTTGTGAAACCCAGTTCCTCCCTGCTGGCAGCTCTGCGGGGACGCCAGCGGCCTTGGACGGGGGATGGACAAGAGTCCGTCACATTGCAAACGCCGAGACACCGATAATTAAACTGGATGGCAAGGAGAAAGCCTTTCCCATCATGTACCTCCTCCCTGCAGCAGGATGGACTCCGGTAGAGCGTCTCAGACTGGGGCAAAGGATACAGCCATCTCAGCGATGCAATATTTACCTCTTCTTGAGATTTGGGTGAGGTCATACATTTGCATCACTTTGGGTTGTATTTGCTCAGGGATAGAAAGTTAAATCTTCCGTGTTTCGGAGTAAATTGCACTCCGTAGCTGGAAGAAAAGCCTGGTGGGGTGTACTGGCTACCAGGTGGCTTCTCTAAGCCAAGCGGGACCTTGCGTGGTGCCTGACATCTCCATCTGCCACACCAGGACACTGGGTTGCATCTGGCAGTGGTTGGCGGTGACGCCGGTGACAGCCATGCGCCAGACCGAGCCCTGCATGCCCGCCAGGGTGTGCGTCCGTGTGACGTGCCTTCGCCCGCCTCTGCTTTCAATTAGAGCTGCTAATCATTTTAGCAAGAAAACCCTGAACCAAGCGCATCCCAGGGCGGGTTTGCTAACGCCGGCCAGATGTGCTGCTGCTGGCAGGTGCCATGGTGGCCGCAAGCGTGCAGGTGGCTTTGCAGGGGGAAACTACGAAAAAAAAATACAGTTATGGGTCATTGCCATCAAACCAAGTCTTCCCGGCTCGGGAAAACTGATCTGAGCTGGTCCTGGATGCTTTGCAGACTGGGCTTGGGTGAGGCCCCAGGGCTGCAATGGTTTTATTTAGGGCATGCAATAACCTTTGGCTCCTGTTGTATGTGCCTTTGCCAGAAAGACATTTGGTCTGGCTGGGTTAAAACTGGCGGTAATTACATGCCAATGACTCCTCTGTAGCTAGGAAGGGCAAAACGGAAAAAGAAAACGGCATGTGCATCCCCCGGCTTGCTGGTTTGTGCAGAGACAGCCCTTTGCTCTCCCGTGAGCAGAAATCCAGCTTGTGCCCAGCGATGGGGCTCTGGAAAACTTACTGAAAATACAAGGAGGAGATGTGGAAATTGCTCCTGGTGTCACAACGCATTTCGTAAGCAACCAGCCGTATCCCCCGAGGGACACTCTCCGCCTTGCCCAACCATCAACCCGGCGAGCAGCCTTCCCCACTTCTCCAAATGCAGGCGCAAAATTCAAAACAGATGGTCCAAAACTCCTGGTCGAAGACATTCCCTTTCATCTGGTAATTGCTCCTTCCAAGGGAGAAAATTTAAAGGGGTTCTCAAACCCTTTTGAATGATGCAGACACCTATTTTTGTCCTTTCTGAGCTTCAAAATGTCTTTGGCTTTGGCACCTGAGCCACCTCACCATAGAACAGTTTGGGTTGGAAGGGACCTTCAAAGCTCACCCAGTGCCACCCCTGCCATGAGCAGGGACATCTTCACCAGCTCAGGTTGCTCAGAGCCCCGTCCAGCCTGGCCTGGGATGTCTCCAGGGATGGTTCATCCACCACCTCTCTGGGCAACCTGGGCCAGGCTCTCACCACCCTCAGTGTAAAAAATGAGATGGGCACCACTGTGGACCCAGTGCCAGCCCAGAGGGTGCAAAAATGAGATGCAAATGGTGAAATTAAGACGTTACTTGTACTAATGGCAGTGGTAACACTTCCATCTCAAACTGCAGCAGGAGAAAATCCCCCCTCCAGCTGCTGTGGCTATGGCCCCCCCAGGTTTTGACTTACGCAAGCCTGAATTTAATTGAGGTACATTTGCACTGAGGATTTCCTCTTGTCCTCTTCAGCCACTGCATTTCTAACTTTGGCAAATAAACAGGCACTCCTCAAACCTCAGGCTCTTTATTCCTTGTGGCTCCTTCCCCTTCGTTTCTAAGAAATAAACACCAGGAGCAGGAGGGTGCAAAACACACACTGACCGCCACCGGCTTTAAATACAGCAAGAAATCAAATAAACGGGGACAGATGGACGTGGAAGATCGACTGCAGGGAGAAAACGCCCCACTGCACCCACCATGAGCGCTGGAAGCTGTGGATGCTGGTTTAGGTGGTGAAAAACACGATGGAGAAAGCAAAACCAGCTGTAGCACAGATGAGTGTGGGATGCGATGCCTGCCCGTGCGGGAGCTGTGGATGCGAAGGAGCCCACGGGCTGCTTGAAAAGACTCGGGGTGGAAAGTTAATGCCCAACCTGATGTACTAAACAACCATGGCTTGAAGAAGAGGAGCTCAGGGTCAAAAATCACTTACTGTGGAAAGATGAGATGGGGGCAGGCGGTTTCCTCCAAGGAGATGCTGCTGATGCTCAGTATTAGCATCGCCCTCCCCGATAGCAGAGATGAGTGTTCGGGGGAATTGTGCTACACCAGTCAAGCAGCTTCGCTGAGAACCATGAGAGACGAGAATAATCCCGCTAATAACCACAGAGCCCAGCTCCTCCGTGATGATACCAGTTTACAGGTGGTTTAATGAGGGCACAGCATGATGGAAGCACTCTGCAGGGGAATATAAAATCCTGCCTCAAACGGACACACGCTGATGCAGATTAGATTAGGTAGGATGAAAACAAAATAAACAAAAATAGGTTCCGAACTAAAGGAAAACTTGGAAGAAGTAAGGAGCTGGTGACTAAAGACACACAGAGCATCTTTCTTTCCAATGATGGTACCAGCCAAGCTCCGCCTGACCCGGAGAAGGGAGGGGTCCGAATCGGGACAGGCAAACCAGAGTCTCAGTATCACCAAGAATAAGCACAGAGATTCCAAAGAAGGTGCACAAAAGAATCCACATGCAAAGGAAACCCTCAGTAAAGATGCTGAATGGGGCAGGGACAAGAACAGGTGGGGGAAATGTGACTGTAAAATTATCACAACTGGGGTGTGGGGAAAGTCAACACCTTGCAGCTCTTCCTAGACCCGAGCAGCCATCCCCCAGAGTGCAGAATTTCACGAGGTTTCATGCAAAAAGCCTCAAACCCCCTCAGTAAGGTTTGAATTAAAATATATTGCATCCTGGACAGTCCAGCACATCTGCAAGGGGACCAGCAGTAAGGAGCCGCTTGCATATTTAGCTCTGATGAACTTAAGTGTTGTAAATCCACTTCAGCCTTTGAGCAAAGCGCTTGGCACGGGAAACTTCTGCTTCAGAAGAGCGGGGCTGAGATTAGCATGAGATTAGCATGGCGGTCGTGCCGCTACCCGAGGTTGCCAACCAGAAGTGCGTTACTGAAGGCTGTATTACCCTCATCCTTCACCAAAATGATTTTTGCATTGCAAAAGAGGAGTGTGATAATTAGGTGATGGCTTTGAATGTTACGGGAGGAGGGTCTGGGTGTCCTTCTGCAGGTTGGGACCATCCCCGGTGAGGATGTCAGTGGATTGTCCTCTGTTATTGGGAAGATGAGCTGCAAATTAAAGTCACTGGGGCTGTCTCCACCACCAGGATGGGGAAAAATGGATGCCCTCATGCCACCTCCATCCCTTCTCAACCAGGAGCACTGGGCTTATTTAGGTTGGCAGACCCACAGCACTCGGTACAGCCTGCCAGAGGAGAAATACCAGAGCAGGGAAAAGAGCCATCTGAGCTAAAAGCCAGCGTGGGTACCAGAAGAACAAGGCCAAATGGGTACAAGTCATCCACAAATAAATACAAGCTGGAAACGAGAGCAGTTTGTATCCGTGCAAGCAGCAAGACTCCGGCAGCGGCTTTCCCAGAGGACTCACCAGGGTCAAACGGCTCATTAGTTTTAAGAAGGAAGCTGGCACGGGGTTTGCATCGCCACTGCCTGTAACGGTGGGGGGAGACCGCTCTCCAGACCAGCCAAAAATTGGTGACCCCAGGGTTGGCTTCGGCAGGACGTGGGTCTTCTGCTCTAGCTGCATCTTGCCCACTGTAATCGGTGGGGTATGGAGGGATGCAAATCGCATCAGTTTGCTCTTGGAGACAGGGAAGCTACACACGGAGGAAAATAAAAAGGCACGGCTCTGTTTTTCCAGCTGACAGGAGCTTAAACGCTGGCTGGGATTTGGGCTCGGGGCCCTCCGTGTAATTCAGCTTGGCTTGCCTTAAGACAGCGGCTCTACTCCCCAAGCGCCCTAACGAGCATTTCGGTAATAGCAGGGGGAATCAGACCTACTTGTCAAGCGTGTTGCTATTTGTGCAAATGCTCTGTACCGGAGGGAAGCTTGAAGAACAAGTCCCCTTTTTATAGCGCGTTGTATGCTGGCAACGAGCCTGCAAATTAGAAGGAATTCAGAGAGGAGCAACAACAACAAAAACAAGGACAACAAAAAAGCCCAAGGGGCTGCAGGGATTAGTTTTGGAGAGAAAAAAAACTAAGTGTGTGGTCCAGTGGATGCGACTTTGTGCTGGGACGGCACCCATTGGTGTCCCGTGCATGGCAAACCTCCCCATGCAATTTGCAGGTTTCCCTACTTGTCCTTAAGAAGCAAGATGTGTTTTCTCCCACCACAGGAGACGGCTCTGCCACGTCCACACAGAAATAAATATATTAAAACTAAAACCACATATATGATAGAAAGTTAAATAAGAAGGTCACAGAGTAAAGGACGGCCCATGAACAAAATCGATTAAAGCTGGAAGCAGATGTGCTACAGCAATAAAAGGTGCGCAGGGAGGAAAGCCCTGCTGCAAAAAGGGGTTTCTAGGCTGGTTTTACCCCCAAACCAGCTCCGCTCATCCCCAAACCTGTTGAATGTGCACTCAGAAGTGCAAGCTCCCTGCCTGGCTGTGGTCCTGTTATCAGCACCCCCATCAAAGCTCATCCAGTGCCACCCCTGCCATGAGCAGGGACATCTTCACCAGCTCAGGTTGCTCAAAGCCCATCCAGCCTGGCCTGGGATGTCTCCAGGGATGGTTCATCCACCACCTCTCTGGGCAACAGTGGGGATGACATAAATTTTCCTGATCGTTGACCAAAATCCCTGTTTTTCTGCCTGCCACATAAGTTGTAATTTGGCACTGATAGGGTGCAGGAAAGGAGGGGATGCAGAGGCTGAGAATCTGGGCCAGACAATCCTCCCCTTAAATGCCCGCTAACGCCACCTTAAAAAATAATGAACCAGGGGCAGGGGAGGTTATTGGTTTGGTATGAGAATTTTCATAAGCATGAGAAAAAAAAAAGAAAAAGACCACATTGCTCCAAAGTGTTTTGTTGGGTTTTTTTTAAGCAAGTCAGGGGCTCTGGGAGGGCAAAGCTCACTGCAAAGTTTATTTTCTGTTGTGCCCGTGTTACCAAGCAGAGCCGGCTGAGGAATGTTCGGCAAGGGGCGCCGGGTTGGGGTGAGAGCTGGTGACCAGGTGCGACACCACGGTGATGGTCACCGAGCCTTGGCACTACCCAGACCCAGGACACCGCTCCTCAAACCCATCTCTTCCCAGTTTAACGCGAGCTTTGCTTCCAGCAGTGCCCCATTTCGGATCGCTGTGTTGCACACGCAGCTAGTAAATATAATGTATACATGTATGTATATGTTTTCTAGAGGTTGGGATGGTCAGGGCAATTCCCTCGGTGCCTTTCCCCGGCGTGCCAGGGCGCAGCGCGGTAGCCGGCAGCTCCCAAAACCCTTCTCCGGAAAAAGTTCAAACCCTCAAATACTTGGAATTGCTCTTTGAGGGAATTTATTTTAAAGCCGCTTTAACAGCAGCTGGGAATTACCAGGGAGGCACTCTGCAATTTCCCAGCTGCTGACCCCATTCACATGAAGGGGGCCCCAAGCAGTGGCCCAATTTGGGGACATGTGCCGGGCGGGCAATGCCCAGCGTTGCACCCTAATTTCCCCTCACCCCAGGTTGCAGGAGCAGCATGGACAGGGTTTTTGTGTACGGCAGAAGCAAGAAAAATACATAATTCAGCATTAAGGGCATGAGCTTGCTTAGCTTGGATGCGGTGGGGTTATTTAAGACCCTGTTCCCACGAGGGCTGAAAACTGCACCCAAACGTGTTGCTTCTTCCCTGGAGCAAGAGCGGAGCTGGGAGGCTGCGACCCTCCAAAACAACAAGCCAGTGTCCCAACGTGGTGGTGGCACATCGCTTTTTAAGAAGTATTTTGTTCTTAACAACAAAAAGGATTATAGAGCAAAATCACCAATGGAAGCCTGCGGTGCTGGCAGGACTATGTTTAGATTGGATATTAGGGAAAATCTCTTCACGGAAAGGGTTGTGAGGTGTTGGAACAGGCTGCCCAGGGGAGTCCTACAATCACCATCCCTGGAGGGGTTTAACAGACGTTTAGATGAGGTTCTTAGGGACGTGGTTTAGTGCTAAAGTTAGGTTATGGTTGGACCTGATGATCCTGAGGGTCTCTTCCAACTGAAACGATCCTATGACTGTGAGTGATAGGTCCTGTTGGAAGATTGGAAGATGCCACCACCAGAGCTTGTGGTTGTTTCTCTTGCAAAACCTCCGCATCACCCTGCCCACCCTGTTGCCCTGAAAGGGTTAAGAAGCCCTTCTCCACTCCACACCTAAACAGGGACACCTTGGTCACCCTGGCCAGGCGGATGAGATGAGCTGGTAGCCCTGGAAGAGGTGCAGGCAGGTGGAGCAGGTCTGGCGACAGGTAGAGGTGGCCCCAGCCGCTGCTGGATTGGAACCCACCTGTGCCACACCACCAGCCAAGTCACCTGAAGCCAAGGGGGCCCCCAAAGCCACATGCAAAGGTTGGGTTGATAGGCATCAACCCCCACGTCACGGCACCTGTGGCTTTCTTCTCGTTGCTGTCACGCTTGAAAGACACTTGTGGAAAAAAACAGCAGAAAGGAGAGGGCTTGAGTGGCAGGCTGGAGAAGGAAGGGGGGAAGAAAACAACTTGGCAAGGAGGGAAGGGCTGAAGGACACAGGCGTTTCCATTTTGGTGCAAAATTCCCAAGGGTGCAGCTCGGAGCATTTATTGACCAACTCACCCGCTCTCGACGAGCTGGCCTTGCAAACCGCGGCGGGGAGGGACGCTATTTCTGGTCAAGGCACATTCGACGGCGACGCTTTATTAACTCTATAATCAACTGGAGACACGCACAGGACTCAAAACATGCAGCCAGTGACCCTCTTGGCTCCACAGGCACCTCACCTGCGTTGTCACCCCAACATCACCACAAAAAAAGCCATCAAGTGGTCTTGTGCAATGCTTCAGGGGATCAAAATAGGTTGGCTGGAGAGGTGGTGGATGCCCCATTCCTGGGGACATCCCAGGCCAGCCTGGACGGGGCTCTGAGCAACCTGAGCTGGTGAAGATGTCCCTGCTCATTGCAGGGTGGTTGGACTGGATGAGCTTTAAAGGTCCCTTCCAATCCAAACTATTCTATGATAAAAGAAAAATAAAAGGGCAGGGGGGGAAAGAAAAGAATATCAAAGTCCAGCCAGGCATATACAACCTGCTTCAAAATGTCAAAGGGTGCACCCTTGACTCTGGCAATGCAGTTGATACAGAGGACTGAGCTGCTGCTCTCAGTGTTATACGGAAAAATAATCATAGTCATAATAAAATACAAAAATAAAACAAAAATTAGATGCAGCCAGGTCAGGTTCATTAAGGGTGAAGGGCAACCGTTTAACTCCAAACCCAGCTGTTCTGGTTGCATCGATACGATCTCCCCCAGCACAAGTCTGTGCGGGAACTCGTCATCCCCCCCTTTCCTTGCAACACGATAACGCGCCACATCGCCCCCAGCTCTCCAGTTAAACATCTTATTAACTGCAGTGACGTAAAAGAGGAAATCGCCGAGAACTATCACCAAGATGAGAGGGAGCAACGTTTACCATCGATCGGCTACGATACCTCTGCAGAGATCTGCGCTTAAAAAAAACCCAAAACATCCAGCCCCTCCTTTCCCCCCCCCCCTCCTGTAATCGCTCGATGTCATGGGAAAATAAACCTGACATGCAAACTGCTCAGATACGACAGACTCACAGTAAAGATGTTTTTAAGATTAAAGAAAAAAAGGACAAAAAAAACTTGCCTGTCATTTAGTTACAGACCCCGCGCAGCTGCAGCCACCCTCTGTGTCGTATTCATCCCTCGCAGATCAGGCAGGGTGGGGGAGAAAGAAAGAAAGAAAAGAAGCAAAAAAACAGGGGGGAGAAAGAGAAGCGATATTGCAGCTGATGAGCCGCCAGAAGGCTGTTGGCAAAGTGGTCCAGCAATGATCTGAAATTCAGACGGTCACGTGCGGATCCTGTCTGCAGCCCCGGCTCAGCGCTTCGCCCAACTGCACACGCAGCAATTCCCCGCGTCAAGACCTCCCGCCCCATCCTCGCCCGTTTGCCAGCCCGTGCCCCATCCCCAAAGCCCCCCAGCGGGCTTCTTTTTGGCACTGCACCGAGGGCTTCGCGTCAAAGCCACAAAAGTGGATTTTCTGCCGCGCAAGCGTGGGGCACGCTGAGAAGCATCGCTGAGAAGCATCGCTGATCCGCAAAACCACCCTTCGTTTTAGGTTTTCCACCTAAATTCCGACCCTGCGAGCAAAGGTGTCTTCTCCATGATGTGCATGGTGGCCATCACCCCACTACCATGTGGGGCTGGTGGTGGGGGTTTCCCATCGGCGTGGAGAACACGCCGTACGTGTTCCCGGGGCCAGGTTGTCCCTGGGCAACCCTGGGCACGTCCCAAACCAGCCCCTGAGCTTCCCAGTTGCATCAGAGCAGCCAGGTGAGCCCAGACACCCCCAGGGCAAGGTGGCAGCTGCCTCTTTTTCCTCTTTCTTCATTTAATTTAATTTTTTGCTTTAATTTTCACCCGGGACACCACTTCGCACACAAGGGGATGCTTCAGGTTTATTCCCACATCGCCTTGTGGAGAGACCAAGCAAAAGTCCCTCTGAAAGAGCTGTGCAGAGCCAGACTCATCATCCCACCCCCTACAACCTCTGAGACAACAGAAATGATCTTTTCTTCATCTGCTTGCACCCATTTTTCACATAAATTAACAAAAATTAAGATACCCAATGCTCCACGCTGCCTTGCCGAAGATGCACCGCACTAAAGCCTGGTAGATACAGCAGGACTGAAAAAAAAGCGTGGTTTTTTCTTTATTTTATGTTTTTTTAAGCCGGATTGCCTTTCATTGCGATTATATTTATAGGTAGAGGTGTTGAAATTTTAAGGGCTCCTGGCCACAGGAATCTTGTGTTCACAAAGTGGCATAAAGAGGCAAAAAATGAACATTTAATGTAGCGAGGGGTGCTGCGTCCCTCTAATTTAAAATAAAATCAGAGGGGGAAAAGATGCAAAATGTGCATGGGAGCCGTGCACGCTCTTATCATACACCATAATCTGCATTTTCTAGGTTCAGTGCGTAGCGCACATGGGACTTCACACCCGCAGATCAGCACTTTTTCTGTCAATGACCAAAAAAACATAAAAAAGCTTTCCGTGGGTGTTTATTTTTGCTTTCAGTTTGGCTATCACTGGCACACACAGTGCCTCCTCTGCACTTTGTTTTATGGTAGGAAACCCCAGCGGGGTTCAGCTCCGGAGCGGTAAAACTCGCTCTCCCTGTCCGAAGAACAGTGTCCGCCAACACGCTGCAGCACACGGTGCCCAGAAACCACGCGGTCTCAGCCCAAAATATTCGCAGTTTTCCTCACACAACAGCACGCCGCGCTGCTAAAACCCGGGTTTATTCTAATTTCTGCTACAAAAGCACGTTACGCCACGTCCAAAGACGCTACCACCCCGCTGAGCACGTCTGGATGCTCAACTTCCATTTCCCTATGGCAACGTGCGTCTATTTAAAACAAAACCCAAACCATAATTAAAGTTATTGATAGGAGCCAATGTTTACTGTTTGCTATTTTAATATCAAGCGCTGTTGGATTTCAAGCCGCTGATTTCCATCGCTCGCAGGGGATGATTAAGCTGGAAATGCGCCTAAAACGCCAGGTTTTTTTTGACGTTTCTGTGAGCGCTTCTGCCGTCAAATCAAAGAAATGCACTTAAGAGGCCGATCCCAGCGGATGCTTCTCATCAGGGACCAGCCTTGACTGGAAGGAGGCGAGTGATTTTGTTGAGCTATCAAGACACACATTAAAATAAAACGAAAATAGTTGCAACAAAAGATTGTTGCTTCTGCAAGCAACCAGGCTGTAAGCAGAGCCAATGGGGCAACCACACGTGGGGCTCCAGTGACTTGACTATTTTCAGCCCCGTGAAAAGTTACCAGAAGTATCGCTTTCCCCAAGGAATGAATTTCAGGTTGAAGCATTTACCAAAGGTTAAAAGTCTCTTCCTCCGCTTGCCCACGTGTCAAATTCGGCGGCTGCTACGAGCATCTGACATCCCCCAAAAAGCAGCTGTGTCAGGGGTTGTGCTGCAAAAGTCCCGGCCAGCTGGCACCTGGTTAACTCTGAAGCCTAGTGACAACGTGCTATTAAGTTCCTGGATGTATATAAATATCGGTGCAGAATATTTGCGCGTGTACAAACCCCTTCAGCTTTTAATCAACCTGCAGTATTTTCAACATATGCTATTAGCAACAACATGACAAAAAAATCAGAAATCATGATAACAGTGGAATTTAAATCCAGCTTACAACAGTAGAGGGAGATTAATGATATTGAGTCTACAACAATTCACCAGCCCCATTAATCCACGTTAGTCTTTTTCCGGTGCTATCAATAAATACATGGCTTCATTAAAGCTGGTTTCTTGCTGATCCTCCTTTAGCAAGAAGGATGCACTTAAAACCAACCCAGCAGCTCCAGACACTCAGTCATCCCATTTACGTTTCAGCTCCTTCGAGCAGAAAGCCGAAGCCATAACTGAATTAACTGGAAATTGGCAGCAGCGCAAACTTGCCAGATTCCAGCTAATTGCTCGGATTAGTAATTCCAGTCGCGTGCAAAATCCATCTTACCTATAGCAGAGGAAGGCATAACATGGGGTGCCCTCCCGCTACGGGACCCCTCTGCTTACATACTGGTGTCCACCACCCTCCCAAAGCTCCCCCGCTATGGCCAGGCCAGCAAAAGGCTCATTAGTTTAACAGAAACACGCTCAAATATGGCCCAGGACAGGCCACCACCACTGCAACCGCTGATGCAGCAAGCGCAGCCCCATGCATTCAACATTATTTCCTTGCAAAGAGGTGGGAAACGTCCATTGGGATGGCAAGACCGGACAGCACAGAGTATGTGCTTCCCCCCTGGGCCCCTACGTCCGGCCTGGGGAGGGTGGTGAGGCCCCTTGGAGCCTCCAAGTGCTCATGCCCGCTGATTTGCACCCCGTGTCGCACCCAGAGCAGGGGTTGTGTGCCTGGCAGGGTGCTCAGCTGCTCAGAGCTGCCCTGCAGCGCCCTGCACAGTGTCGCGATGGGGTGGGTGGCTGCAGCATCGCACACGGTTCCCTCCACGGGGTTACTGCACCGTGCATGACCCACCCCGTCCTCCACTGCTACTGTGCAAAGCCTTGCTTGAGCCCCACTGCTGCTATCAGGGTAAGGGCGCTGTGCAAGGTTGTGCGTGACCCTCCCGTGCTGCTACCGGGGTTATTGCACCGCGCACCCCGCATACAGCCGCCCCTGCAGCTCCCGGGGTTATTGCACCGGGCATGGCCGCCCTTGCAGCTCCCGGGGCTCTTGCACCGGTGACCCCGCGCACAGCCCCCTCCCCATGCCGCTACGGGGATCACTGCACCGGACATCCCGTGCACGGGCCCCCATGCAGCTCCCGGGCTAATCGCACCGTCCAGCTCCCCGCACGGACCGCCGGCTTCCGGGGGCATCGCACCGCGCAGGGCGGAGCACGGCGCCCACCCCCGCCGGGCCGGCAGCGTGCAGCTGCGCGGCCTCCCCCGCACGCCGCCGCGATCGTTCCTCGCACGGCCTCCCCCCGCCGCGATCCCGGGAAGGGGATCACCCCGCTCCGCGGATGAGCACCACACGGTTCCCCCCGCCACCCCGTCCGCATTGTTGCGCGGGCGGCCCCACGTGCCGCCGCCACCCCGTCGTCCTCCTCCTCCCCCCGACACCGCCGCCGCCGCCGCGCCCGTCCGGTGCACTGACCTGCTCGCCGGTTCCGGCCGTGCCGCCCCGCTCCTCTCCGCTCCGCGCCGCCCGCCCAGCCCCGCTCCGCTCCCCGCCCCGCACATGCAGCCGCCGCCGCCGCCGCCGCCGCCGCTCCGCGCCCGCCCGCGCCCCCCGCCCCGGCCCCGCCCACGCTGAGCCACGCCCCCCGCGCTCCGGCACGTAGCGCCGGAAAGCCAATGAGGAGGAGTCTGCCCGATGAGGAGCGAAGCGTGGGGCGGGGAAAGGGGCGGGGATAAGGAGGAGAGGGGAGGAGCTATGTGGTGGAGGGGCTATAGGTGGGCGTGTCCAGACTGGTATTGGGCGGGGTCAGGGGAGAGGGCGCGGTAAGGAGCGAGTGGGAGGTGGGGGCGCAGGGGGTGAGGTGGGTGTGGTGGGAGAAGAATAAGAAAAATAAGAAAAAAAGAAGAAGGAGAAGAAAAAAAAGAAAAAAAGAAAAAGAAAAAGATTACAAAGATGACCTGGGTTGGGGCAGCCCCTGGTATCAACCCAGGGTGGGGATGAAGGGCTGGAGAGCAGCCCTGTGGAGAAGGACCTGGGGACACCGGTGGGTGAAAGGTTGGACATGAGCCAGTGATGTGAACTTGCAGCCCAGAAGCCAATGGTGTCCTGGGCTGCATCACAAGGAGCGTGGGCAGCAGGTCAGGGAGGTGATTCTGCCCTCTGCTCTGCTCTGGTGAGACCCCCCTGCAGTGCTGGTCCAGCTCTGGGTCCTCAGCACAGGACACACATGGACCTGCTGGAGAGGGGCCAGAGGAGCCACAGAAATGATCAGAGGCTGGAACAGCTCTGCTGGGAGGACAGGCTGAGAGAGTTGGGGTGTTCAGCTGAAGAAGAGAAGGCTCCAGGGAGACCTTATTGTGGCCTTTCTGTGCTAAAAGGGGGACTATAAGGAAGGTGGGGACAGACTTTTTAGCAGGGCCTATTGTGATACGAAAAGGGGTGATGGTTTTAAACTAAAGGAGAGGAGGTTCAGGCTGGACATGAGGAAGAAATTTTTGACATTGAGGATGGTGAGAGCCTGGCCCAGGTTGCCCAGAGAGGTGGTGGATGAACCATCCCTGGAGACATCCCAGGCCAGGCTGGACGGGGCTCTGAGCAACCTGAGCTGGTGAAGATGTCCCTGCTCATGGCAGGGGTGGCACTGGGTGAGCTTTGAATGTCCCTTCCAACCCAAACCTGCTGGGTGCAGGGAGGAGGCCACTCATTCCCGAAACACTATAAGGGATATATTTAACAACATTTTGCCGTTAGCAGAGCTGGATACGTGCGAGGAGCAGCGGTGTCACCCAGCAGGTCGCTGCCCCAGGGGCTGGCACAATTCAGGACCTGCCGTTCCTCAGCCTTTTTGGCCAAGGGCCTCGCCATGTGTTGTTGACCTTTGCGGCTATAAATCCCTGTCTAGATCTGCGGAGTAAAGAACTGCCATAAATTCAAAGGAATAGGAACAGAGCACCTGACATCAGCGCGAGCTGCCTCTTTTCACTTATTTCTGATTTATTGAGGACTTTTTCAGCAGAAATCACTGCGGAGGCAGCCAAGGGCTTCATAGACATTAAAGAAATAGTAGGATAGAGCTGTTGGGGGTGATAAGGATGAGGCGATTCCTCAGGAGCCGTGCACAAACACGTAGAAATGAAGGGACGGCAGATGAATATTGGGAAATCCTCGGATATGCTTGCATTTCAAGGATTGTTTTTCGTCTTTTCTGAAAGGCACTAAAACATTACCCTCTACACCAGGACCATCTGACAGTGCTTTATGTTTCTGAGAACATACTTTGTTAAAAGGACCGTGAGGCCTCGTCTTTGGTTCCGAGCTGACCTGTCATGACCTACAGCAAGTCCTCCAGCAGAAGTTTAGAAAGGTCGATTTGGCATAGTTTGTGTTTCCAAGAGAAAACGGAAGAGGAGCGAAAAAAAAAATAGGAAAGAAAAGTTTGGAACTTCTTAATGCATCGTGCAAAAATAGTAAAGGGAACAAGTCAATTTTACCATAGTTTCTTAATGCGATGAACATTACACAACCACAGTGTATACGTGTAAATACATAAAGTGGATCCTTCGCTACACCTTTTGAATCTGCTGGCCAATTTCGAAGGATATTAGGGGCATTCCATTCCCGCAAGTTTGAGAGCAGGCAACAGGACAAAAGGGACATCCATTGGCACGCTTAGCTTTCTGCTTCCCTTTCCCCTCTCTGTGGCATAGCACAAGCTTAACCTTGGTTAGACACCAGCAAATTCACACCTTGCAATAGATGTTGGCTGAAAACAGGAAGAAAACTCTTACTTCCCTTTGACATTTAGGTTTTGCTGCTTGACTCCCTGCTACTTTTTGTAAGTGAGAAAATCACCTGCTACTCACATTAACGTTTTTAATTAAATACTCAGAGCGTGACTTTTGGTGGTGCTAGGATCAGATCGACAAAGCTTAGCGAAAGCTCTGGAGGGCAGAAGCCCTCCTGCTATTGCTGGAGATGGTAGGACCGAGTGAGAAACCCCCGTATGAATGCTTTATTTAAAAGCAAAAAATTGAAAACTGAAACAAACAAACAAAAAAATCCAGCACGAAGCAAAAAAAACCAACTTTGCAGCTTCTCTAGTTGCTCGGGTATTTTTGGTCAAATCCTTTCTGGTTAAAACAGCATGACCCCTTTTCCTTCCACGGGGATTCCCAGGCATGATGGGGAACCACATTTGGCTCTGGGGGAAGACGTTTGTTTTTCTGCATCCTTCTCTGTTTGTGAACATGATAGACCCGCCTTTCTCCCAGATGCAGCGAATGCCAGTAATCTGTTTTTATTTAGCCGAGAACCTGAGAGCAGTGGTTGGCAAGCCGCGCTTTGCTTACCATTCGAAATGTCACACGGCGAATTCCAGCGCCGGAGTCACCATCTCAGCTTGACAGCTCTGGCAAAAGAAAAAGGGGCAGCAGCGTGAGGCTCCGCCGGCAAAGCGCCGACAAACCCAGCTTGATCCTGCTTGCATGGGTGAGGCTGAAGGCTTGTGGTGCCTCAGGGCATCGCTTCTCGGCCGAGGGTGTAAATTCGTACCAGTTCTGCTGCTGCTCTTTGGGAGGGGAACTTCTGTCTGTTGTAAGCGGGAGGGAAAACGGAGTCATTAAAAATTGATGCGCGACGCAACTGGGGAACACCTTCAGGTCTCCTGGCAAGCCTGAATCCATCTCCAAGTCAAGCCCTAACCTCACTTCTCTGTATTTCAGAGAAACAGGCAGAGAGGAGTGTTCCCACAATCAGGTCACTGCCCTAAGAGGATCAAATAGGCGTCATGTTAGCTGTAATTTCTCAAATTTCAATGGATATTCAGCACAAATATTGACAATCTCTTGTGCATGTTAGCATCCTTGAGCATGTTTTCCAGCAAAATGCACTGAAAAGCAATGTGGAAGGATGGTAACCTCTGTGCAGACACTAATCCCAGAGGGCTGTATTTGCTTTAGCGGGAAGCCTGGCCATGTTTTAATGTGCGTTTGTCAAAGTGCTTGTGCTGCAGCTAAGATGCTTTCCTGGATCAAGCCCACACAGCTTTCATGTTTGCAGAAAGGATGAAAATGCAACACATGCAACTGCTTTGTCTGAATTTCTGTATTTTCTTTTTTCATGAACCTTTCCTACTCCCTCTGTCATTTCTATTTCAGCCAAATGCAGCTTTCTTCAAGCCAGGACACCATTAACACCGAACCGATGGAAAGAATTACCCTTCTTTTTTGCCACCTGCAGACAACGCTTCTCACAGCTGCTGTGTTAGAGAGGAAAGCAGCAGACTAGCGATAATTCTGGGCTGGAAATGTTGCAGGAGGGATCACTCCTCCAGGGTAGGAAGTGAAAAAAGGATTCTTGATATTTCAAGTGTAAATGTTACAGAATGATCACGCAGAATCACAGAATGGACTGGGTTGGAGAAGACCTCCGAGATCATCCAGTCCAACCCTTGGTCCAACTCCAGTCCATTGACCAGATCATGGCACTAAGTGCCATGGCCAATCTCAGCTTAAAAACCTCCAGGGCCGGTGAGTCCAGCACCTCCCTGGGCAGCCATTCCAATGCCTGACCACTCTCTCTGCAAAGAATTGCTTGCTAATCTCCAGCCTAAATTTCTCCTGGCAGAGTTGAAGCCCCTGCCCCCTTGTCCTATTGCTGACTGCCTGGGAGAAGAGCCCAATCCCCACCTGGCTAGAACTGCCCTTCAGGTAGTTCTAGAGAGTGCTGAGCTCACCTCTAAGCCTCCTCTTCTCCAGACTGAACAAGCCCAGCTCCCTCAGCCTCTCCCCATAGGCCTTGTGTTCCAGTCCCTTCCCCAGTCTTGTTGCTCTTCTCTGGACCCGCTCCAGCACTTCAATCTCTTTCCTGAGCTGAGGGGCCCAGAACTGAACACAATACTCCAGGTGTGGCCTCCCCAATGCAGAGTACAGGGGCAGGATCACTGCCCTTGTCCTGCTGACCACGCTCTTTTGGATACGGGACAGGATACCATTGGCCTTCTTGGCCACCTGGGCACACTGTTGGTTCATGTTGAGCTTCCTGTCAATTAGTACCCCCATGCCTCCTTCCCATCCACTGACTGTTTAAACTGAACAACTCCACCAAATTCTCAGCCGCTGGAGTTTGTGTCTTGACTCTGTACACATCTTCCTTTGGTGAAGTGGTCATCACATGTTCCTTTGGGGCTTCAACATCTGGATGAGTTTTCCTGTCACCGGCATTGCGTTCACCTGCACTACAAGTGACCTGGGTTTCTCCAGCTTGCAGTGGCCCCAGAAGCTGCTGTGCATTGATTAGTGGATACATTTTCTTTCTGGGAGAGATAAATTAAAAAAAAGATATTAAAAAAAAAATCTATGCAATACTTCTGATTCAGATTTTATTTATCAAGTTAGCTTTTCCTCCAGGAAAGGCTCAAAATGAAGCACTTACCCTTCAAGAAGAGTCATTTAATAGCTGGACCAGCACTTGGAATTCACTTGAAGGCACTGACTAATTCAGCACATGAGCTAAACTGAAGTTCACTCATACGTGGTAACGCCTTGCTTTTTCCCACACTCATCAAAACCTTGTTTGCCTACTTCACAGATTCCCCAGGTATTAATAGTCAACGAAGAGACTTCAGAACAGAAAGAACCGTGCCCAAGACTAAGAGGTTGCATTTGCATGTAAGAGAGAGGGGGAGGCTATAAAGGGATCACTACGAAGAGCTGTAGATACTGTAGATACTTCTTCCAGCTGCCCTCCTACACAGCTGAAGCTTTCTCAGGCACATGGCACAGTCCAGGGCTTTCTTCTGGGCTGAGAACGCGGTTAAATCCTCGCAGGCACCGCAATGTGGAATGGCATTTTAACCACATCAGGGAAGGCAGGATGGGTTTTCTAGGGCAAGGCTTCTTCACATGCGGTCCATGCACTACTGGTGGTCCCCAGCCCGCCCAAAGGTGGTCTGCAAAATTATTGCAATTATAATAAAACAAAAATGAAACTATACACAGTGCATTCCCACACCTGCAAGCCAGCAATCAGAAAGGAGGTTAAATAACAGTAATAGGTAAATATTTTGAGTTTTATGTTCTGTTGATAGTTCGTTCAGTGACGCTATGGTCTTCAAGTTTGGTTCTTTTTGATGAAGGAGGTTGGTGGAGGGTGACTCGTTGCCCCATTTCATCTGGCACTGGGAACCTGGGCCCGTACATGCTGCAAGAACCCTGCTCCTTGCCAGAATTTACCTGCAGCCAACCCCACATACCTATTCAAAGAGCCTCATTAAAGGACATACTTGCATAATCTCCCTTGTATGATAAGGAGCAGTGCCTACTTTCTATCTCACACCCAGGCCTCCAGACTTAGCCAGGCCTAAGGAAAGGACTGTTCTGCCTAACCAGCTCTACCTGGGAGCGTAGACACATCCTGAGGACATGATACTATCGGTGTTGGGGGGGAGAGGGTGTGCCGCAGGTACCCAGCAAAGCGCTGCGACTGACAGGCTGATGTGGAGACAGCAATCGGAAAAAGGGGAGGAACACGGAACTCAGAAGTGTCTCTGTGCCTCAGAGGAGTTTCCTTCTCGGTTCCACGAGAATAAAATAAAACAAAACAAAACAACCTTAAACACCAAAAACAACCAAGCATCCAACAAACAAACAAACAAAACCCAAAACCAAATCAACCAAACCAAACCAGAAACAAACGAACATAAAAACCCAACCCCCCCATCCCCTTAATTCTTCAATTCTTTTGGCTGGAGTGACTTTGCTGTTTACCCTGGGAAGGATTTTCGAAAGGTGCTGCTGAAAATCGACTGAGGGAAGACAGCTTGCCCACCTTCATCTGAACCTTGACCATGAAGCGTCTGGATTACCAGTTGGACCTCGAACAACTTGACCTGGCACCACTGAAAGCCAGGAAGTCCAGAAGCTATATGTGGGGTAGATCTCTGTCCCCAGCTCTGATTTGTTCTTGATGAGATCTATAGGATCTCACTAAGCTAGACATACATTCATCCCTATGTGGATGCTCTTAGTATAGATGAAAACACCTTTCTGGGGTTTAGCTTAGACCACTTTGGTGAAACCTAGAACTTTGGTAGATAAACAAGAGCCTGGAGAAGGATCTGGCCTTCCCAAGGAGCTTTGGTTGCATTCAGCAATGGGTGTGAAGGAAACTCATGGTTCCTGTGATGTTGCTGGCAGGGGATTAGATTAATAAATCAGTTTGCAGTTGGGAGTGTGGGAGGTAGCAGGGCTGTTTTTCCCTTGCTTCTAGTGGTCCAGCACAGGTCTGCACTGTTCCAGGAGGTCATAGCAACTGGTCTTTAAGCTTGAACTGGAGAGGTTCTTGCTTTCTGCCCTCATGGGCCATGGTTTAATAGTGCTGGTGGCAGGAGGGTGAGCAAACCTCCTGCTAGTTTCCTCTCCATTTCACGAAAAGCGGAGGCAGGCAAAGGTTAAGTGACTTTCCCAGGGTCATGTAGGAAATCGGTAGGGCAGGAGGCTGGTTGTCAGGACATCCTTTCTCCAGAATATGACAAGAGGTGGACCAGAGAAAGAACGGGACTTGCCCAAGGTTGTGGGATCATCCCAGTTCCTGAGGCACTCGCCCTGGCAGCAAAATTATCACATACTTCCCGTATCTCCGCTGCAAGAGGTGAATGGGAAGGGGTGTGTGGGGGAAACAAGCCGGTTGCTATTAATTCAGCTGAGCTTGACTGGACATGCACAAGCAATCTGGAGAAGGAAATAGTTCTAGTTCTGTCTGGTTCAGTAGAAACTCCACCCACTGAAGCTTTCCGGCAGGAAATCGAGTTACAAACATTACATGATCTGAGCAAATTCTCATACACTGATCCTACCCTGGGGACAGGACACTTTTGTGAGCTGCTTATTGAGGCTGTAGCTTTAGATACCTTAACCCTTTCTGGAGTGTCACTCCGAGGGCATCACATCTTCTCGAGTTGGCCTGGCCGTACAGATCACAAGCGAGAAGAAAAATGGATTTACAGCTGTTGGGGCCATTCTTCATTAACAAAAGTCCCGAAAGCTGCCTTTATGTGGAGGGAAGAAGGGGAGGGCTGGGGAGTCTTTCTTCTACTTGCTTTCCCTACTGAAAAACTGAGATCTGTCGACAATATGTTTCCTGGAACACCCTAAAGATGACCAAAAAACGTGTGGTTTCTGGCACCAGTCTGACCGTGCAAGTGAAACCTCTCAATGGAGAAAAGAAGAAAACTGTACTTGGAGTGTTTCAGACCCATTGTTTTTTATTAGCAGAAATGCCTGAAAAACAATAGAAAAGCTGCCATCGTAAAAATTCAGACACTGACTACTTTAGTCAAGGGTTAAGATAAATTATAATCTGCATGTTAAATGCTAATAGCCCTGAGATTTAAAATGGAAAAGCATAGGGAGGGAGATTTTCTTTTCACAGAATAGGAAGCAAAAAGCACCAGAGCTCATATTTTTCTCTTTATCCAATTACCAGTAACACAGACGAGTGTCTGACGCTGAGAAAGGAGGAAAGGTGGAAGCTGCCCGCGGTGATAGCAAGGCTGTTTTTCACATGACGGCTGTTTCTGGGGACTCACAGCCCCTTGGCACAATGCTGGAGAGCGGGGAGGTGGGGATGGCCCCTGCTAGCAGTGATTCCCACCGGAGACCTCGGTGTTTCGTGTCTCAGGTTTCCTTTTTGCTCCTCCAAGAAGCAGAGCATCTCCTGACGAAGGTCACGGCTTTGATCCCCACGGCTCGCTCTTGTGTTTGTGAATGGCCATTATTAGTAACACCGGCACTGCTGCCTGCCGTTGTCTGACTGCAAGGGAGCAGGGGCAGGATAACAAAAGAAAATATAAATAGAGTCTTTTTTAAAAGCCTGTTAAATAGAGATAGACTTTTAGGGAGGAGAGAGAAAGAATGAGGCGTGTTACCATAGTAACTGCCAATGGTTTATTTAAGAAAGGCAAAGAAACAAACACCACAAAAAGGCCAAGTCAGGAGGAGTTGCAGATTGCTGAAGGGATCTGTCAGGATACGGACACGGAGGGGCCAGGTAAGAGCAGTGAGCTTCTCCTAAAGCTGTGCTGAAAGAATTCATACGTCTTGCGAAGTGTTCTGGAAAATGTTAACTGTGAAATGTGTGTTTCCAGCTAGGGAAACTGCGTTTCCAGCTTTTTGGGGAAAGAACGGTGGGGAGATGCATGAGAACAAATGTCAGATTGGTGAAATCATCAGGAGCAAAAGGCCGTGTTACCTCTGCCCAACCTGAACCCACTTAGTGCAAAGCCCAGATCGTGCTTTTTGGTCTTCTTGACATTAGAGGAATAGGGGAGGACACTCCTTTGTGTTGAAGTTGGAGGAATATTTTCTAATTATTATTTCTGTAGGTGCAGAACCAAATTCAGCCTTGGCATAGGTGCATCTGAGAAGTAGACACTGTAGTGATTTTGATCCTGCTCCTCCGTCCGGACCAAACATTTTGAAGACTTTACTTCTCTGAGTAGCTCTTGCGTTTCTTTCTTCAAGTCAGGTCGCTGCAGCAGGCAGAAGCATTCAGGCTTCTTCACTTCTTCCTCCAAGCTCCCACTCCTTAAAGCAAGATCAAAGCAAGCTTTAATCATAGGATCAAGGACATTCTGGGCTGGAAGAGATCATCTGCAGTGGAAAAAAAAAAAGTGGCAAAGCCATGCAGTTTGCAAGGCGATTTCACAGGGTTCCTGGAAATGACCAGGAGATCAATTGGCCAAACAGGTCAGGGCTCATGTCCTCTTTGTAAGTGCAGGGCGAGGAGCAGGGCTGCAAACTCCAGCTCAGAGCGACCTGAGCTTGCAGAAAGCCAAAAGCAGAGACATCTGAGGGCTGCCCGGAGCAGGTCTGACTGGCTTTAGTGGTCGGACGCGGTTCTGCACGGCTCCGGGAGCAAGACCTGTTCTCCTTCTGGGCAGAGCTTGCCCGTGTCTGAGTCAGCCACAAGGGCTGGAAGCTCCAGCTCCATTTCTGACCTTTCCATTGTATCGTGCTGTGGAACCTCAGGTCACTTCACTCCACTGGGTCTGCTTTTCCCACCTGTTGAGGCAAGGACCGTGTTTCAGAGGTTTGTAGTCTGTAAACTATCTGGGAGAGGGAATATCTTCCCGTTTGTTGGTACAGCGCTAATTGAAGTGGGAAGCTGATCAAGACAGGGCTTTCAGGGGCTCCTACAATGCCAGCTATTAACAGCTGGACCAGAATGTCCTTTTCGGTGTGCATCAGCAAGATGGGAATCATCTTTATTGTTCCTTCTGCCCACACAGGAAGGCTCTCACCGGATCAGAAGCAAACACCAATGACTGAAAATGCTGGCAGATGTGGTGGACAACAGTGCTGTCTACCTTCCCTTAACCCATCTGCTATCTTGCTTTACCCCCAAATGTTTTCACTCAGGTTATCTATTTCACAGGTAACTATTTGCATTAATTGTCCCCATGCCCAGGAGGCTGCATCCTTCCTGAAAACCACCTCATGCTTAATACTGCACATTCACAGGACAGAAAGATGGTTTCTGCCCCAAAAAGCTCTTTAACATGAGAAAAGAAACAGCAGATGGACAAACAGGTGTGGTGGTACCCGGAAAAGCTGCAATGAGACTGTTCCACTCTTGACCTTAAAAGCTCAAAGACCAGAAGTAACTCGAAAGTCCCTGGGGCTGGGTTGTCTTTTACTGTTTTGTTTTTAATCTTTTAGTTTCTAAATCAATGTAAGGATTTCCCAGTTCCTGCCTCATAATTTTGAAAACCTCAGAGCTGGTGCTACTGGAAGAGTTCAAACGGCAGAGGAACCACAAAAAGAGAACAATTTTCCCTATGAGGAGAGCTAAGAATTGCAAAAAATGTTAGTTTCTTCTAGAAACTGCACTAGCAACTTTGTCAGGGAAAGGGAAACAACTGCAAAATCCTCCTGCCTCTCAGCAATGGAGAACAGACACTGTGAACTTTCCTATTTGCTTCATGATAAAATGCAATGCAATACCGTCTGTATTCACACAACAGGGCAGGAGACTTTCTGTTGGGTTTCTATCAAGAGGCTCTTTCCTCCCACCGAGAGGGAGGCAGATCTTTTTAAAACTCTGGAGCGTGAGCTGAAAGCCCTATTTCTCCTTAGAGTAATCCAAAAGATAGTCCTTTTTTTCCCTCTCCACCACCTCTCTGCTCAATGGAGCAGCAGTACCGCAGCTCCTCCGTGTTACCGAACCCCTAGATGAAATTTGATGCACAGCTTGAAAGGCTGATGCCTCCATGAGCCCATTAGCACAGACACCTTTGCTGCGGGATGGAAATTATTTCATCCAAAAAAGGCTGTAGGTTACCTAACTGAGGCCGTTTTTTGTACAACACCAAACCTACGTGTGGCATATTTATTTTTAACTTTTGAGCTGAATTCTCTTTGTTTTATCCCCCAGAGCAAGAGGCGAATCAGAAATGGACTTCTCCACTTTCTGCATTTCGCTGACCCTATGGAGAGTTATCCCATGTGCCCACCCATGCATGAGAAATTCAGGGTGAGCATTTTCGGAAGGTTTCACACAGCCTTTGATGTCTCCCAGCCTGGGAAATTGGTCCTCCTCCTGCTTCCCAGCTTGGAAGGTCTCACTGTGGTATCTGCAAGAGATAACGCTCCCTTTCGCTGTCAGCACTCCGGACCAGTCTGACTGTTCTGTGGGACTGCAAAAGGGATATTTCCCTCCAGATATTGCAGAGCGGTCCTTTCTGAGAGTCTGGCCCGTCTGCAGAATTGGGCAGTCCATGCCTCTCCTCTCCTCTCTTCTCACAGAGACTGAGTTATGCCAGGCTGTGACCTAAGTGAAACTGCTGACGGTCACAGGGATTTGACTAATCTCCTTAGGTCGCTGTGAAATTTGTGATTCCTTTTAGGGAACAGAATTTTTTTTTAATGATTTTTCATTTTTTTCCCTTCAGGCTAACTTGCGATGTAAAAATAAACTGAAGCCCACGGTGGGAGATTAATTTCCTCCCGAACTCAGGAAGGGCAGTCAGTCAACACAAGATCCTCCTGGCCCATCCCAGGAGGATGCTACTCCTGGATTCGTTCCTGCAGACAGCTGCTGTCCGACCTTGCTGTAAGACTTCCTTCCCCACCGCTCTCCTCATAACCCTGATGCAGGCCCATGGGGTCTGACTACAGCCCATGGGCACAGCCCAAGACATTTCCTTCCCTCCCGGATCTGCTCTGCCTCAGAACCCTCTGCTAGCAATATTTCTGGGGGTGGGGAGCTGAAATGATAGAATTCTAATTTCTAGTCATTTTTGACCCACCTCCTAATGCACCTCCTAATACCATCTCTCCAGGCGTCCAGCTTCCAGGGGATGATGAAGTAATTTTGCCTCTATCATCTAAGTCTCAGAGAGCCTTTCTGCAGCCTGGCCATGTAGCCTTCTCCCAGGGTAATTGTGTCTTTTCCTTGTAGAAAACACCACTCTTGTGGTTCTCCCCATCACTCCTGCTGCCAGCTTGCCCCTGTCTTCTCCAGAACATGGAAGGGTTTGCACCATGCCTGTGATACATCCCTAGCTGACCAGCACGAGCCCACCTTTCCTGGTTCTCTGATCCTTCTTGACCCAAATGATGCTCAAGGGAGGATTCATTACACCTTATAAACCCCTCGAACACCCTGAAAAGTGTTGCAGCTTGGCATTGTGCTCTTGCACCTGAAACACTGCAGAAACACTAGACCCACCTTCCATGTGGAGGTTTGTACTTGGGTCCTTGTGGTGAAAAAGCCTCTGCAGACCCCTCGGTACATATGGTTGCTGCACAATGCTAGCATTAGTCAAATAATTAGGAACTGCTTTCTCACACAGATGCCAGAGCCCGGCTCATTTTTGCTGTGCTCCAGGGCTTCTCGTTTCTAGACATTCCCATGAATTAAGCTGAGCAAGCTGGCAGGGGAGAAACGCTCTCTGAATGTTGGCATGAAAAGCTCCACCACAAATTCAACTGTCATTGTCTGCCTGCTTTGAAAGTTTTAAGCCCTTCAATTAGAGAGAAATGACAATACCCAGAGTGGGATTCCTTTGCTCTTATTCTGGCATGTAAAATTGAGATGTCTGACTTCAGATGAACTAGTCATTGTTGGCTCCCTTTATTGACGATGCAGAGAAATAGGAAGAACCAGAGTGTGATTCAATCTACAACAGTATCTGAGAGAGGTCAATTGAATCACAGACTGTGAAAGAAGCTGAAGCTGCATGGCCAGACATAAGATTCTGCGTTTTAGATGCCTAAATACAAGTGAGTTGAATTCCACTCCTGTGACTCAGGTGGTGGATCACAAAATGCGATGACAAGCTGACCACTCTGGTTTCATGATTTACCTCCACCCCTGCCTCTTTTTCCTGCCTGTGTAAAGGTGCAACACTATCCTGTTGATTAATTTCATAGCCATCAGTGGCAGGACTATGCAAAGTAGCATCCAGCTGGGTGCTGAGCATGTGCTTGTCTTCTGAGGGAGCAGTAGAATCATTGAATTATTTTGGTTGGAAGATACCCTAAAGATCATTAAGTTCAATTGTTAAACTAATGCTGTCATTAAACCATGGAATCATAGAATCATTCTGGCTGGAAGAGACCCTAAAGATCATCAGGTGCAACCATAACCTAAATCTAGCACTAACCCACATCCCTAAGAACCTTGTCTGCTTGTCTTTTAAACCCCTCCAGGGATGGTGACTCCACCACTGCCCTGGGCAGCCTGTTCCAATGCCTGACAACACCGTCCATGAAGAATTTTTTCCTAATATCCAATCTAAACCTCCACTGGCACCACTTTAGGCCATTTTCTCTTGGCCTAGACCATCACCTTGCACTTCCAGGCTGCTCTATTTTCTCTCCTCCAAGATAAGGCATTTTAGAATTAATAAAAGTGCTAATGGGTAAAGTCTAAAGAGCTCACAACTGCAATGGTGAGATGTCAAGAACAAGCTGAGAGCTCATGCTAGGTGGGGAATCTGGGGAAGAGGGCCTGGGAGAAGGGCAAGGAGTGGAATGTGGTGGGGATGAGCCTGTGAACGAGTCATTTCGAAGATGGAAAACACCTAGCACAAGGTAACATGAGAAAACCCTAGAATCACGGAAAATGAGACTGGGAAGCATCATGCAATCTACCCCGGCACAGGAGGACACAGTCAGATTTCTAATGCAAATCAATGATAAAGAAGGGTGATTTTGCTAGAAGGGCATAGGGACACTTCTGCTTGTTTCCTGATGCTTTGAGTCTGCGTCCAGTGGTTCACATGGTTTATTGTGCAATGAGCAGTGTTGTCTCCCTGTGAGCTGCGATGCTGGGGATTTTATTCTCACGGTGCATTACTAGAAGTTCTTCTAAAGTTTTCCCTAGATTTCCCTGGCTAGGTTATCCCTGGAAATCACCAGCTGGGAAGCAGGATTAGAAGCACTTGGGTCCTCCTCCTCTGAACCTCAAGGGCATGTCATTGACACCACACTGCCCTAGGACCCTGTGTCCCCAGTGGGAATCTGTTTCTCATTCCTTGTGATATGTGGCAGTGCTCTGCTTTAGAGATCTGAAATAGATGTGCCAGACTGTGACAGGGAAAAGTGCCTTGGGCAGGGCAGACTGGAGGGAGCTGACAGGGACTGGAGTCACAGGATGGCCCATGGGTGCATCTTAGAATCATAGAGTTGAAAAGACCCTCAAGATCATCAAGTCCAACCATTACCTGATTCTAAACTGTGTCCCTGAGAACCTCATCTCCGCATCTTTTAAACCCCTCCAGGGATGGTGACTCCACCACTGCCCTGGGCAGCCTGTTCCAATGCCCGACAACCATTTCCACGAAGAAATGTTTCTGAATATCCAATCTGAACCTCCCCTGGTGCAACTTGAGGCCATTTCCTCTCATCCTGTCACTTGTTACCTGGGAGAAGAGCCCAACCCCCTCCATGCTCCAAGCTCCTTTCAGGCAGTTCAGAGATCAGAAGGTCTCCCCTCAGCTCCTGTTCTCCAGCTGAACCCCCCAGCTCCCTCAGCCGCTCCCATCACACTTGTGCTCCAGCCCCTTCCCCAGCTCTGTTCCCTTCTCTCAACTCACTCCAGCACCTCAAGGGCTTTTCTGTTGTCAGGGCCCAAAACTAACTCCAGTACTTGAGGTGAAATCTCTACTTCTCTTGCTTCTTCTGACATGGAAAGGAGAACAGGGCTCAGGGCTGTGCTTCTTTGAGCTAAGAACATGGAGAAACTCTGCACATGCCTCTGGGGATGCAGTTCCAGCTGTGCAGCTAAAATCATGGTACAGAGCAGGCACACAATGGTGCTTGCTGTAAAGGAGAGGACAATAGAATCTGGATAGGTGATGGCAGTGGTAGGTACCACTGTCTAGGAAACGAAGATAGCCTTGCAACTGGTACTAACCCTGACTGACAGGCTCAAATTCAGATACAGAATCATAGAATCATGAAATCATAGAATAATTTGGGTTGGAAGGGATCTTCAAAGCTCATCCAGTGCCACCCCTGCCATGAGCAGGGACATCTTCACCAACTCAGGTTGCTCAGAGCCCCGTCCAGCCTGGCCTGGGATGTCTCCAGGGATGGTTCATCCACCACCTCTCTGGCCAACCTGGGCTAATGTTTCACCACCTTCAGTGTAAAAAATTTCTTCTTCATGTTTAGCCTGAATCTCCCCTTTTTTAGTTTAAAACCTTTACCCCTTGTCCTATCACAACAGGACCTGCTAAAAAGTCTGACCCCATCTTTCTTATCAGCCCATTTTAAGTACAGAAAGGCTGCAATACGGTCTCCCCGGAGCCTTCTCTTCTCCAGGCTGAATACCCCAACTCTCTCTGCCTGTTCTCACAGCAGAGCTGTTCCAGCCCTCTGATCATTTCTGTGGCCTCCTCTGGCCCCTCTCCAACAGGTCTGTGTCTTTATGTATATATATATGTATATAAAACATGCTCAGCGAGAAGCCTCTGGTAGGATGGAATCCCTTGGTGCTGAGCAGTATACAGAGGCAGCCAAGTCTTCAGATGGGATTGGCAGCAGCCTCACAGACACTGAGTCCTTCCCCGGCTAGTTCAATCACTGTCTGTGGTCCTTGAGGTCCACCTGAACTCCTTTGCCCATGATCTAAGCCAGCTCCCCCTCTAGAAACCGTGGAGCCAAATACATGCAGTCATTTGCTTTATGTGCTTTATGGGCTCAGTGCTGAGAGACGAGGCCTGCTGGGCCAGGAGGCCGCTACATCCATCTTCTCTTAGGACATCCTTAAAAACCAGAAAAGGCTTGCTTCTTTCCTAAAGCCTAAGAGACCTTGAGTACTTTAAATCACACTAGCTATTAGTACAGCAATAATTAAATAATGATGAATGCTCCAGAGGGATGTGCTCAGTAGCTCCACAATCTTAATGCTAGAAATTGTCCCCTCCTTTCCGCTCATTACCCTGTTGTTGCTCGAATTAACCTTTGAACTACTGAACAGATCCTCATAATCCCGAAGAGATTTCCAGGACAGCCTGGTGGAGACTTATGGGAAAGAGCAATGCCTTAAATTGCAAGCTGGTTGGGATGGGAAAAACTCCTTTCCACTTCCTCATTCTTTGTAGCTTTGAGATACTGAATATTTGGTCTAAACATATGTTTGGTGGTGCGTTAGCCTGTGGTGATGCCTGAACTTTATCCTGGAGTACATATGGGGCGAGAGGAACATTATTCATCCGTACATGCCGTACCGGCTCGTGTGGGCACACCTTGTTTTGCCAGTGGGTGCTGAAGACACGTAGCAGTGAAGAAATTTGGATCCTGGAGGAATGGGTTGACCTCGCCTGAAGTGCTGATGGTTTGTGGTACTCCACACTATCAGTTTAACTTCAGTCACATGAAATGTGCTCTGTTCTGGCGGTGCTGAGATGCTGAGTGCTTCGAGAAGTCAAGTCTTTTTATCACATCTCATGGTGGGCAGCAAAAGGATCGAGGCCCTTTGGAGGTCTGGGCTCTGTGCCCAAGTGCTCTGCTCTGGGTGATGTGTCTTTAGAAGGCATTGAGATCCTGGTCTGAATGTTCTTGTCTCACACCGGAAAAATTTGAGTGGCTGTTGCTGGGATTGCTTTGCTAAGGGAGAGCGGGATCTGGCCCACAGGGAAGGCTGAGAAAACCACCTCCACCTGGAGGTGTGAGCCCAGGCAGAGGAGTTAAGCTGGCAGGAGAATCGCCCTGATGGAGGCAGTGAGTCGCACGTAGAGATTTGGAGCAGTTCAGACCGTGTGTTTGTGTCTCCCCCCAGTTCCCACGCCTCTGCACTTCCTTGTTTAGCCCAGGCCCGGAAGCAAAACTGCTGAAATGCAAGGAGGAAAGTTATTCTCATGGTGTTTCCAGCCCAAACAGAACCAGGAGGGAGAGAGGAAATCTTGTGAGAAAGCTTGACAGATTTCCAGCCCAGTCCCACTCAGGGCCATGGAGCTTCTGGTGCCTCATCTGAGCCTCTGGGTTCAGGGGTCTCACTGCATTTCCATGCACTGGGAAGTCCCACAGCGCTGGAGTGACAGCAATGCTGGTGTCCAGGACCTTTCTGCAGACCCATGTTGTTCAGCTTTACTCTGTTCCAGCCCAGATTCAGTGTGGAGCAGTGGATTTCATAAAATAGAATCACAGAATCATAGAATCATTTCAGTTGGAAGAGACCTTCAAGATCTTTGAGTCCAACCATAACCTGACTCTAACACTAAACCATGTCGCTAAGAACCTTGTCTACAGGCCTTTTAAACATCTCAAGAGATGGTGACTCCTGCTGCATTTTCCCACCATGGATGAGGATGATGAGGCTTCGGGTGACGTCTTAAAGACCAAGATGTTCCTGTCGGCTGTAAAGGGAGAAGAAGATCTTACTTTCTGGCAGCACTGCCTTCACACTTAGGCAGGGTATTCAAGAGATAGCCAGAGATTTTGAGCAGGAAAGCAAGCTCAAAGTCCAGTGCTCAGCACTGAAACAGGCAATGGCACCAGACATCTAGGTATCTCTTCTCAGATATCTCCACATTTCCCCCCATGAGACATGTGGTCCATCACGGAAAGAGGTTGGATGAGGGGACTGTCCTGGAGCAGCTTTTTTGAATGCAGAGTCCTAGAAGTTGTCACCATTGCAGCCTCTCCTGTCTTGCTCATGCTCCATCAGCTGTGCATTTCAGATGAGTCCTCCTAAGTTCGTGGGAGCAGAGGACGTCAGGGGTAAGATGGATGTTGCACCCAGGCACTGTCAAACATCATGCTGAGATGGGGTCAGAGCAAGAATCACAGAATCATTTGGTTGGAAGGGACCCTCAAGATCATCAAATCCAGCCATAACTGACCCTTAGCACTAAAACACTAAGAAGCACCTGCTGGTCCTTGGATGGTGCCTGGTGATGGTCAGTTCTGGGCATTGCTATCTCACACAGTGCAAAACTAATCTCTGTTCTTCCTTAGGTCTTCTGGATGCCTGGTCTCGTTTGTCTTGATTCCCTTCCCAGCAGCAGTCTGTGCTGGTTAATTGCAGACTCTGTTTAAAAAAAATTTAAAAAAAGTGTTTCCTAATGTATTTGGCTTTAAATTTATCACCCCTTGCTGCCACTGAATGATGGCGGTAATTAGGAGCTTGCTGCATCCCCAGCTTTCATTCTGCAGTGCAGCCAATGCAGCAGCAATTAATCCTCTGGCAAACACAGAGGAGGTGAATACAGCAGCGCTGGGGACAGAGATAATCTTGGGATAATTTATAATTGCAAAGCCATGTTCGGAGCGGGACAGACCTCTGGGAGTTGCTTTGCTTTTTGTTTCAGAGGGAAGGCTGACTGACAGGGGACCGGCGATGGCTGGCTTGTTTGTCCTGTTGTTTGCATTGGACCACTTCCATTTTCTGGCACCGAGGGACTGGCTTTGGGATTAATTTTGTCTCAATTTAGGAGAGCTGAGCAGCCTGAAGCAGGTCTCAGCTGAGCAGTGGGAGAAACACAGGTTCTGATTCCACCCTGTTTTAACTGTGAGCAACTTGGTCAAAGTGGTAGAGAAGAATAAACAAACACAATGGAGGGGGTGGGATTCATGCTTGCTATCTTACAGATCCCTAAAGAAGTTCCAGGAGTGATGCTCTGCCTTTTATTTCATTGTATAAAGACCATAGGGACCTGGCTTCTAATGTAGGTGCTTCAGTCAAGTGTGTTTGACATTCCCACAAGGCCACCTTAGGACAGGTCTTGGTCACATCCCCAGGTCCAAGGCAGCTGGCACACATAGACCCTGCAGGTTGCTGCTGGAGAGAGATAGGCCATCCTCAGCTCATTCTTCATAGCAGTCATATTTTCTCCTTGCTCCTCACCCCAGCCTTCATGGGAATGGTTGCCCTCCCAGGGGGACAGGGAAAGGCTGAGAGAGTTGGGGTGTTCAGCCTGGAGAAGAGAAGGCTCCGGGGAGACCTTATTGCGGCCTTTCAGTACCTAAAAGTGGCCTGTAGGAAAGATGGGGACAGACTTTTTAGCAAGGCCTGTTGTGATAGGACAAGGGTGATGGTTTTAAACTAAAGGAGGGGACATGCAGGCTGGACATGAGGAAGAAATTTTTTACGTTGAGGGTGGTAAAACACTGTCCCAGGTTGGCCAGAGAGGTGGTGGATGAGCCATCCCTGGAGACATCCCAGGCCAGGCTGGACGGGGCTCTGAGCAACCTGAGCTGGTGAAGATGTCCCTGCTCATGGCAGGGGTGGCACCGGGTGAACTTTGAAGGTCCCTTCCAACCCAAAGTATTATATGATTCTATGATTCTATGACTCTATGATTCTGTGATTTTTTGACGTGGGCTTGACCAGGGAGCGCTGGAGAAATCCTGAATTCCCGTTTCTCCAGTGAGCTGAATACAAGCTGTTTCAAACATGATTAGAGCACCATAACCTATTCCCACTGATTTTTTCCTCTTGGGGGCTGACTTCACAAGGAATGATGGAAGTTTCTTTGGGTTATAAAGGAGATTCCTGTCAGTCCTCACCCAGTTTACGTTAACCACCTCAGGAACTGCTTTTTGTACATCACACCTCTAGGTTGGTCGAGTGCTGACCACTGGCACTGGGAGAGCAGACGATGTCCACTGTAATCCTCTTAGGTTTGGCCTTGTTCCTCGCTCTTCTTTAATATTTTAGTTGTTGGGGAGGGTGGGTTTCCAAGAGAATCTTAGCAAGGAACAAACCAGGAGGATGCTTTGCTGTCAAGTGTCAACGACGCATCAGCTGAGAGCCCCAACCCTGCTTGGGCAGCAGGATTTGGCTTTTGTGTTTTCCCTTCAAGACTTGGAAGACCATCGTCATATGTGAATCCATTTCACAGGTGCTCCCTGGAATAGATAAGCATCATTAGCTATTTTTAAATCATGGATGGAGATGTTTAGGCTTGACAATGTCGTGAGCCAGAGCCAAAGCTATGCAGACCTGTAGTGAAACTGGTGACATGCCACTTGTGTGCTTGAAATTAAATGTTATTGTAGGGTCTGATGAACTAAGGTTATGAATGACACCCCCATGCTCACTGAAGGTAGTGGGAATTTTTATCAAATATGTTTTGGATAGATTTTATTTTTCCCTACTGACCTGTTAACAGGGCTATTTTATGCTGAGGATCAGGGATGATTAGGCAGAGTCCCATTGAGGTAGGTTGTACAGTGTCTGTACAGTAAAATGGGATTAACAGAGGAAAATACAATAGGAAAAATCTAGCTTTATGAAGAACAAGCAAAGGACTGGCCATCAAACAAGCACATGACAGATACTGAGGAGATGGGTAGCAGTCATTAGGGGCTGGTCAAGAAGAACCTTTCAGATCAATCAAATTCTCTTTGCAAGAGTCTTTCTGGAAAGGGGAGATGCAGTAGCTGCCATGTGCCTTGGCTCCAGCAGGGCTCTCATCACTGATCTTCTCCTAAAACAGCTAAAGCACAACTTGCGAATGTGGCTTCCAAGATGGGAAGACAATGGTGAGCACTGGTCTGTGGAGTGGATGAATGAATACAGAGAAGGATCTGTAGGACATGCAGAAAGACTGAGAATGGCACTGGAGGATGAAACTGGGATGAAGGGTGGCCTCAGCTTGGTAGAGGAACAGCCTTTCAAAGGTAGGATGAGATTCAGCTGGGAGGCGCGTGGGGTGGAATAAGTCAGGAACATCCAGCTGCACAAATACAGAATGGGGAACAACCGGTTTGGGCAATGGGTTACCAGGGAATGTGAGTCAGGAAATCCACCCTCTTCTGCAGGGAGTAAAGAGTGTACTGGGAGGTGTAAACAAGGATATAGCCCAGCCTGAAACTCAAAGTTTAGTACTCAGAAGTGGGGCAGTGTAGTTCTGGATCTAAGTCTAAAAAAGTGCAGTGGAAAACCTGAGAAAGCTGACCTAGGAGGAAAAGTTTAAAAAAAAATCGGGTTTTTAGCTTAAAGATGGGAAGTGTAGTCTCCCTGGGTCATCACAATGGTTTTTGTGATGTAAAAGGCGGCCGTAAACCAAAAGGAAATGTCAATACCGTCTGTTGAATTTCTATTAAAAATGTATGTTGAATTCTCCTGAGTTTAAATACAGCTCAGTTAACAGAAGAGCTGGGAACGGGAATCATATACACTTAATTAATGATGAACGCTGCAGGATATGAGAGCCTGCATAAAGATTTTGATTGCAAGGTGTTCTAGCAACCCTTAACTCACCACGGACATCTGCAATTTGATAAAGTATTTGCCAAACAGGAGTGCAGAGAACCACTAATTATATAGACTACAATAACTTCTATTCCTGCCTGAGTTCAATATGATATTCACTGTCAGCTGAAACCTCTTGAGAACTTTGCTCTTTTATTGAATCTGTCTCTTTAAAGGCTATTAAAACAGAGCTTTATTATTCATTCTGAAATAGCTTGTCCAGTAAATGAACTTATATGTTTCTTTAGGTCTTACATTCAGTCTGTTATGAATTAATTCACAGTTCTGAATGGTTTGACCTACATGAGGCAATGTTTTGGTAGATGAGTTGTTTTTCTACCTGTCTGTGCCCCTTTCGATGTGAACAGATAAATCAGGGTGTGGAGTATCTGTCCTCACGGAACAAGTGAAATGGTGAAGACAGGGAGCAGCTGCATTGAGCACTTCTCTGGTGAATGGTGTTCACCAAGGATGCAATCAAGGCCGCCCAGGGCTGCGAGCATGAACCCTTGCACTCTGAGATAAAGAAATATTCTTGGCTGCTGCAAGGCTGCTGTTTCTAATGAAATGAAGAGGAATATGAAACGCTCACTGCGCCATGGACCTATTGCCCAGTCCTGCTCAGGTGGTGTCAGCAGAGGACACCCTCATATTTTCTGGCCTCAAGAGCTCATTGCCATTCTAGGATATGTTGTAAGGGTGCCCAATGCTTTCTGATTGAGGAGGAGCATCTTTGAGCTGTAGTCCAAGTCTTTGATGGCCTCACTGGGCAAGCGGCATCTTGGGGCTGGGAGTGGTGGCCATGGTGGCAGATTCCTCAGATGCTTGGGCTGCTCTCCTGCCAGCCCTTCAAACACCTAGAAGAACTGCACAAGATGACAGCCCTCAGATGTGTTAAAATAGGAATGCAACAAATGAATGGTGTTTAGAAATCAGTGCCAAACAATTTTAAGACAAATAGATGTCAGTTTTCTGGACTGTGAGCTGTCAGGTCATATTTGCAAGAATCTGTCCCCAACCACCAGAGCCAGAAGCTCTGGTGTCCACCATGGTCTGCCTTAACACTAGATATGTAGAAGAGCAACATATTTCCCAGATGTTTTTCTCTCCCTTTGCTGGTGGACTTAATGCATTGAGCTATTCTGAGAAAAAACAGCCAGGGGAGATGACTTCAGCCCCTCCTGCATCTCACATGGCCCAGCATAACAGCGACACTGTGCTCTGGCTTTTGTTTGTCGGTGGCAATGAAGAGGAGTTGACAGAGCCTTGGCCGCATCTGCCTCTTCCTCCTCCTCCCGTTCTTCATCCCCAGGAGCTGAGACTTCCAGTGGTTTGGCAGGAGCTCTGTAAACACGTTCCCCAAAGTGCATCCCCTCCCCGCCTGCCACCACTGCAGCCGGGAATGTGGAAGGGGATTTCCACAGGCTTTAATGGGGTTGTCCTCCTTCACCCATCCACGGTGACGGAGGGTGCTGGGATTCCTCCTGCTGTCCCTGGTCAGGCGTGGGGAGATCCTGCCCAACTTGGTGTAGGGCTGGGACAGCACCCAAATGGCATCAGGGGTGATTCCCAGCATGGGGCTGCTCAACTGGCTCCATCCTGGCTTTGCAGCCTGGTGGGCACCCTGCAAGACCTTTGCCTTCCCTCCTTTTGCAAGGAGAGGTTGTTCCAAGAGGCTTTCAGCCAAAGGAGCACAGGTGGGAGGGTTTACCTTGCATAATGGGGGTGCTCCAGGCACCTCTATGTCACCTCTGGCTGCAGTCCCCTCTGAGGACCCTTTTCTTGGCCATGGTTGTGTGGCACAGGACATCTAAAATCCATAGCACTGTACTCTTGTACACTTGTACACTTGTTATTTCTTCTTTCTGAATCAGGGGTGCATCCCAGTGGGGAGCCATCTCCAAACCTTTCAGCCACCCCAAAGGGTGCCCAGGCACAAGCAGTGCTGTCCGACAGAGCTAAACATGTGGGTCTTGGATCATCTCATGAGTCCTGGCTCTGGTGGGTTATACCCAAATACCCACCTCTGTCCTGCAAAGCCATGGGGGCTGTGGATACCTTTCTCCTATCCCACCCCTTCCAGACTGAGGTATCAAATCCTGGGCTTCAGGCATTTCTACTGGTGTGGGGAGCATCTCCAGGTGCCTGGAGGATGTGACCCCCTGAGATTTCCCCTAACTTGAATCACCAGGTGTGGAGGGGAACAGGCTGTACATGACATTCACATATGGAGACCAGGAGAGGGGGACCAACAGTAAATGCAGTGCATGGGTGACATCTAATGTCATGTTGGAGTAACACAGGCTGTTTTTTCCAAGCTTAATCCTATTAATTGTAGGGGCTTTGGAGTGAGCAGGAGGATCAGGCCCATCTGGCTCTAAAGGGACACCTTTCCAGGAAAAAAGAAGGATCTGCTGCTTACAGGCAGCAAGAGGTGACTCACGCATTTCACACCCAGCTTCATGCCACGGAGCTCCAACTCCATTATCCTGCTCTGCACTGAGGCTGTTCTGGTGGGACCTGCCCCAGATTCTCCTGCTGGTGGACCATCACCCTACCTTGGTGGCATTTGAACGCCGCGGTTACGCTGAGGTTGCTGCTTCCTTCCCACCTCTTCCACATCCTCATGCCAGCCAGCCCTTGACCCATATCCCTAGCGATAATTAGCTCATCAGGGCTAATTTTTCACTGTCAGAAGAGACCTCACCATCTTGTTTTTTGGGGAGGGTGAGTATGAACAGCTCAACCATCTCCAAAACATTTTGGGCAGGTGAGAAGGGACTGCAAAACCTCTACTTAAAATTTTGGTCTGCAAATTACTTTGCACTCGGAAAGTTCAGTTTGTGCTTTGAAAGAAGGTGTTTTTGAAGTATTGTAAGGGAAATTTCAAGATTGAAGACATTTTGCTTGATTGCATCTACTTTTCAAACACTAAGATTAGTATTTGACTTTTTGCCTTGCTTTGTGATAGGGAATGTGCACGTATGCATTTATAAATATATAACTATTTAAGTAAAAAAACCTCTTGCAGGATAGAAAAAAGCTGTGAAAGAGGACTCCTTCACACTGCCTCCTCCTAGGACTGCGGGATCAACTCCTTTACTGTTACCACCTTGGAAGATGTCCAGGCCAAGGATTATTCCCACCTCCCTTCTTCGTTAGGTCTTCACAATTAGACACTAATCAGCAAGACCATTTCTCTCCAAATGTCTAATTGGGGAATGCAATTAAATTTGAGCTGTGGTTTCCAGCCTGCACTTAGCCTGGAGTTGGTAATTTCTCTCCCAAACCTGAAGAAAGCCTTTTATCGATCTGCAGGCTCTGGTGGTTTGATGCTGCTGAAGGACGTTGTCACTGCCCACCTCTGGCACATCGTCCAGGAATGGTCCCACATAGGATGGACCTCTGCAGATGGCAAACAACAGCATGTTCCTGGACTCCACTGCAATTTCTGGTTGAACTCGTATAGATCTATTGAAAAATGAGGATGACAGTGAAACTGTTACTTTCCCAAGTAGATGAATGTTCTCTTGGGCACATTGTATCTTGGATCCTCTATTCTGTAACATCTTCAGGGTCAGCAAAAGTCCTGTCTGCCACCAGAAGCCCCTTCTCCATGGATGAACTGGTGATGTCCATACCTCTGGTCCTTACCCCCTGGTTTCTATCCAGGGCCTGATTTTTGGCCACCTGATACCTCTCTGATCTTTTTCCTTAGGCTAAGTCCTTTCTTCTCCTTCCTTTCCTCCAAAACCAAGTGTTTTCCCCCCATCCTGATTGCACCAGCCTGGACCAGTGATGAAACCCATCCCCAGCTCCCTGCTCCCAGGGCATTGCTCCAGGTACCACCACCATGGTCCTGCTCCTGCTGGTGTCACCACATTAGCTTCGCAACACAAATAAAAGAATGGATAGAGATGTACAGCTCATCCGAGGCACTTTATCAACCTGGAATAATGGAAATGAAATACAACAAGGGAAAGTGTAGAGTCTTGCATCTGGGCAGGAACAACCCCAGGTTCCAGTGTAAGTTGGGGAATGAGCTGTTGGAGAGCAGTGTAGGGGAAAGGGACCTGGGGGTCCTGGGGACAGCAGGGTGACCATGAGCCAGCACTGGGCCCTTGTGGCCAGGAAGGCCAATGGTACCTGGGGTGGATTAGAAGGGGGTGGTCAGTAGGTCAGAGAGGTTCTCCTGCCCCTCTACTCTGCCCTGGGGAGACCACACCTGGAATATTGTGTCCAGTTGTGGCCCCTCAGTTCCAGAAGGACAGGGAACTGCTGGAGAGAGTCCAGCGCAGGGCAACAAAGATGCTGAAGGGAGTGGAGCATCTCCCATGTGAGGAAAGGCTGAGGGAGCTGGGGCTCTGGAGCTGGAGAAGAGGAGACTGAGGGGTGACCTCATTCATGTTTACAGATATAGAAAGGGTGAGTGTCAGGAGGATGGAGCCAGGCTCTTCTCGGTGACAGCCAATGATAGGACAAGGGGTAATGGGTTCAAACTGGAACACAGGAGGTTCCACTTAAATATGAGAAGAAGCTTGTTCCTGGTGAGGGTGGCAGAGCCTGGCCCAGGCTGCCCAGGGAGGTTGTGGAGTCTCCTTCTCTGCAGACATTCAAACCCGCCTGGACACCTTCCTGTGGAACCTCAGCTGGGTGTTCCTGCTCCATGGGGGGATTGCACTGGATGAGCTTTCCAGGTCCCTTCCAATCCCTGACGTTCTGTGATTCTGTGAATAACGTTTTTAAAAAGTTTTCCCTGGTGTGCCATGCTGAGTGGAGGCTGGAGCCTTCGCTTTCCCGGAGGTTATTGGAGAGCTAAATTCATTTGTTAGTGTTTATATTTTCAAAAAGTGCTGCAGCGCCTCGGGGAGCCACTTACAGCCCCATCAGCGGCTCATTGAGGTGGTGGCTCATCAAGCCCAGGAAAACAAGCACCATTAGGACCAAAGCAAACCCCAACTGTTCCTCTCCTGCATAATGACAGTAATTAGCACTTGCTAGCACTTTGCAAGAATTAGTTAATTATTCCTCAGAGCTTCCTCTTGGAGGAAAATCGTTATTTTTAGTGTTTTCTATACACAGGGAAACTGAGGCAGCAGATTTAAGGTTGTTGCAGAAGGGATGGAGGCGGGACAGAGGCCAGTGCTGTGGCTGCAGTCCCAAACATGTCCACTGCTTCTCCCTTTGCCCTGAGTCCACTGAAACACGTTGGAATTGCATAACCAAATCATGTGTTTCCTAGTACTGAAAGGCTTGGTTGTATTGGAAACAGCTTTTTTTGTTTTTCCTTTTTCTTCAAAATGGGGCATTTGCCTTAAACCACAAAACAAACCTTTTTTTTTAATTAATTTATTTATTTTTTTACCTCCAAACCATCCATTTTCGGAAAATGAAAATCAAGGATTTTTTTTTGCTTTCCTGTTATTGCTGCAACAAGAAGAGCAACAAGACTGGGGAAGGGTCTTGAACACAAGCCCAATGGGGAGAGGCTGAGGGAGCTGGGCTTGTTTAGTCTGGAGAAGAGGAGGCTTAGAGGTGAGCTCAGCACTCTCTAGAACTACCTGAAGGGCAGTTCTAGCCAGGTGGGGATTGGGCTCTTCTCCCAGGCAGTCAGCAATAAGACAAGGGGCCATGGGCTTCAACTCTGCCAGGGGAAATTGAGGCTGGAGATTAGCAAGCAATTCTTTGCAGAGAGAGTGGTCAGGCATTGGAATGGCTGCCCAGGGAGGTGCTGGACTCACCGGCCCTGGAGGTTTTTAAACTGAGATTGGCCATGGCACTTAGTGCCATGATCTGGTCAATGGGCTGGAGTTGGACCAAGGGTTGGACTGGATGATCTCTGAGGTCTTTTCCAACCCAGTCCATTCTGTGATTCTGTGATTACACCTTTTCAAGGCAAAACTGAAGAAACCAAGAAAAGGATAAAACTAAAAAAGTCCAAATGCACACACACAAAATTTGGGGGGGGGGCTAAAAATGCTTCATGTACAGAAGGCCATTGAGATGCAAACCCTTCTTCGCTCAAAGCCTGCAGACTGAAATCAGCTGTGAAGCTGCTTAGTTTTTCCCTGTTGTTTTTTTAAGCAGCTCCAGTATTTTGCATGGCAAGTTTATTTTCTTTTTTTCAGGCCAATAATTTATTGTTCCTATTCTGAGTTTATTCGCTGGGGTTTTACTGTCCCATGAAGACTCTCAGTTGCTTGAGAAGAGAGATGTTTGGTAGATTTCTCTAGGTAAGTGGAAAAAATACATATATGCCTGCTTCATAAAGATGCCAGGCATAACACTGTTGTGTAATTACGCTATTAGTTTTGCAATATACGAAGCTTTTTTGATACATCCAGCTCCTGGGACCCTCTAACACGTAATGATCTCAGGTTTCACGATCAAAAAGTAAATTCTAGCTGAGAAATGCAAACTGGAAATACAGCAGAAAGCCAAGGTTAAGATGCCAAGGTTGTTGCTGCTGCCACTGCTATTACTATTCATAAATGTCAAATTCTCCTGTGGGTTTTCAAGAAGGGCATGTGAGTTTTAAGGCCTGAGTCAGGATTTTTCAGTGCCAGCCACTATGGTGGGAGCAAGCAGCACCGCCTAGTAGAGGTTCTAGTTGCCATCAGTTCATTTCTCTCTTGGCCCATAGGCTGGTGAATATGACATTGCCGATCATTAATAAAACATATAAATCCTAGGGTTCATATAGTCAGCTGAAAAGTTTCCACTGACCTGAGTTTGTTTACCAACAAGCAGGGCTGCTGCTTATTTCCAAAAACGTAACAGATTTTCTAAAAAATTAGTTTTTCAGTTCATTAACAGGTTATGGCATTTTGCTGAAATTATTACACATGTGGCACCCCCCTCGGGCAAATATACTTAGGATTCAGCATAGAATACCTACCTGCTCTCTCGTTCTGTGGTCTTCATATCCCCGGTGCATAACTGTCTGCCAAAATCCTTGAATCAAACATCTGCCTCCTCTAGAAAAATCAAGGCCAAGCAGGGAGCTGATTGTTTCATTTTCTTTGCAAGTGACCCATCTCTCTTCGATGTGCTGCAGAAATCCCTCAGTCCTGAAGGTCTTCATGATATATGCCCAAATCAGGATCTAAGTCCTGAATCCTTTGCTTTGGCCTCATGGTGAGGTTGGGAGACTCCTGTTAGCACAGATGAGACCCCAGTGGAAGACGATGAGGATGCAGAGCCCATCTGCTGGGGAGCAGGCACATCCGTGGCATCTCAAGTGGTGGTGCTTCTCCCATCTTGAAAATGCCCTACTGTCTCTGCTCCTTTCCTCTCTCTCCCCATTGAAGGTTCTGGCTGGAGTTTCAGGTCATTTTCCCTGTCTGCATTTTTGGTGTCTGCACATCCAGAGCTTTCCTGGGAAGAGGTCATGGCTTGTGCTTGTGATGTGGGAGTTCCCACTTGCCTCCATCCTCAGCCTTCAGCCAACACCACTGTCTTCCCTCTCTGGACCACCTGCAGTCCTTCTTGGACACTCCTCTGTGTCCTCCCATATGTCCAAGACTTGCTGCAGAGCAGATGTAAGATATTTCTTCTCTTCTTTATCCCGTTATAGAATCACATAGTTATTTAGGTTAGAAAATAAAGATCATTTAGGTTAGAAAATAAAGATCATCAAGTTCAACTGTAAACCTAACACTGCCAAAGCCACCAGTTAACCATGTCCCAAAGCACCACATGTCTTTTAAACACCTCCAGGGGTGGTGAGTCCACCATTTCCCTGGGCAGCCTGTTCAATGCTTGAGAACCATTTTGATGAAAACTGTTTTCCCCATATCCAATCTAAACCTCCCCTGGTGCAACTTGAAGCCGTTTCCTCTTGTCCTATCACTTGCTACCTGGGAGAAGAGACCAACACCCTCCATACTACAACCTTCTTTCAGGTAGTTGTAGATAGTGAGAAGGTCTCCCCTCAGCCTCCTTTTCTCCAGGCTGAACCGCTCAGGTCCCTCAGACACATTTCATCAGACTTGTGCTCCAGACCCTTCACCAGCTCCATTACTCTTCTTTGGAATATCCCAATATACTTCTTGTAGTCAGGGGCCAAAAAGTGAACACAGTATTCAAGGTGTGGTCTCGCAAGTGCCAAACACAAAGGAACAATCACTTATCCACCCATTAGCTGAAGCTCTTGTCTTGGGTCTCCTTGTCACGCATCCTGAACGTTGCAGTGTTCACCTACCACCTGTTGAGCACTCATGTCCCCAATGCTTGTTCTTTGCTCGTGGGGTTGAGGCACAATCCTGCTCAGGAGTTACTCCACCACATTTCTTGGCCTGTGGTCCTTTGGACACATCTGGGATTAAATTCCTCATTGAGAAGAGGATTTGAACTGTTATCCAAGGCATGACAGCCAGTTTTGCACCCCTCTCCAATGCACAAACATCCCATTAAAGGAGCTGTGTTGGAGGGAGGAATGAGTCGATATAATGCAGATATGTGCGTATCAAGTTTCTTTAAGCTCATTTCTTTCCAGCCTCTAAGTAGAAAGAGGCTAAATTGCTATTTGAAATGTTATTTTGTGATGTTATTCTGCAATTCAGTATGCTTTTTCTCCTTCACTGTCCTAATTACATTCCTATTTTGACTGCTTCATGTTTATAGATTATTTTAATCACGTTGACTTGCTAGTTTATGGGTTTGAGATGTTCTTTGTTCTTCTGGACAATAAGAACTACAGTAACTGCTTTTCTTACTGCAAAAGGAGCCAGTCTATAAGTCTGTTTAGACTGAATGGCCTTTATTGTTGTTATTTTTTTCGTACCTGTTTGGCTGTAGAGATAATCCTCAGGCACAATCTGTGCGATTCTTCCTCCAATATTTCCTAATTTTCATCAACAGGTTTCTCACCAGTCACCTAATGTAAATCAGAACTCCCTGGGGCATTGTATTTATTATCTTCAAGAAATAAGAGCCAGCCCCTTGATATGGAAATCCAGGTATCTTGTTAAAGATAAGGACACCTCTCAAATGAGTAATTTCCTTATTTATTTAGGTAGAGAATAACGTAAGAAAAAAAACTAAATGAAAAAAAACCCCAACCACTCCTTTCTCCAGTTTTTCTCTTGTAACCTGTGCAGCTGAGGTCTGGCATTTTGTGCTCATGTGAAGGAAGACGTAGAAGGATGGAGATACCAAAGTGGTGGTGGGCACAGGGTAGAAAGCCAGGTAGCGTAAGACAGACGGGGTTCGGCTACACACTGAGGATGCCAGTGCTGAACTTCCAGGTTTATTTATGGATTGCCCCAGTGAATCCGCAAGCTGCTTTCTGTCTCCATGCTTGTGTTTTGGAGGTGTAGCTGTAGGTGTTTTCAGGTTGTTGATGAAGACCTGTGCATCAGGCAGACTGAGGCTATGTTTGCATGTAGGTGAACCACGGTCCAGGGTTATTCTCGGAGCAGGTTCAGGGATTCAATTTCCAGCTGAGATGTTTTGGAAGGGGGACAAACTTTCAAAGGCAGGTCCTGGATCCGTGCCCAGAAACGGGGCCGGGTGGACGTCAGCAGTTTTGGTTCAGGGAGGAAGGTCGTGTGAAACTGCATCTCGGATCTGCCCACCCTTGCGCTCGCTGTCGTTTGCGGTTGAACCCAAAGACCTGGAGCGAAGGGCAGAGATTTGCCCACAGGGTGCCCGGGATTTGCATCCTCTGCTGGGAACCTGCTCCTGAAGGAAGACTTGCTGATTAATGGGGTGCATGATCACTGACCTCCACAGAGTACTGGCTGACCTGGTATTACAGGACAACCTTTGATGTTTACCTCTCTGGTATGTAGGGGCTCTCTTGGTGGTCCTGTACATCACAGACATTTTAGCAGGGCTTATTATGATAGGACAAGGGGTGATAGTTTTAAACTAAAGGAGGGGAGATTCAGGCTGGACATGAGGAAGAATTTTTAAGCTGAGGGTGGTGAAACACTGGCCCAGGTTTCACAGAGAGGTGGTGGATGCCCCATCCCTGGAGACATCCCAGGCCAGGCTGGACGGGGCTCTGAGCAACCTGATCTGGTGAAGATGTCCCTGCTCATGGCAGGGGGGGCACTGGGTGAGCTTTGAAGGTCCCTTCCAACCCAAACTATTCCATGATTCTATGGTCCCTCTCCTTCACTGGGAAGATCTCTTCCCTTCCAGTTTCCTAACACTGTATGTAGATCAGTGCCTGCCAGGTTGATTCCTGGTTTTCGCCTACTTCCCAAAGTCTGTTTTCTTAACCAGTAGGTCTCAATGCTAACCCAGAAACAACAGGTTCCTTTTGCTCCTTTACTGGGTGCTGTTGGTTATGTCTCAGAGTGCTTAGGGGGTGGAGAAAGACACATCAGCAACAAGATGGATTTGATGAGTGGTAAAACAGGAGATGCTTGCTGAGGATGCTCAGTGGTTGCAACATATTCAAGAGGAGTGGCATGGGCAGTTTGCAAACATACATCATCCCTGCGTGAGTTCTGGATACTCAGCAATGCAGGGCCCTGCCTTTCTCTGAGATAAAGGTGGGAAGCTGAAAAAAAGCATCTCTTTCCACTCATGGTAGTTATTTTTCTGTTTTATTAACTCACTACCCTGAGCTTATTACCCAGTAAAAGGGAGCATGCTCTCCTTTTCCTCCTTTGATTAGCCAAATTAGATTTGCCAAATAAAGCTTTCCAATGAAAACATAAACTATCTTTGATATAGATTTCCACCCCTAGTAGTTGATTTATGATTCAATAAAAAATATACAAACCTTTAATCAATATGAAAGGGAAAGGCAAATGATTTTTCTTCAAATAACTCAAGGAGGAATCTTTCCTTTATGCATCCGTCTAATATACTAGTCATGTCTATTGAGGCAACGTATAATGAAGAAGGCACTTAGTATTGTTTTTGCTGTGTAAGTTGAGAGGCTTAGCATGTTGTTTTGGAGATGAAGAGGAGGAAACAACCAGATCAGTCTGACAAAGTGTGAGATTGATATGACTCTAAAATGCAGACGTCTCCAGTTGGGTTGTTTTGCTTGTGGTTGCAGTCAACAGAGCTTGGACAAGTCCCAGCATTGGTCTGGAATGATGGAGATATCCAGCTGTGAGAGCTGGACCTCAGACCCTGGAGATACAGACTGTCCTCCCAGTGTGGAGCAGCAGGCAGTCAGTCCCAGGGGGCTGATGTGTCACCCCCACCCCACTGCTTGTCACCAGTCAGCCACAGCCCCGAGGACTGCAGGCACTATGGGAGCAGGGATTTGAGTGGGTGAGGGCTATTGTGATTTTTTTTTAGCTTCCCAGCTCTTCCCTCAGCCTGAACTTCTTTTAAATGGGCCACCAGTCTGCTTGTAGGAGATGGCAGAGAGGACATTACTTGTATGCATGTTTTTGTGGTTTCTACCATGGTATCACCTTTCCACCTAGACTGTGTGGTGCATCAATATTGCACAGGATGGACTGTAGTAATATTATAGTGAAAGAACCATAGAATCATTTTAGTTAGAAAAGACCCTCAAGATCACCAAGTCCAGCTGTTAACCTAACTCTGGCACTAAACCATGTCCCTAAGAACCTCATCTATACGTCTTTTAAGCCACTCCAGGGATGGTGACTCCACCACTGCCCTGGGCAGCCTGTTCCAATGCCTTTCCAGGAAGAACTTTTTCCTAATATCCAATCTGAACCTCCCCTGGTGCAACTTGAGGCCATTTCCTCTCATCCTGTCACTTGTTACCTGGCAGAAGAGCCCAACCCCCTCCATGCTCCAAGCTCCTTTCAGGCAGTTCAGAGATCAGAAGGTCTCCCCTCAGCTCCTGTTCTTCAGCTGAACCCCCCAGGTCCCTCAGCCGCTCCCATCACATTTGTGCTCCAGCCCCTCACCAGCTCCATTCCCTTCTCTCAACTCGCTCCAGTACTGAGTGATTCCAGTCTCCAGATTTGCTCATCAGAGTGGATTTTGCTGACTGAGATCTGCCTTCATGCTGATGCCACCTTCACTGGCGGAAATATCAGTGACTTGCCACAGAGTGTCTGATGTGCAGAAACCGGCTCGAACAGCATCACTGCATCACTCTTTTGTACTCAAGAGACGATTAATAAGACAAACATTGTAGGAGGAGTTCCCAGTCACTCTGTGTGAGGTGTGGACTGTGACACAGTTTAATCATCATGCTCCTGATGGGTGCTACCTAGTGGTATTGTCATGGCGACAAGATAATTATGAGTGTAGTGAGAAATTTTGGTTAATATTTCGTATAACATTCAGGAGTTATATAAGTGTGCTTTAGGCAGCTGTAGCAGAGACTGGGAGCCTGAGGCCAGACATGTGCTAAGTCAGGTACAAATGCAGCACTGGTGGCAGGAAACAGGAAGGAAATGACCATGAGGAGGAGAGCAAGGCTGGGCAATGCTAATTTTAAATGATCTAGAAGCCCTCATAAAATGTTTGTTTCCTTCTCATCAAAGGGCAGAGGCTAGGAGAGATGTAAAACGTACTTTCAGAACTTATATTTGATACTCATATTGCTTTAGACAGTGTAAGAAACAGAGAGTACATGGATGGAGATTCCATCTCACTTAGAACAAGAGACGGAAGCTATCTAAGATACTGCTACGGCTACAGAAGATCTTTGTTCGGCAAAACTGTAACAAAATCTGACATCATAGTTTCCTGTAGCTGTAGTCCCATGATACAAGTCTATCTTCAAATAAATATATTATTTCCTCCTTTAACCTTATCAAGTGATCAAGCTAGTTCTTATGCCCTATCTACAGGTGTGTGAGTCCTTTGAACAGAGCTGTTGGTGCCTTATTGATTCTCTGCTAAATGAAAGAGATACCACATTGCTTTGTAGTATTTAAAGGGTACCAAGATGCATGTGCATGTGAGCTCTGTAGAAGGGTTTGATATATAATGTCAGAGAAATAAATGCCTTTTGATAACTTGCAAGAGCTGAGCAAACTCCATTATTCATTGAAATAGTGAGGCTCATGTCTAACCATCAATACCATCAATGTGGCAAAAGTTTCTAGGTTTATGGGTGTCTTTTCCAGATGTTCAGACTTTTAGGACAAGGCATGATCTGCACTACTGCCTGTCCCACCAAACATCAATGTCATCGGCATCCCTTCAGTCCTTTGTAGGTCAGCAGCTCCCTACCATAATTGCCTCTTGGGATACCTCAGGGAAAACTCCCCATGCTTTTTGTTCCAGAATCATGGATCCTCTATCCACGCTGTGCTAGCACATAGATATGTGAAGTCTACGGGGCATGATCAAGGGGTCTCGTTCCTGCCCCATGAAGAGCAGTGGTGCTCGTCTCTGTCACTCAATTCTACAACATTATTCAGAACACGCAGCTATCTTCGAAATGCAGTGTTGGAACCATTGCCTAATTATTTCAGGAAGATTCATTTTTGGAGGTTGATACAAACTCTAAATTAGAAATCACATCCACTTTTCATGCCTGAGGATTCATAATAAGAACAGCGAGAGCTCCCAGGCACAAATAAGGGTGCGGGTGAATTTCTCATCGTGAAATTACCACTGAGGTTATTATTGACTAGCTTTTGTTTTTCTTGATCATTAATGTTGTTCTGCTTCTCTGGACAGCTTATTGGCAAGGAGCACAGTTAGCATCCTATGCAGCAAACACATGCGGAAGGCAATATAAATGTAAAATGAGTTAAGTGAGATGCTATTATTTAATGCAGACTTGCAAGCTTAAAATGTCAGGTAGGAATTTTGCTCAGAGAAAAGAAGCAATAACTGACCTAAAAGGATGGGTTTGTTTACCAGCTGGGTTATACCTTAGGAGATGATTTACATTGTCACTATGTATGATTCCTTACTGGAGCATTTTATGTTATGTTTTCACTAGTGCAAAGGTAAAATTCATTTGCCAAACACAGATGCCTGGTGCTGAGATGCCCATCAATATGCAAAAATCTCTATGGACCAGGTAGAAACAGCACAGGACTTATGAGTGACCTACCCTCTCCTGGATCAATAACTCAAAGGCATTTGCATTAAAGTGAATCACTCTCCAGGCTCAGCTGACATTGTCCATCAGTGGAAGGACTTGGTTGTTATCAGCTCCTAATGCCATTTGACATGGTACATAGAATAATAGGATAATAGAATCATTTTGGTTGGAAGAGACTCTCAAGATCATCGAGTCTAACCGTTAACCTAATTCTGGCATTAAATCATGTCCCTAAGCACCACATCTACACATCTTTTAAATCCTTCCAGGGATGGTGACTCCGCCACCTTCCTGGGCAGTCTATTCCAATGCCCGAAGACCTTTTCTGTATAGACATTTTTCCTAATTTCCACTCTAAACCTCCCTGGCACAACTTGAGACCATTTCCTCTGGTCCTGTAACTTGTTACTTGGTAGAAGAGACCAACCCCCTCCTGCTCCAATCTCCTTTCAGGCAGTCGCAGAGAGTGAGGAGGACTCTCTTTAGCCTCCTTTTCTTTAGGTTGAACCCCCTCAGTCACTCCTCATCACACCTGTGCTCCAGCCCCTTCACCAGCTCTGTTCCCTTCCCTGAATTCACTCCAGCACCTTAACATCTCTCTTTGATAGAGACTGATCCAAACCCATACGAAATCATCAAGAATCTGCTCACACGACTAGTTCAGCATGCTTGTGAGTCCAGCTTCAGTCACTGTTTACATTGCTTTCATGAATGCTGAAATACAAATGGTCTGACGTGAATTGAGGAGTATGTGAGGTCCAAGTGCCTGTTCATGCAGCATGGGCAGATGAAGAACAAGCGAAGTGCAGTCCATGGGAAGATATCTGAGCTTGGCTTTCTGTAATCATGATGTGTCTCCTTTGAGTCTGGGCTACAGTCAGTCTTAACCACGTCCAATGTAGACTGGGCCAGATCACATTCACCATCAGACCTGTTCTTTGTCTTGCGGTTTGTATAGACTCCTCTAGATCTTGATATCAGGGCTATAAACAGGCTTAAACCTCTCCCAGTTCTGTTAGTGGGCAAATCTGCAGCAGAACTGGAGTTTGTAAGTGGGACTGGATGGGAGGCTGGAGGGAGGAAACTTTTGTGAAACAAACAGGTGAAACTTCCAGACTTTAACTACTGATTAGTTTAAGTATTAGGTGATAACTGTTTCTAAAATGCGTCACCTTTAAGGAAGGTCTCATTAATAATTTGTCTTGCCAGTGCTAAGCACATATGCTATCTATCCATACCCAGGATAGACTGGCACAGTACGGCCACCATTCACAGTAATTTGATAAGAAAAAGAAAAGCATATTATCTCAGCAACAATGAGATGTAAATTAGAGGAATTCCCTTTCACCCCACTCACAGACACTCGAGTGTTTCCCCTCAATTACTTGCAAATAGCAGCTTATTCAATTAAGAATTAGAGCTGAAAATAAACTCCTTCTCCTCTCCTTCAGCTCTCCCTTGGTTCCCTCTGTGTGGTATCAGAGATAAGTGAAGACCTTTCTCCTTACAACAGCCTACAGGGTCAGCAGCATTAACCTTGTTTTACGGAGGCAGATCTGAAGGACACGGAGAGATCAAGCAACTTTCTCAGAGCTGCAGAGGGAATGGGAAGCAGCACAAAGACCTGAACCTGCTCCTCAGAGGGGCTGGCATTGCGTGTCAAACCAGAAGAAGGATTTTTCCTTCTTTTATAATTTGAAAAGCGATGATAACAAGGTTCTTTGCATGGACAGTTGGAAATTCCTGGAGGTGGCAGTGGCAGAAATGGAGATTTTCCCTGTTTCTTCCTGAATGAAAGGAAAATCAATGTCAGTGGTATAGGTGATGTAGTGATGTTGTGCTAAGCTGTTCCATTCCTACCCAGTTAGTACATATATCAGTGGCACAGTTCTGCAGTTCGTTGAACATACAATAGCCAGGAATGCCGTGCAAATGATAGCAGGATGCTTGTCTAGCCCTGTCTAACCCTGTCTGACTATGCTTGAAAAAAATCCATACAGTTGTTTTTTTGATCTATCAGTGCTTTTTAAACCCCTGAGCTCCTTGCTGTGCTCTGTGGTTGAGAGAGGTTCAAACCCTGGCTCAGAGCACTCTGCCATTTACTGTTGCACGGTGGGTGTCCAAGTCCCCTGAGTACACCTCACTTCTGTTTGAAAGAGTCACAGCTGGAAGGAGACACCAGACTTTGGGCACACACCGTCTTTCAAGGGTTGAAACCTTCCTGCTCCTAACAGTAGCGTACCAGACACCCTGTATGGCTGTGAGTTACAGAATCCCAGAATCCCAGAATGGCTGGGGTTGGAAGGGACCTCTGGAGATCATCCAGTCCAACCCACCTGCTAAAGCAGGTTCACCAGAGCAGATCACACAGGAAGGTGTCCAGGTGGGTTTGAATGTCTGCAGAGAAGGAGACTCCACAACCTCTCTGGGCAGCCTGGTCCAGGCTCTGGCACCTCAAAGGAAAGAAGTTTCCCCTCATATTCAGATGGAAACTCCTGTGCTCATTGCTTCTCATCCTATCATTGGGCACCATTGAAAGGAGTCTGGTCCATTCTCTTGACACCCACCCTGGAGATATTTATAAACACTGATGAGATCCCCTCTCAGCTTCTCTTCTCCAGGCTGAACAGCCCCAGCTCTCTCAGTTTCTTTTCATCAGAAAGATGATCCAGACCCCTCATCATCTTCGTAGCCACTGGACTCCCTCCAGTCATTCCTTGTCCTTCTTAAACTGGGGAGCCCAGAACTGGACGCAGAACTCCAGATGCAGCCTCACCAGGGCAGAGTAGACAAGGAGGAACAACCTCCCTTGACCTGCTCCTCACACTTGAATAATGTGGATATTTGGCACTGCTGCAAGTCCAGGGATGTAACACCAGAGCCATTTCTGGACTGCATGGGCAGCAAATAATATCTGGCAGCTGTGGGCTGGCTGTGCCTGCTCTAACAATGCCCGTGCATGGCTATTGTCTGCAAGGGCACACACCAGCGAATCTCTTTTTCTATTTGCAACTCCCTGGGTTCATAACATGTGTTTCAAAGTCACTTTCCCAGAGTAGGTTAACAAATACCAAAAGTCAAATGTTGTTCTGCTTGCAGGAGAGAAGGAAAAGTGTAACAGCTTCTCCTTCCCTTTTCTTCGATATTCAGTGCAAGAACAGATGTGGATATAATGTATAATTCCATGGGAATGCAGCTGTAATTTTGCGTGAATTAATATCCACTTGTTATCCCGCCTACTAGAGAGGAAGAAAGATCCTTCTAGCTGGTTTTAGCAGACACCTGGCCTGTTTTTCTTCGCTTTCCTGGTAGCAGGATCCCTTACCACTTTCGTCTGTGCAATTAAAGATGAAAAGAGCATCTAGGATTTTTTGGCATGAGCTGGGTGGAGGGATGCAGAAGAGCTATGGCAAGGCAGGATGTTCTTGGAGCTGGAGTTTTTCTTGGACGTCAGCCCAGGATTTTCTGGAATGGGAGACAGTTTTACTGAAAGGTTCACAAACTCCCGAGGACTGGGCCCAAATTTCCCCTGCCAAAGCTCCACGCTGCTCTATTGGGACAGACTGGAGCATAACATAGCTGTAAATATTCCAGGAGAAATTTTGGCCCTGCAGGACTCAGCTTTGCTGTGTTTGTCCATCACTGCTGCAGGTGAGGTGGGACTGCAACACTGTATGGAAAGCGGCTGTAGTGCTGGGTTGTAACTGGTAACTGCGCTCTGCAGGGAACCCTCTTAGTGGGAATAATTCACTCAACACAGACTTAGGAAGTCTGGGCATTTCATCATATTATCATCTTCTGTGCTTTCTCAACTCTTTACTGTCATGTTTTCATCCCCTCCCATGTTCCCCTCATTGCTTATGTCCACTATTCTTCCATGGTACAAGACCTGTCTCCTCTAGAGCACACCAATTGCTTTTCCGATGCATTGGGTTCTGCACTGTGGAGGATACAAAGGCCGCTGGGACCTTGTTTGAAAACACACTGTAGGGCAGGGAGAGCTGAACCTGGCTAAATCTCATATACGTTGCTCACTGAGTAAAGGTTTTGGAGTAAAAACTACTCATGGCAAACTAAGGGTTGTTTTGGAGAGGACTGGCTGGTTTATTGCAAAATACCTAGAGTTTGAACTCATGTTTATGCATCTGTGGAAGATCAAGGACTGGGGCCCTGGAGGTGACTGGAAAGCTAAATTGTATGATGGTAGAGACATATCTCATGAGACCTGAGTCCAAAGGTCTCTGCATAACACTCTTGACAATCATAAGGTTGCTCCAGGACTGACTTGAAAATACAAAGAGAGACACTGTATACAAAGCAGATCTCCTTTCTTCACTTCTCTTCTGGCTGAAAGCCCATTGCTTTCATTGAGTATCTCTCTCCATTATGGTGTCCTACCTACATTTCCAGTTCTACTTGCAACTCCCAGTGTACAGCTACATTGCCTGCCACCCTTCAGGTTTAACCTGAAAACCAACATATATTGCACAGAAGCATTTAAGTCTCTGGAGGGGTTGCATTTGGCTGGGGAATAAGCAAGGACCATGGCAGCGATTCTACCAAGAGCTGATATTCCAACACCAGTATCCTCTGAGGTCCTTGTGGAGATGCCCCTGGTGATCAGGGACAGCAGATTTACCAGACAGGGTCAAGCTAATTGTCTTTGACAGTATCCCACAGCACATACCTTAGAATCATAGAACAGTTTGTATTGGAAGGGACCTTCAAAGCTCACCCAGTGCCACCCCTGCCATGAGCAGGGACATCTTCACCAGCTCAGGTTGCTCAGAGCCCTGTCCAGCCTGGCCTGGGATGTCTCAAGGGATGGGGCATCCACCACCTCTCTGGACAACCTGGGCCAGTGTTTCACCACCCTCACAGTAAAAAAATTCTTCCTCATGTTCAGCCTGACTCTCCCTCCTTTAGTTTAAAACCATCACCTCTTGTCCTATCAAGGATCCTTTGGGATGCTACAGACAGTCCTGCTGTCATGGGATAATCTGCCGGTGAGGAGGTGTTCCTCCAGCCTCTGTTAGTTGAATGTTACCACGTTCTCTGAGCCACGAACATTTCTCAGCCTTGACAAAACTCTAGAGACTCTGCTTCAAATCATAAATAACAGAAGTCTGGATTTCCTTGTTTCTCATGTAGAATGGTTTTCCAAAAAGGCCTGAGGCACTCTGATATATTGGCAGATCTGTAGCATGTTCAATTACAGGTGAATCAGTAATGGATATAGTTGTACAAGCTTTGTGAGGTTTGGACATCATAGCCAAAATTCTTGTACTAATCAGACTCACATTACCGCTTCTCTGGATATATCTATTCTTGGATTTCTAAGGTATTTTTTCCCATGCTTTGTTAATTGCTAAATGGAGGAAATTAAGTTACATCATTCCAGAAAATAATAACTTCACTGCTTGGTTTCCATCATATGTAATATGCTTTACAATTTCGGCACATGCTGAAGTTCCTTGCCAAATTATAGCTTTTCTGAGCAGAGAAAGTGCAGTTTTCTGCACTTTTGCTATAATATGCCTCCTTGCTGATAATACTGCTTTGACAAATGCGCCTTTCTGCTTTCACTGATTTGATTGATTTTATGCTCAAGTTCTAACTGCGTTGGAAGAAATTACTCATTCTGGTAATAATTTTGATAAGCTTATCAAGGAATTTTCTTCCAATATAGTTACACTTTTAGGCAACTCTAAATGATCTATTGTTCTAGCTTCCCTGGACCCCCACCTTACTCAAGTGCAGTGGAATTTAAATAATTTATAATGCTTGTGGATGCGGTTGCTCTAGAGCTGGCAGTAAATATTAATCCTGCTATCCCAACCTTCTTTTCCTTCTTGAGAATACTGAGGTTTTTCTTAAGTACATTGTACCTTTCCCATGTTAACTCTGTGTTAATCATGTACACCATTATATTTTGAACACATGACTCAATGCCTTGCTAGGCTTGTGTCTGAATGAAAAAGCCATTTATCAAAAAACGTGCCTTAGGGAGAGATAGCTTTTTCATTTAAATTAGGATTATCCTATTGTTTGACAGATCCCATTAAGACCATCTACCCAGCCCAACCAAAGACCTTCATAACAATGTGAAATGGTAATAATAAGGCAGGCTTCTGTTTTCCTGATTCAGCCACGGGGATATAATTAAGTGAACATCAAAACTTGTTTTAAGAGTGCTGTCTAATAAGGTGGCCTATTTTGCTTTTATAGGCTCAGTTGATTCCATTCTCCTGTGGCTCAACATTTCAGTGTAAATGGTAGTATTTGAATTTAAAACAAAACTGTTTTTTTATCAGTAGTTTTCCCAGCCATCTATGTGCTTTCTGCCTGATGCCAGGTTTTGTTTTGCTTTTTTCCCCAGGGAGCTCCTTAGCACTAGAAACTTCAGATATTGACGTCATAATTTATTTTTTGGAGTAATCTGGGTATTCAGATTTGCCAGTGTTTCCTGCCTGCAGCCTGCTGCAAGGTCCATAATGCCCTCTCCAGGACACTGACTGCTCCAGCTCAGCTGCAGCACATCCCTGAGCACTGAGCATGTGGGTAACTTGTCCACCATCTCTGCCTTGGATACCTCCCTCTTCCTGCTACGTATTTGTCCACTTACACTTCTCTCTGGTGACCAACGACAGAACCCGAGGGAATGGCAGGAAGATGTGCCAGGGGAGGTTCAGGTTGGACATTAGGAAAAGGTTCTTCACCCAGAGGGTGCTGGACACTGAACAGGCTCCACAGGGAGGTGTCACGGCCCCAAGCCTGACAGTGTTCAAGAAGAGACTGGACAACGTCCTCAGACACACGGTGTGAACTGTGGGGTTGTGCTGTGCAGGGACAGGAGTTGGATTCGATGATCCTTGTGGGTCCCTTCCAGCTCAGGACAGTCTATGATTCTAGCAGAGCTTTCGTCTTACTCTTACATGATTTTATTTCATTCTCGATTGGACAGTATCATTCTTTCTTGCTCAATCAGCTCTTCTGTCAAAAGCCATTAAAGCTTGTCAAGGTCATCTTCATTCACCTTTTTTCTCCATGATATTTTTTATCTTCACGTTCATGCCCATGTTGATGTTTGTGCAGCATCTAGAGTACAACCCTGGCCTCACTCTCTCCGCTCTGTTTTTGTGGAACAAGCATCACTTGATGGCTCTGTTAATCAGCTAGGACATATATTCCATGTAGGACAGCAACCTCTCCTTGTATAATCTTCTTAATGGAAGTTGGATATATGCCTTCAGTGTTACCAGTTATTAGTTTAGCTGGTCCTTTTTCGGAGTGAGAAGATGTAGGTATTTTTATTGACTGTTTAGTCAACTTAGCCTTTCCAAAATTTTTAAACTAATTTGGTACACTGCTGAAGGAGAATGCCACCTAACAAAATAATTTGATTCCATCTTTTGCTGCCAGTGGTATCTTGCTTGGCGTTTTTACCATGGCTCCATAGAGAGAGAAGTTACGAATCATACAAAGAAACTGTGAATATAAATCACATATTGCAATAGATACATTTTTGCCAATCTGTTTGCAGAGGGGGAAAACAGTTCGGTGTCTAAAACAAGCCATGGGCTCAGTAATGTGTAAAACAGCAGTGTCAGTCAAGAGTACTGAAGGAAGAGAAGAAGATAACTCGGCTGCCTGCATTACCATGTGAAGTCCTAGTGCCCCATTGCAAGGAGTGAGTTAGAGGAAACCGTTTGCCTTCACTTGAGGGACAAAATGAGAAATCTGCTAAAACCTCCTCTAAAATCTCCTCTTACCTCTGATAGTTTTAACGGGAGGAAATGGCTCCATTCCTGATGCTTTGGCAGCGACACAGCAGTTCATGCCCTTGGTGCTGGGTTTCTATTTCAGTCCTAAGCAGGTTTTTGTTCTCCAGCGCAACAAGGTCATTAATCAACAAATCAGCAGAAGCACCGTGAAATCACTCCAGTCACATCTGAAACAGAGACTAAATCCCACTTTGTAGGCGATCACACTTCTGAGACCTGTACATTGGCAGCAAAGTGCTTCCCAGGCGCAGAGTCCGTGGAAGGGGTGCCAGTACTGTCCTTTGTCATTTTAGGTGATTGCAGTCACCGACCGCACTGCTGCTGTTGCTCAGGGAATGGAGCACATTGTGAGGGTCAGTTGGGAGCTCCAAAGTGTGACCTTGAAGGTTTCACCATAGTGGTGTCTGCAATGCTGGTGGCATGTCTCTCCCCTCCTCCCCACCGCCACACTCCTGCGAGTTAAGGGAAAAGAGCAAGATGGGCAAAAAGGGGACAGAAACATCTTCATTACTCTGAGGGTAAACATGGGCATGGGAAAATACCCCTATCCGTGTTCCAGCCGGAGTCAAGCTGACAAAGCACTTCATTGTTGCATCTTATGCAAAGTATTCACTTCTCAGATATATTTTAAATTCCCAGATCAGGCACTTGGAAAGTGTTAATCCTGATCTCCACTAATGCCCTGTGCCTGCCTGCTGCCCCTGTTGTTTTGCTTCCATCCGAGAGGCTCAGACCTGTCAGACATACAAAGGAGTTTATTATTTCCAGGGGGGCTCTGCAGTCCTTGATTTGAAAGGTTTGAGAGGTTTCCTAGCTGAGCAGGAGAGGGCAGCAAAACATAGAGATTGAGAGAGAGCAAGAAGGAGATCCCCTTTGCAGAGCTTGCAGGAATTCATTTAACTGTTTCAGGAAGGGTGCACTTGCGTGGAGTGGGATTTGGGGTTGTCCAGTGCCGTGTATGGCGATGTTACTGCAGACGGGACAAAGTCGCTGGGGTGGGCAGTTTGCTACAGCTCACATTCAGAGCTGTCCTCCCAAGAGAGGTCATCTGTACTAGGCTTAAGTGGGAGTCTCTTTGACCCTCAGAGGGTGATCAGAGATGTGGAAACGATGATGAGCTGTAGAGAACGATGCTTACGAGTCAACCGCCCCAGAAAACCACAATGTTTTTGGTAAGAAATGTGAATACAGCGCCTGGGAGAAGGAGGTACCTCTCTTTTGTTTCTCACCCCGTGATACAGAGCCAAAAGCTTCCAAACCACTGATAAAGGCAATATGGGTGGAAGTTTCAACAAAAAATAAAGACCAAGATCTTGGCAACAGTGGGAATAAACACAGTCCATATAACAATTGGTGTGGAACAAATGCAGAGTGTTGAGGAATGCAGTTACTGCGGCAACCTGGTAATAATAGATAACAGCAGTACAGAGGTGGAAATAAAAGTGAGAACAAGGAAAGAATTTAGAAATACAAATACGTTAATCAAAATCAGGAGTAATAAAAACCTCGTCAGAGCATTAAATCTGAAGCAATGCAACAACATCGTTATGCTGCTGGTGTTTTATTTGGCAGAAGTATGGCCAGAGACAACCACTCCTGAATAAAACAGCAGAGTTTTTATGTATGGTATGGTGTGAAGGATATTAAGAGTTAAGCAGGCAGAAATGGCGATAAATCTGAAAACACAACTGAACACCAGAACATCCTGAAGTTACACCCCAGAGTACAGGAAAGTGCCAGGAGGGGGATTTATTGCACTGGGACAGTGGTAAAAATTAACAGAGGGATTCCCAGGGCTGTGTTCTCATCAGATATAGCAAGATATATGCACAGACCTGGCTTTGAGCTTAGTATGCTAGTCTTTAGACTTCCAGGTGGAGACTTAAGTTGAAAACTCTGCAGACTTCCAGGAATCAGGTACCAAAGGCCCACATTCAGCAAAGACCATGTTCCCGCTATACGGAACATACAGATTTTCTCTAGATCTGATTGCTGGGATTTGTTTGAACTGAAAAGTAAAACGAGATATAAACTCTGGGGGTAAGACTGGGGGGACGCACTGCCATCATCCATTAGGCCCACAAGGAGGGTGTTCAGAACAAGGCTGGTCAACCTTCTGGTGATATTCATAGAATAGTTTGGGTTGGAAGGGACCTTCAAAGCTCATCCAGTTCAACACCCTCCTGCCACGAGCAGGGACATCTTCAACCAGATCAAATTGCTCCTAGATTGCCTTCACATCCTCACAAAAATCAATGTGAAAACTAACCCAATTGCTGCTATGGTTTTCCATTGCATTGAACTAGGAGTCAAAAGCTGCTCTCCATGGATGCTGTAGAAAAATAGTACCTGATTTTCTAAGTCAGGAGGCCAGACAACTTATTCCCATGCAAGGGGAAGGTTGTGCAATGAGGCCTGTAGATCAGCAGGAAAAAGGGCAACCATGGCCAGGCAGTGGGCAAATTAATTGTCCTGGCAGCTGAATGTGATTAGACATTATTAGTATAGTACATTAGTTTTGATGGTAAAGAAATGCTCCCTTCTGTGGGAACAGCTGCCATTTTGAAAATTGCTTTTGTGGCAGAATGAAACTTTAGTGAAATGAAAAAAAAAGCCATCAAAAACATCGGTGATTGTACAAACATTATGTTGAGAAGTAATCAATACTATTCGGAGAAAATATGAAATATACTCATTTTCTTTCATCTCAGCCTATTTTCAGGTGGCTCAAGGAACTGTTGCAATAATAGGCAAATATATAAACACAGTACTGAAAAGAACACAGAATCACAGAAACACAGAATGGTTTGGGTTGGAAGGGGGTGAAACAAAAGAGAGCAAGAAAGTCAAAATGAAACCTCTCTGCTTTACTGAAACATTTCAAAATCAGAGTGAAATGAGAAAGTCAAAGCAATATCCATTTCTCCAATTTTTCCATCAGATATTTCACTGAATTCAACTTGTTTCAGCACAATGTCTCCATTTCCACGAAATGTCATTTACAAGTGGAAAGCTTTTGTGTGATGAATGTTCCCAATTTGGTCTAAACATGGCACACCTGACGGGTGCCATCTTTGTGGCCAACAGAATTGGATGACTTTGGGAACGAGTCACGGCCACTTTCCCAGCTCAGCTCCCCATTATGTGTATTCTGCCTCTTGGGATCAAGGATCTTCATGAACAGACTTTCCACTGCTTAGCATCAAAGATTATGAGATACCAAAGGTATTCTCTGATTTATCAGGCTTGGTGGAGTCTCACATTGCCTGACTTATGTCAGATCAATTCAACTGCGTCCTTGGTCTCAAATTTCCAACATGTAAAGTATTTTATTTTATTGGGTTTGTTTTTTTTTTTTTTTTTGGTGGTTTAGGAATCTGCACCGCCAGAATTAATTTAAAGAAGGAACATGTTTAGTAAAGCAGGAGTTTCTGCTGTGGTTGATATTGTTTTCCTGACATGCTCATTTGAAATTCAGCTAACATACTCTTTTTGCAGCATTTGCAAGCAGGGAGGGAAGGACTGCCATTTCAGCAACAGTAACATGTAAGTGCTATCATTATTAATAACAATCTATATTTCAATACTGCTTGGAGGCCTCAAATAAGATTAGTGGCTCATTATGTTAAGCTATATGTAAATACACAGGCACAGAGTGTTTTGTAAAGTAGCCTTTATCTAGACTAACAAGACGAAATAAGGGAGGACGAGAGGATTTTTTATGACTTTGAATTTATAGAAGGGGAACAATTTATATTAGTTATGATTATGAATAAAACTAGCCAAAAGAGACAACTAAATTTTGGCTCTTTCAGGCCAAGGTGATGAGCTGTCTTGTGACAGTTTTTTGTTTTACAAGAATATTACCTTAAGTTACTGCCAAACCCATCCCAACCTTACCACTGAAAGCGACTAGACAACAAGCTTTTTACTGAGACATGTAATTCATATGAGCTTCCTACTGAAATGTTTAGGTGTTATCCCAAGAGACAATTTCTGGGGCATCATTCCCTTCATATCTCTAAGGCGGAATCACAGAAGTCTGCTTACTTATGTGGAATAGCAAATGAAAAACTGTTGATATGGCAAACAAAGTGTTCAGTGTATATTTTTTTTTAACCCTAGCACAAAATTATCTAGACTAACTTCTGCACATTCTCCTCCAACCACAGCCAATATGAGCCCAAAACAGCCTGAATTGTTTGAAATTTCTGTGAGGAATAGTCCCATCAGTTATATTCTTGCAAATCCAGCCTGTGGCAAAGTCAGAGTCTTGGCATGTTTTGTGTGTGCAGCACAATATACTGAAAAAAACCCCAACCCATCCAGAAAACAAGAACAAACCCACTCTCACATTCCCACTTGTTCAACTCATGCTGTGACCCTGTGTGCATTGAAAGGTTCAATTTACCAATTGACTTTCTGGAGCAAGATTTGTGTCCATTGGTGCCTGGGGTACCCTATATCAAATCCTTTATTGCATTCCTGTCTCTTACCCATTTCTGCCTTTGCACATGATACTTGAAGTGACCTAAAATAAAGCCCTTTGGAGGCAGGGGAATTTCACACACCGGTGTCCACTTACCATAAAACTTCTTGGCAGTTATACTATTTTGATTTAATTGCTCTAGAAAATGTGAGTTCTTTTGTTTTCCTAGAAAAATCAAGCAAGTACAAGCTGCTGTGGTCCTGGAGGACACTGCTAGTCTTCCCTGATGACCTTGAGCTCTTTGTGTCCCAGCAAGTCTGTTTCTGATGTGACATGAGCTTGATCTGGAAAGGAGAACTGAGCCTCCTGAAAAGTGAAGGCAGGATAAATCTTTGTAAAGGGCCAGCACACTCTGTGACAAGGATAAATTAGCCCTGTTGCTCCAAAAAGCCATTAGATGAACAGGTGAAATGTTTAGGGACAAGCAGGAGGAGAGAGTCCATGACCATCTTTAGTGGCATTCATTAAAGCTATGTTTCCTGTGAAAATTAATCTCTCTGCAGCTTTCCCTCCACTTAGGGAGAGTGTTCCAGCATTTCTGCAAGGAGAAAGAGTTAGACACAAGTTACTTTATAATTATTTTCTATATTCTTATTTGGAACACATTTTATCTTCACCAAATAATATCACCACCAGCCAATTCCCTTCCAGCTCCTTACTCCCCCAGCAGCAAGAAGTGCAAAATGAAATGGCCAATTCTTATTTTCTCACTCTGTTAAGATTGAATAGATCTCAAGGCAAGCAGAGCCCTGAGACATGCAGAAGATGGAGGTGAGTGTGCAGAGATCGGCTGCTGGAAATGGCGTTTGTACCTGTTGAGGTGGTGTTGCATAGATCCACTTTCCCTTTGGCTGACTCCTGCTCTTGAAGGCTGCAGACCTGCCCCCGGCTCAAGGATGACCCTCTAGCTTGATTTATTTCACCTTTCGAGTGTGGCTTGACAGCCAGCTCCTTCCTTCCCAGTGTAGCAGATTCACTTATTGCCCCCCAGCCTGCAAAAGCAACAGAAAATTCTAGGCTGATGGACCACTATGGTCATGGACCTGCCCCTTGGTTGACAGACAGGGCCTTTGACCAATGAGACACCTCTTTTGAGAGAAGTTTCTGGACCATTACCATAAGTGACCACAACTCAGATTCCACTTAGGGTATAAATAGAGCCCACTGGAGACCCCCACTGAATTGGTGTTCTTTGGAGCAGTGGGTGACTCTGCTCCTTAGACTATCTAAGGAACATTCCCTGGGGACTGAGACACCTTGCCAACCTGGTAAGTGATCTATGTGCCTTTGAGAGTCCTCACTTTGATACTGAGTGGGAAGATGTGAATCATCACTCCAGAGTTTTGGGATCTTAGAATCATAGAATCATTTCAGTTGGAAGAGACCCTCAGGATCATCAAGCCCAACCATAACCTAACCTAATTCCAGCACTAAACCATGTTCCTAAGAACCTCATCTATATGCCTTTTAAACCCCTCCAGGGATGGTGACTCTACCATTACCTTGAGCAGCCTGTTCCAACACCTGACAACACTTTCCGTGAAGAGTTTTTTTCCTAATATCCAATGTAAACCTCCCCTGGTGCAACCTGAGGCCGCTTTCTCTTGTCCTATCACTTGCTACTTGGGAGAAGAGACCAACACCTTCCATGCTCCAACCTCCTTTCAGGCAGATGTAGAGAGCGATAAGGTCTCCCCTCAGCCTCCTTTTCTCAAGGCTAAAAGCCCCAGCTCCCACAATCACTCCTCATCAGACTTGTGCTCCAGGTTTGGATTGGTTGTGTAGTAACTGAATGCCCAACCAGTAAGTGAACCCATGTTTTATAAAGTTGTTGGAGTGCTGAATAATTTTGGATAAACCCCCTTTAGTTGGTTTTTTGCTAAACACCTCTGGTTTGAATTAAGTCTATTCAGAGCTTGCTGTTTGCCTAAATTGACTTTTGGGGTACCTGTGTGACCTCCAGTGTTTGCAGATGTGGCAGCACTGGTAATTACATCCCGTCTGTGATCTTCCAACAGGGCTGGGTCTCGAGAGTTGTTCATTGAAAGTGTGTCAATTTCTTTGCCATTTCTGGCATTAAAGACTGCTCAAGGCTTCTTAGCAAGAGGCAGAACCGATCAACAGCTGGAGCTGAGCTGCTCCTCTTGTGGGAAAAAGAAGAGCAGGAAGGGCACTGCACAGTGGGATGGAGATTTGTGATGGAAAGCTCTGGAGAACTGGACCTGCTGCCCCACCACAGAAGTGAGAGATTTGGATTTATTCTGAGGAATTGCCACAGCTCTGAGACATCTCTCAATGGTAGCACATACCCTATTTTCCACGGCAAAAGAAGCCACGAGCTATGGCAATGTCACAGGTTGTGTATGGGGACACGCAGCCTTATTTGTCCATGGTGAAGGAGAGAAGGTGGAGGAGAAAAGCAGGAGCTGGGGAGGCAGAGGTGGACAAAGTTGCTATAGCTGCTATAGCTCTTTTGTTTGATAAGCTCTCAAAAACCATGCCCAGAAAATGAAACCAAATTGTTCACATCTTCCAAAACCTTAGTTTTAAAAATTCAAAACTTTTGAGCTGTCAAGGGGTGATGGATGCTTACAAGAAAATGGAATCAAACTGGAACAATGATGGAAGGGAATGTTCTTGAACCGTTCATAAAATTATGTTTCTGCAGAGCAACCAAAAGGCTGGGCGTAGGTATATCAATTGGCTTCCTTTTATTTTTGCAAAAGCAAGAAAATGTCTTACTGAAAAAACAGCAAAATCGAGCTTCCAGTTCTGATTTTTTTTGTCTCTAATAAATGAGTGCTGATATTTTGTTTTCTGCTGGGCTTGAGGGATCAGTGCAGAAAGCAGAGTTAATTTAACTAACTGGGACAAAATAACAAGTTTATTCCTTAACAAACAAACCAAAATATTCAAGCTTATGGCTAGTACCAGTGGTTCAAGAGGGCTTGAATCCTGGTATACTCCCTGGAGACAAAATTTTTCTGAAGAAACAAAAAATAGCAACAGGCAAGAATTTCCTCTCTACAGAGAAACAACACTCAATCAGTTTTAGTAGATAAAATGTTTTCTTAACTCCTATGGCATTTCACAATTGATGAATGTTTCCAAAATAGAGATAGTTAAAATATTATCTCTTTCCCACAAGTCTTTTTGGCTTATATTCTGACTTTTTACAGTTGTGACCCAGGCAGTTTAAATTTATAATCTCACCTCTCCACTGTCTATGCTGAGATGACTAATTAATGTGGCTGCCATGCGTAATTGCAGTAACAGATATCTCGTACCCTCACAATGTGTTTTGATGTATTTTGATATCATTTTGAACCAGGGATCCAAAAGAAGACGAATATTGTTTGTGTTAGTCAATGTTTTCCTTCAGCTGAAGAACAAGCATAAATGATCTTGAAGTATCGTAGCTCCATCTGTTAATTAAAACCATAGGAAAGATGCAGGATGTTTTTCTACTAGACCACCTCTTCAGAATTATTTGTGACTATAAAAGACCAGATGCTGGCTGTACAAATAGAAGATGGTCAGAAAAGAAATGGCCAGAAACTTGCCCTGTTTTTTCCTTAACTCGTTTTCAAGAAGATGAACAGAAAACCAGGATTTTCTCTCAATATTTCTCTGAAGTAGTAACGGCAAAATTATGGTACAAAGAAAAATTTCAAAATGCATTTTGATGTTCAAATAAGCCACTGATGCCTTGAGAATCAAGTTTTTTCCAAGAACCTGTTTTTAGCTACGTCAAACACAGGGCTTTTCCCAAATCTACGGCAACTACAGTCACCAAGAGCAGGACTCTTCACCAGCAATAGATTGTGTGCAAGAACCCTCTGACACAAGAACTTCATTTTACATTCCCAGCAAGAGATGTTGTGCCTTGCCCACCTTTTTAAATATAGTATACTTCAGATTATTTCAAATTCTTTTAGGAATTTTGAACTTGTGGGGAAAAATAAGTCATAGAGATGCCAAAAAGAACAATGAGTTTTCCATATCTAAATGGCAGAGACCATTTAGAGGGAAGTTTGGTAGGGACCCCAGACATCAGTCTGAGTGTTGAGTTGCTGATGAGAAAATATGTAGACCAATGATGTGCACCCATCTGTTGATAACCTAGCAGTCCAGTGGAAGCATAGATATTTATTGTTTAAAAAAGAAAAAGAGGGAAAAATAGAAGCATTCGACCACTGAATGCCGTGAAACCATTTAATCTGCAAGTCCTGGAGATGGTGCATATGATTCAATAGTGTAAGGTACCACCACGCTGTTTTGCAAATTTATCTCCATGCTTTCCAGATGGGATGCCAGATCTTTACTGGCCTGTGGACTGTTTTTTCTCAGGGCTGAATGAAGAATGGCCAGGTCAAGAGGTAAAAGCATGTCTAGTTTTGTGAAAAAAGCAGACATCCGGGGGAAACGAGCTTTTGTGTTGTAAAGCTATTATACTCATGTCTGCTGCCATTACTTATGGAGGAAGTGCTTAATGCGTAAGCCGTGTTACTTTACGCACTTTAAAATTTATCTTACTGTCATACTGACCACCAGCAGTACTTCACCAAAGCTTTCAACATCTGGTGTTCTCCTGAACCCTATTGGCTATGCCACTCCATTCCTGGAGACACTCTGCAGAACTCCTGCCTTACTTCTCCTTCACTCTCATCTTTTCCATCATTTCCATGCTGACCACAGCCTCTTCAAGCTTAGGTTAGCCGTTGGACTCGATGATCCCTGTTAGTCCCTTCCAACTTGAGATATTCTACGATTCTTTGATCTAAGCTGCCTTCCCTTTTTTCTGGTATGCAGTGCACTTTCTTGAAGTCTTCAAAGACCATGTGTTGTGCTTGCAGTTTCACAAGAGTGAAGCTAGAAAGGAGAAATACTTAAAAACTGAAGCTGCATTCTCTTTCCTTTCTATCCTTTCTTTCTCCCTGGGTGGCTTTTAGGCATGTCTTCAAGCAGGTGAAGTCAGGATTCAGTGGTAGCAACTCACAACTATCTAATTTTGGTCCTACTTGAGAAGAATAAAGGATGGGACCTTCTGTCACATGAGGAGAGGCTGAGAGAGATGGGACTGCTGGTCTTGGAGATGAGAAAACTAGGAGGGACCTTATCCATGTGTATAAACACCTGATGGGGAAGGTAAAGAAGACGAAGCCAGATGCTTATCAGTGATGTCCAGTGACAAGTTACAGCAGTTAGAAACTGAAATACAGGAAATTACATTTAAACATAAGAAAATACTTAAAAAAAATAATATATATGTATATATATATACATATATATTTATCTTGAGGGTGGTCAAACAGTGGAACAGGTCACCCAGGGAGGTTGTATATCACCCTCCTTGGAGATATCCAAAGCTCAGCTAAAGAAGCTGCTCTAGCTGACCCTGCTTTGATCAGGGGATTGTAGCAGGGGATTTCCCTGCCATTCTCGTCAGTTCTATCATCTTCCCATAAAAACATCCCAAATTATTGTAGAGACTCTTTATATTTGAAGATTAAAGCAGGTGAATGGGAAGAGGGAAACCGTTAAAATGAGGGTTTCATCTGATACTCTTTAAAGTCTAAAAGCTTTCTTTTTACTCTTTTTCTTCCTTAATCAGAGATTAAATGGATTAGGACCATAGTAGTACAACAATACTCCTTATATTCCCTTGTCTACAGTGAAAACAAGGTGCTTCATCTTCAAAGGTAAATGATCTAAGGGCTTTTCCCTCAGTAAATCCATGACAGCCTCAACCTCTCAGCCCCTGCAGCATTGTTCTGCTGGAGTCGCAGTTAAATCAGAACCACTTTCTGTAAGCACCGGGCACTGCTTAACAGGACAGACTTTATTTTAGAAGAGACTTGAAAAAGATTTTGAAGTCATTTTGCAAATGTTGGCATATCAACAATGATTTCTTGTCAAATTCTCTGCCCAAAATCAAACAAGCAAATAAAAAAATGCCCAGCTGGGTGGTATCCTTTCTTCCTTTTTTTCAAGCTTACATATCTATATTCTTATATAAAGTGTCTATGCATATTCCTATATACGTGGCCAAAAAACTAACACTGCTCTTTATTTGCAGGTGATTGCATTCTAATGAGTGATTTAATTTAAAATCAGGTAAAAATTAAGAACTGGAGACAGGTTTTCTGCTGCTATATCTGGTTTTAATAACCCTTTCATTCATCATCACTGTGTTGTGGCAACACACAAAAGATGAAGGGCTGTTGTTCACAGCCTGCTCCTCTTCCTTTGCCTTCTTTTGATATCCTGAATTAATTTATCCGTGATGACAGTGTTTTTTTATTGGATAAATTTGGAGTGTAAGTCTCTTTCCATCACTGTTGGTTAATGTACTGCCATTGCTGGACGTGAATTGCATCATACAACTACTTTCAGGGAATTCTTGAGTCAATAACCATCCATCATCCTGGCAAAGTCACAACCCTTACATCTCTGTTAACTACAGCTGGTGTAGCTCTGCAGTAGAAAAATGGGCTTGCTGAGGAGTTCCAGCTCGTTTTTCTGAGGACTGTAAAGGTGATGATGAGAGTCCAAAAGAAGAACCTGGTTTGTGATGTCAGTATTGAGCACAAAGCATTGGTAGAAGATGGTCTCATCATATTTTTTCAGTGGGAAGGTGGGATGTTATCACTCCAAATTGGCCAAAGATTCTGCTGGAACTTTATAATTAATATCATACACAGCTCCTGGAAGCTCCTTTGTTGGATGATGAACGTGTCACTACGACAATGCAATCTTATAGTCCTTCCTCCACTTGGAGAATAGGAGTTACAGTGGGGTGGTTGCTGAGGGTCCTGTTGCCACTTGTGGGCAATAAGGATCCGCAAAAGTTGCTCAATCAGGAAACTGGTGATCTGACTTGGGCTTATTTTCTGGCTATTCTAAAGAAGATATAGTTGTAATGGAAAGTGACAAACTGGCGAAATGAGGGACCGATGATGTCTTGGCACAGAGCAGAAAACAATGAGGAGTAAAACACCTTTCCTGTGTCTTATCCTTCAACTGACATCCACTGCTTCCCATAGGACTGGTACGCTGGAGGCACTCACCCAGCAAGCACATTAATTTATTGGATTTTCTGTTACTAAGCATATGAGGCATGTCAACATTGACTTGGGTATTATCCAAGTAAGGAAGTTCCTAAAATCGACATAGTCACCAAAGCACCATTTTTCTCTATGAGCTCTCTTTATACTCCTCTTGAATTACTCTGTACTCACCATAGAATCATGAGATGTCCTCAGTTGGAAGGGACCCACCAGGATCATCGAGTCCAACTCCTGTCCATGCACAAGACAAGACAACCCCGCAGTTCACTCCGTGTGTCTGAGGACGTTGTCCAGTCTCTTCTTGAACACTGTCAGGCTTGAGACCGTGATACCTCCCTGGGGAGCCTGTTCCAGTGTCCAGCACCCTCTGGGTGAAGAACCTTTTCCTAATGTCCAACCTGAACCTCCCTGGCACATCTTCCTGCCATTCCCTAGGATCTTATAACTGATCACCAGAGAGAAGAGATGACCACCTGTGTTTCCTCCTCCCCTTGTGAGGAAGCTGTAGCTGTGATGAGGTCTCCCCCCAGTCTCCTCATCTCCAGGCTCAATAAAACAAATGACTTTAGCTGCTCCTCATACGGCTTGCTCTCCAAACTGTTCACCAACTTTGTAGCCTTTTCTGGACACTCTCCAGTAGTTTAATATCTTTTTTATCCTGTGTCCCCAGCCCTGCACACAGTGAATGCTCCAGGTGAGGCCGCACCAGTGCAGAGCAGAGTGGGACAATCCCCTCCCTGTCCAGCTGGTGATGCTGTGCTGGATGCACCAGGACACGGGTCCCTCTTGGCTTCCAGGGACACTGTTGGCTCATGTTCAACTTGCCATCGACCAGAAAACCCACATCCTTCTCCACAGAGCTGTTTTCCAGCATCTCATCCCCCAGTCTGTATGTACAGCCAAGGTTGCCATGTCCCAGATGCAAAATCTGGCACTTGCCCGTGTTGAACTTCATGCATTTGGTACTTCATGCGGCAATACCCTGGAACAGGACACTAAGAGCTCTGATCTGGGCTTGTGCAAGATGTTCCTGAGTCCTTCCAAGGCAGTAAGCAAATTACAAAGAAATACCGTGAAGCCAATGTGCAAGGCTTGTGCTGTGTGTAACTGGCGTCTTAACCCCTCCTGCTTCCAAGAGGGACTTTATCTCCTCCAACATCACCTCTGCTTTGACAGGAATCTGTCTAAAAATCCCCCCAAAACACAAAGTGATTTGAGAATTCTCAGTCTCCAGAGCAGTGGCAATGAACAGTCAGTAAGCTGAAATCTCACTCATATGATATTGATCTCGTATGTAGTCTTTGAAGAGCTTGAAATATAGCATGGTGTGTTCAACTTTCTATTAAATATTCACCATACCTAGCACAAGTAGCAGTCATTGTCAGAAGTTTTTTCTGAAGAAATTATTTCCCACTTTAAATTCCAACGGAAATGGAAAGATTCAGAGCTGAGAGAGACATTTCCTTTTATGAAAATGCTGTTACTGGCAGTCCTTAAAGGTGGGATCAAGGGATTTAATAAATGTAATTTGCTTTTTATTACTGCTCAGAACTGGAGCTACTTTAGAGTGAAATGGGCATGTGCTGTGGGAAAGTGGTACTATAAATCTTTTGCTATCAAAGAATTCTGCCCCAGAGAGGTATTTTAGAGCAGTGTTTTGAAATGGTAAGGGTAGATCTAGGCAGTGCTTTGCAGTAGCCATGTGTGTCTACACCCCTTTGCTTCTTTAACCTAGTAGATCACATCTGATTCTTATATCTTCGAAACAGCTGTCTGGCCAAATTGTCTGGGAGTCATTCCCTCTGATATCTTCCCAAAGAAAATTGATTAATTAGCACATTTATTGAGTGTTGCTCCTGCGCTGGCATAGGTCTTCGTTGTGCAGAGGGAAGATAGGCCGTGTTCCAAGTCATTCCTTCAAAGCACCATCTGTAAATTTTAACTGCGTTAGCTAAAGGCTGCAATTCTCACACAGTCAAGAGTAGCTTTGTCCTTGTTCATCCTCTATTAAAAGGCATTTTTTGCTATTTGTAAAACATAATATCATCCCGAAAATCACGCAGTTACTAAACTGAACAACCAGGGAAGAGACGTCTCAAAGCAAATTTAAGTTATCTGAACCCAGTGTCAGGATTTTTGCTGCAGTGACGCAGGATACAGCTTGAAACCGCTCTATGTCTGACAGGCAGCAACGGGTCTCTGGGAGCCAAGAAATACAGCACGACCGAGGAAATATTGGACTCGTAAGGAGAAGCGATGGAGAAAATGCTGAGAAAAACACACCTGCTACTGAAATTGCTGATCTGTGTCATTTGCAACATCCTGAGGAAGGTTTTGATGTGCTTTTTTATATATTTTTTTTTTCATTCAGCAAATTTTTCACGAACCTGCTTTGCTTGCAGGTTGTTTGCCAGCAGCCTGTGAGCGACATGTGGGATGGATCACTACCTCTCAGTATCTTTCAGCCTCTGGAGTCCCCTGCTTCAGTGACAATGCCTGGGCAACGTGGCAGCCAGAAAACCAGGTTTCCATCTTCCTCTGTGGAAGAAAGAAACACTGAGGTTTCATTATGAATTGCAACTGGTCTACATTTTGCAATATTTGATTCTACTGTGGCATTGCATTGGCCCTTCTTAGATATTTGCTTAACATAGGCCAGGGATGGTTCACTAAAGTCATTGGGTCCAGTAGCTGGTCCAGCCATGTAATAAAAAATCGGTGCAGAAATGGAGTCAGAGTATTCACTCTAGATCCTTCCACTTCCAAACGTTTCCCAACACCTCACAAATTTAATACTTTTAGTGCTAAAACCCTAGGAAATGATGACATTCTTCAGGAAGAAAGAAGGGCATTTCCATTGCCTGAGGTCCTTGCAATAACCTGGAGTACCTGGGCTGTAAATCCCTGTATGATCCTAGGAGGTGGAGAGTGATTCCATTTCCCTGTGGTATTCTGAATGTCGTATTTTGGGTAAATATATCTGAACAGGAAGAAAAATGGAAAGTAATTCCTTGAATATCAAAACCAGTTTTACCCCAATTCATAAGGGTGCTTTAGAAAATCCCTCCAAAGCTTTCTTTGCTTGAAGTGAGTCTTGTCTCTTTGTCTGTCCAGCAAACAGACTCTTGGGCCGTCTCTTCATGAGATGCTGAAATGAAGCACTGGTCTCCTGACAGTGAAAAAATCCAGAGTGGGAAAAGACCAACAGAAGGATGACCTGGAGTGGATAACGTGACACTGGCAGCATTTGTCCCTTTCTGTGCTGCATCTTGACTATATCCTGCTGATATCTGAATTTCTCTTTGAAGGAAAAACACACACCTGCCCGTAGAAGTTGTGTTAAAAGTCTCCAGATTGGCACTGATACAACAATTTTTGTTTTAAGGAAAAGCTTGTATGGATTTGCTTATTTGTAAAGCTCAGACAAGGTGTGATGGATTAGTGCTCTGAACATTAGATTCACTGAATAAAATAAACAGATACAAAGGCTCAGGTGCAGAGAAAGATGTCTTAGGTGGATGCTCCACATGGTTTTATAATCTCATTCAGATTGCTTCTCAATTATTTATCATTCTTTTTAGAAGGACATAAAACTTCAATTAAGGGGCTCAAGCAATGGAGATTTATCCTTCATCCTGTCATAATAAGCTCCAATAGTTAATTGTCCTCTGTTGAAATAAGTGCCTTGTTTCTGTTTCAAACTTTGTGGACTTTCAGACTGAAAATAGTATCTAGATCTGTTTATTCTTAAGAAAATTCCTCCAGCAGAAAGCTTCCGGTGGGGAAAGACGTTGCAGGTCATCATAAAGTCTCTTTTCCCAAAAGAAAAATGAAAATAAGTCTTTTCACCTGTCTTGCCTAAGTGGCTACTGTAATGGCAGAAGGGATTGCGAAGGGTTATATGAAGTTAGCTGGGCAGTGATGGAAAATGAACAGGGTGATGCCAATTTAACTGAGATGAGAATGTGCTCTTTGGGCTCAGTGTCACCAGCATGCAGACAAGCAGTTTGGAGCGGTGGCTTTCCTCTTTGTGCAATAAGTTTGGAAAATAAGGAGGTTTCATATTTTGAGTTGTTTTACTTAAATGGGCAAAGAATCTAACACAACAAAATCCAGGTTTTCTCTGTTATGGCATAAAAATATGGCATACACACGAAGATGTTTAACAGTGCGCCTTAGGAAATGGGAATCCTTCCCTTTCTAAAAAGACCTAGAGAGAGAGAACTTTGTACTGAACAAAGCAACTAACAAGCAATAAAATCTCTCTTTCCCTAAGCGCTGCTGCAATTCTACAGTCGAGCAATTGGAGAGCTCATAGGTTGTCAAAAAGGATATTCAGCAGTTTCACTGTCCTTGGCACCTCATCCCTAATATATTCATTGCTGCCTTTTCAGATAGTGACGTGTTCTGATTGCCCTTGTAGGCAGCGTGCCTTGTACAAGGAGGGGATGGCTGGCATCACCTCAGAGCTAAGTTGCCTGGCTGTGTAGCAATCAACCCATGAAAGCCGAATCCAATGAATGACTTCCTTTGGACTGCTCAGAATCAGGCAGGGATGTAATTGAACAAGGGTAATAATGTACTTATTGATCCCTTCAAGGTCTCCGATTTCCTTGAAGGCAAAGGAAATAATGAGCCTCAAGGAGCAATAATGCACCTTGCAGTATTGAAATAATGGAGCTTCCAGCTCTGAAATGTGTGATTCCTGCTACTCCTGGAAATCTGCTTCTCCCTCTGGCATGGAGTATCAGCAAGAGAAATAGCTAGGCTGCATATAATAAGAGATTTGCTCTTACAGCCCCTGTGTACAAGGACGTGCGAGTTCATGTTCTTGATAAGCTGGGCACAATGAATGTCAGGGAGGAAGATCATGAGGTCAGGGTGAGGCAGTTAGAATCATGTAATGAATCAGTGGTTAATGCATCCAGGCTGCAAAAGCCACGTACAAAGTGCTGCAGCTGATTTGAAGTGATTGCACTTTGAAATGAAAACTGATTCCAGGCATTTCATGTGTTTCCTGGCTGCTCCTTGTTACATGGTTCATCAGGGGAGGGAAGGGATCTTTGCACAGGAGTTAGCAGGGCTCATTCAAAGAGCTTTAAACTAGATTTGAAGGGAGAAGGGGAGAAAACCAGGCTCACTAGTGATAAAGCTGGTGGCAGAACACCAGTATTTGAAGGACAGTGTGCTAGGGACAGTGTGCGAGCAAGGTTCTTCATTCTGCCGTCTCAGTGGAGGTAGGGGATGGAGATCCACATGGCAGCAAAGACACAAGGGTTATTGATGTGTTAGAAACCGTGGAAGGACCTGAGAATGGTCACATAGGAACTGGAGCTTCTCCTCCCAAAAAAGTGAGGGGTCAATAATAGACTTGGCAGCGTTAGGTTAACGGTTGGAGTTGATGATCTTACAGGTCTTTTCAAACCAAAATGATTCTGTGTTTCTGTGTTTATGTAATATAACCACCACCATACATTTGTGACACTTGGCTGTTCTTTAACATAAATGATGCTTGGCTGTTTAATGAACAGTGAAGAGTGGTAGTCATCCTTCCTCCATTACAGATACAGTTACAGAAAAAACACCTTTCCTTGCTAGATGTGTGCTTCTGATTTCTCAAATTGTTGCTTCTAGCTTTGATTTCATGTCACAGATGCAGGGTTTCCTAAAGATCAGAGAAGGGACATGATGAAGTGCAAATGGCACTGGCTTACTGCCCCTTGGCTTTTAAAAATCTTTCTGTAAAACAATGTCATCTAGCACATCATTGCGGTCTGTATGTCTAATCCCTGCCACCTTGACTGGAAAGATAACTGTATTAGGGTTCATCTTTTTCTCTTGTTTCTCCAGTGTCTGGCATCTTGTCTGTACTCAGAGCAGTGAGTTGCTCATAAGAAAGGTAGTTTCTTATGTTCTTCTGCCTGATGTGATACCGTCTGAATATACTCTGTATGAATTAAAAGCAGTAGTCAGTCCTTTATGACTATATGGACTTTTTCTTCATAAGCCTCAAATAGAGAGATATTCTCCACCCTTCCTCCTGGGATGAGACTTGGATAATAGCCGGCAGGCCACAGTGCCACTAAATTGGGATGATATCTGTTTCTTAGTTGATCTGGTCATTCGCAAAGTCTTAAACATGGGTAGATATGTCACACAGCTATTGCAAAGCAGTTCCTCAGCTGCTGATGTGAGGTTGCTGAGTTGGTCATAGCATCATCAACACTCAGGATACCCATCACCCAGGAGGCTCCACACCATGAGTTGTTGTCTGTCCTAGTTGTATAAATCATGGGATTTATCCACCCCTGCACTATAAGAATGGGAAACTGAGAATGACAAACCAGTCAGAGTCTTCTAATCCATAACCTGTACTTCCCTCTGGTTTATGAGACTAACTAAACTACTTGAGGTCATAGCATTTTGAAGTGGTAGTGTTTCCTTGGTTAAAAACAAGGACTCTTCAGGAAACTGAAAAAACACATATAGTTTTTGCAACATTTGTTTTTGAGTTTTTGATTTTTTTTTTCTCTTGTCTGATATTGACATTTCAATTTATGCTAATTTATACCACTTGAAAAGCCCAAATAAACCACTTGGGCGGAAATGAAGAGAGGGTGAGTGTAAGGAAATTAAAATTATAAAGTTGATGTCTGTGCTAAGATAGCACTTGAGACACAAAGCATTTGCAATCACTGTAGCATGCATCTAGTCTGTATGATACTTAATTAGTTTTTCAACAAGTGGTATGAGTTCCTTTGAAAATTTGTGGACCTTTGTTTACTGCCAACCAGCCTCCTCATGTCCACACAATAAATAATCATAGAGCTGGGACCATCTGGAAACCTGAAAACAGGATATTTTTCAAGTTTTGATAAAAAAGGATTTTTTTAAAAAAGACAGAAGGTATCAAAACATTCTCCCTTTTCCCCAGTTATTTCAGATAGAAAGAACTGTGGGAAGTGTCTTCAGATGGCTGGTTTGATCCATTGACTGTTCTTTTTTATGGTACGAACAAAAACTTTGCCTCAATGAGCAGAAGGGCCGAAGGAAGTGGCTTCCAGATTGTTGCCCATGAGGCCACAGTAAATGTTCTGTAATTGGATCTGAAGAAGGAATGACCATGGACGATCAGTTTGAAAGGAGTTACAGTCCCTGGGGCCAAAACTCTTGAGAAGAACTCGTTTGAGATATTGATGATGAGACACAGATAACAGAGATACAATCCTAGTAATAGAATCATAGAAGCATTTTGGTTGGAGAAGATCTTTAAGATCATGGGGTCCAGCCGTTAACCTAACACTCTTCAGTCCAGGCTGGCATGTGCTCATCCAAAATTTGTTCCAGCATGTGGTTACAGCGGACTGGGATGAATGTCTGTTGCCAAAATGTCTTTGCTAACAATGCTAATCCAAACACTGAAAGAGATTGCCCGGAAAGGCTGTAGAGTTTCCATCCTTGAAGTTATTAAAAAATTTGACTGAACAAGGCCCTGAGCAATCAGATCTAATCTCAAAGCACTTTTTTTTTTGAGCAGTGGTTTGGACAAGAGGATTTCTTGAGGTCATTTCTGACTTTGATTTTGTTATGATTCTGGCAACCATGTGCACGGTTCTTAAAAGAAGATGCACTGCAGAAGATGCAGGGAGGGACAGCAAGGATGCAAAAAGTATTGCTTCATAGAAGAAAGCTTTTGTAGGTCAACCATGACCTATTCTTATCCCAAAATTGATCAGAAATTATTCCTAAACACAAACCTTGCACGTCATAATGAGTAATACTCTTATCCTGTGTAGTTATTTGTATCTAGTGTGCTTTTACAGATACCTGCAGATACAAGGATATATCAAACATGATGATGCACTTCTCACTGGAAGATGTACACAGTTGTGAAAGATGGAGTTGCCCTTTGCTGAGGCAACAAGTTGTTATTTAGTCAGTCAAGTGCTGGAGATAACCAATGCAGAGAGGCATTTGCCTCTCTAAATTCATGTTTTAATTAAGAGGAATAGCAAGACTGTCACCTGAATAGAAAACAGATAAACCAAAGCTGGAGAGAAAAGCTAAATGTGTTCAAAGGGCTGGGAGATCCTGGCTCTGAGGACAGTGGTCTACAAGGGTGTATCCTCCACAGTGAGGGATACAGAAGGAAAGAGTCTTTGTCAAACTGAGTAACAGAGAAGTCAGTAAATCAAGTGCATAAAGGGACAGAGGGAGAAATCTCAATGTTTGCACATTAAAAAAATATTTTTATCTTATTTCTTCACGTAGTTTTTTTGTGAACATTTTGAGTTTCTTACCACAGGTCAGTGAGAATTCCAGAAGTCTGGATGGAGTGAAATAGCAGTGGCTAAATTAAAGGGGAAGAAAATCCACCAAAAACCATTAAATGCGAAGATCACATCCCTGTCAGAGGAAGTTCCTAATGCTAGAAAATTATCACCGTGTGCTGGCCCTGAACCAAATAACTGTTCTCAAATTATACTAGGTCTTGCTCAACACTTTTGTTCCCCTTATTGTTTAATGTATGGTTTAATACATGTGTCTAGAGCTGATCTGCTATGAAAGACATTAATCATATCAAACCATTTTCTGGCAGTCACATTGCAGCCAGCACAACTCTGGAGAAATTCCCCAGAAAAGCCCAGAAAGGTGACAACAGTTCAGCACAAACAATGATTTTTTGGTAGAAATTGCCAGCTGATGAACTATGTCCAGGATGAGCAAAGGTGTCTGATTATGTGAATATAGTTGCTTCCCTTATAGATCTATATGTTAGGAATGGGGTATGCCAGTGCCTCTGAGGAACTGGATGCTAGAACCTGAATTTTTAATCCCAAAGGAGCTGGACTGAAATAATCTCACTAGGTAAACCGAAGCTGTGCAGCAGATTTCCTCTCCTGTTGAGCCGGAGGAATCACTGTAATGCCTTTCAACAATATTTTAGCACAAAACCTAACCCATTTACATGGTGATTAATCTCACATGCCAGATCTGAGTGTACTTGAAAGCCTTCAGCGGAGACAGCACAGCCACAGAGATTGCCCCGAGGTCAAAGCCCGCTGCTGTGGAAATGAAATATTTACATAACCTTTTATTTCAAGAATTTATGTGATGCGCAAATATGTTCATTTGGGCTGCTTCCTCAGTGCTTTGCTGAAGTTGCCAGATGAAGGGAAACAGTGAAATGTATTTCTGAGAAAGAATATGATTATCAGCCCTAAATAGGCATGTGGTAGGGCTGTGATAGGGAGTACACGGCACAGTTGCCCCAGGGAGAAAGCAACTAGATGTGGCCATCCTTCTCCGGGCCTGTGTTCCTGTGATAGGGCATGAACACATCTTGCATTGGTTTAACAGTTCAATTACTCCATTTTCGTGGACATCCTGGGCAGCAAAGACACGTACATCAGTAATGTGCAGGGCTTTTGTCTCTCCTTGTGTCTGCAGATGGAGTAGGATGGCTGGGGCAGAGTGATACTGGGTATTTCCCACTCATTGTGCATCTTGGAAGGTAAAAGTATCTTCTGCAAGACGACTGCTGCTCCTGCTCACCAAACCAAAGTCCAACTCAAGAAGTTTCTCTGTGATTAAACTCAGGGCTAGGAAGCTTTTGCTTTGGGCTCAGAACTTGCAGCTACTGCATTTGTGCTGAAAATGTGTACGAAATCAGCATTGCTGGGCTTACTTTTGGCCCATTTTCAAGCAGGACTGTGTCAATCTCTCAACCAACTCCTGAAGAGTATGAGTTGTCGGGTTTGTTGACTCTGATGCCAGGTTACACCAGCAGACAATGTGGCCCAGGGTAAGTCTGAGCCCATTAATATTTTTGCATTGCCCATAGGAAATGTGTGGCTATATGATCACTAGAAACATTCAAGGCCAGGCTGGACGGGGCTCTGAGCAACCTGAGCTGGGTGAAGATGTCCCTGCTCATGGCAGGGGTGGTACTGGATGAGCTCTGAAGGTCCCTTCCAACCCAAACTATTCTATGATTCTATGATCTCACTAAAATCAGAAGGATGTTGCCCTAGTGTAAGAATGATTCAAGGAAGAAAATGTCTGGACCGTTTTTTTATTTTCTCAGACAACTTGTTTGACTGCACTGGTAGTGTCTGCTTAATAGCCTCTTCTCACCCTTCTCGCTCTCTCCCCACATTTTGACTTCCCTGGCTTCCTTCCCAAATTATCTTCCTATTTATCAGGACAAAATCAGACCTTTGCAAAGCGGAGTCTGCGAAATCATTTTGTACCCTATGGCATGGAAAATTGTCTACAACTAGCACTTACTGCTGTGTGCTTGAGTGAGCTCTGAATTTTAGGGAAGCACAAGGTGTGTTTTTAAATATGTAGCTACCGAGATTGGTGCTTGAAGTGATGGAGGAACAGCAAAACTTTGTGGCCCTGGGTGTCATAGGACAAGGAACTGAGTGGAGTTTTCGTTTTGCTCTGTGCTTTTCTTTTCTAAAAATGAGAAAGCAGCTTGTTGGTTCCTGAGATTTGGAGCTGAGGCTTTTGTGATGATTATTCCTATTTTCATCTGCCTTCTGGGCATGAATGTTGAAAGCATTAAAGTAGTGAAGGCCTGGATCATGGGCCCAGTGTCTGACTGACACAACCAGTGGGCCCAAAGCTTTCACTGGAGGTTGTGATGAAGGAGGCTGGATAGTTGGTGAACTAATCACAAGAACCAAGCTCATATTTTGTTTTTTTATGAGCTACCTGGTGTCTTGATAAAGGTATTTTTTAAACCAGACAATTACAATCTGAAATGCAAAAAAGCAGAGGCATTGCACATGACTGCCGTACTGCACTTTGTGTGACTGTCTTCTGCATGTTACTGAACTTCTGATGATCATCTGCCACTCAGAAAGACAAATTTTGATGACATTCCTGCTCTCAAGCTACTCAGGTTATTTTCTTTTGAAATACCTGTTATACTGCCCCTAAATTTTCTTTCAATCTGCTGTCTGTAACTGGAAAATGCTGCCAGTCACATCTACCCAGAGAATGACTATCAATGCAAGTGTGCATTTTTTGTTTCTTTCTTTTTTAAAAAACAAACCTTTTCATTATATTTAATATGCTCTTATACTCAGTAAGAAAATATTGTTCCTTACTGATTTTATCTGGCCAAGCCACACAGGTTGGTTTGTATTTATTTATTTTTCTTACTTCCTGGAATTTTCAAAGCAGTGAAATAATCTCTGACATATTTGCTCTTCTGTTTGTGCATGAGAATCAATAGTTATTATACCTTAAATGTTTCAGAAACATTCTTAGGTGTGAAATAATCTTGTCCCTACTCGATGTTATATGGAGTGAGTACACCTCCTAAAAAGACATTTTCTATTGAGAATTTGCTTTGAGATGTGCCTGTTATAGAAATGCATTCTTAGAATTAGGAATTTGAGAAGTCTGCAAGGACTCTCACCATGGGCAAGGAAAAGAGAAGTGTTGATCCCTTGGCATGTGTGAAAGTTGTGTGCATAATATTGCTTCGAAAACCACCAGAAATAGTAATTGGCTGCTATTAGGTTATCTCAGAAGATGGTTGTGAGGGTTAAGAGGGATTTTCTGTACATGTAATATGCCTGGAAAGTCAAATTCATCGTTCTCCAGGCAACTGCTGTTCAGATCAAGTTACCAAGAGTGAAGAAATCTAAAATATGAAGCAGTGTTGTTTTAGTGCCTGATCAACATGGAAACTAGAGTTGCATGGGTAAGATCTTGAGCACATAGAGTGTAGGCTGCACATTCCTATTTCACCAGCATTTAAGATTATTACGTCTGGGCTGGAATGCTGCTCGCTCTGGAAAAATCCTCCTTTTACTTAATTGCTGAGAAAGTCTGAGATGTTTGGGAACAGTTTTTGTTTTGAAGTTTCCACATCGCAAGCTAGGGACATATTGAAGACTGCAAGATCACCTTTAAATTATGGTCAGAGGGAAAGAGTGTCTGTGCACACACATGCTGAAAGAAATTAATGGATGAGAGCAAGAAAAGTGTAATGCGAATAGCCAGAATTACCACAGCACATGCTTTCTCATTTGCACTGCCTTCAATGAAGAAAACATTGCTGATAGTATTTGTTTAGCTGGTGAATGCCCATTGCTTTCTACTTCAGGCAGAGGAGATGGAAGGGTCTGCCAGCTGAACCACTAAGGAGGTGGCTGCTCACACTTTTCAGGATGACACGGCCCATCAGAGACGGACTGAAGTGCCATCTTCCAGTGCAAGGGAGCAGTGAAAGCCCAAGGAGGGGGCAGGTCCTTGAATCATAGGGTCATAGAATGATTTTGGTTGGAAGAGACCCTCAAGATCATTGAGTCCAACCATTAACCCAACACTGTCAGTAAACCATGTCCCTAAGAACCTTATCTACATGTCTTTTGAATCCCTCCAGGGATGGTGATGCCACCACTGCCTTGGGCAGCCTGTTCCAATGCCCAACAACCCTTTCCAGGAAGAATTTTTTTCCTAATATCCAATCTAAACCTCCCCTGGTGCAACTAGAGGCTATTTCCTCTTGTCCCATCACTTGCTACTCAGGAGACCAATCCCCTCCATGTTCCAACCTCCTTTGAGTTAGCTGTAGAGAGTGAGAAGGTCTCCCCTCACCTTCTGATCTCCAGGCTGAACCCCCCAGGTCCCTCAGCTGCCATTCATAAGACTTGTGCTCCAAATTGCTGCAAACTGTCAATTTATGCTGTTGGAGGCTCTGCTTATAGGTATTTTATGGCTGTTGCATGAAGAACAATGGTCACTCACAGTGTCTGGCAAGCTTCAGAGGAGTCCTGAGCATCAGGGTGGATGCTGCTTGGCAAACTCAGTTCATTTTAGAACACGTTAAGCTCTACATTTGATACGGAAAGGAGCTGAGGAGAGGTCACCCTGGGCTGCTTCTCTTCCTGTAAGAAAACAAGAAACATTAGAGGAGAAACGAGCAAGGGATAAAAAACGAAGCTCCATCTAATAAGGCAGGATTTCACCCAGCTTGTTGGATTGCCTCTGTTTGATGAGCCAGCGAGACACATCTGAATGGATCTTGCAGTTTTTTTCTTTGGATGAGAGCTTTGTGATTTTCCCTTTTGAAGCTTCTGCATCTGTTTGCTTAGTCGTGGAGAGAAAACGTATTCATTATTTACTTCTCTCTCTTGAAATCATGTTTGTGGACTTGATTTCATGTCTTTGAAGCTTCCCTTTAGGTCCTGTAGAGCGCTAGGCTCTTGATATACATTTTGCTTCTCTTCATGAAACATGATCAAAAGTTAAACACTGGTGAGAAATGTATACTCTATCTAATTTATTAGATGAACATAACCATCCAAAGCCCTAAAGTTCCTACTAATGTGCATCCTAGTCTTGCAGAAACTTGTGTGTGAGTCATCCTACTGAACTGTAGTTAGTGCCACTGCTCTCTGCATAGGCAGAGGCATATGTCTGAATACTTGTAAAGAAGCCAAAAAACCACAGAGCTGGCTAAGGAAGAAAGTGCCAATGGACTTGTTTGTTTTACCGCAAACTGCTCCTACTCCCTGGCTTGAAAATCAATTGGCTGGATAGAAGGCAAGTGCCAAGTCTTCTTCCTGGCTCACAAGGCTTCATGATAACTTCTCTTTTATGAGAGATAGCTTGTCTCTCTGTCTTTTATAAGAGAGAACTTCTCTCATAAAAATTACATCAGTAGTGCAAATCCCATCTTCACACGTAAGCGAAGGCCAGAGCAGGACTATATCGATTAGTTCAGAAGAAAGCTCTGCCTTGGTAAATAAATTGAAGAGTCAAGATTTTTGTTAACAAAGTCAGTATTCCCAGTCACTTGGTATTCTTCATGTACTACCCTCAGACACTGCAGTCCTTCAGCAAAGTCTGGAGCTCAGGGCTGCCCTTGTCAGTCATTCACCATTTCCCAAGCAGGACTTTTTTGTATGCATGTTGGAATTCCATGTCCTAAAGCTCTGACGAATTCATATGAGCAACTGTTCTTGATGAAGAAGTTATACTTTGCTAATCCTAGAGCCTTCCATGTGAAGAAGTCAATAATTTAATTCCAGCCACTGCAGTGCAGCAAAGGCAGTACTGAAATCTATGTTCCCTCCTGGGCTCAAAGCCCTGTAGAAGCCATGAGCTCAACCTGGCTGGAGTTCATTTTGAAAATTAAAATTTCAATGAAAATATACACAGAAAACCAGAAAAGTCAGATTTTGTTCCCCTCTTGAAAGCAGTGATATCTTACTTTAGCAACTAGCCAAATCCAAAGCCTGTAGTTTGCAAACAGCCTTTATCTTCAATTGTTTTTACTTTGCTTGCTTACATAGTGTAAAGCATGTGGAAGGCAAACACTGTGTGTCTGTGAGGGGAGCTGCTGATCAGGGCATGGGCAGTCACACCTGGAGCTACAGCAGTAGCAAAATGGGGGTACCAAAGCCAAGGTGAGGACGTGACCAAGTGATGGGATGCAGCAACCTGAAGCACAAGGCAGGAGCCAGCCCCATGTGTCCATAGAGGGTCAGGATGAGTTGAAGGTGCTGAGAGCAGGAGCTACAAATGGGTCTGAGCAGCCCAAAAGAAGAAAGAAGAATTAGGGCCACTGAAGAGCTGTACTAGTCCAACAGAGAGCAAGGCTGAAAGAGCAGTATACAAAGACAATACCTGGATCTAGATAAAGAAAGGGTAAAGAGTCTAAAAGCATAACTTTGGAACAAAGTGTTTGGAGTTTTAGTTTTATGCTACCTCTGATTTTTTAGGAATCATTGCCTTGGTCTCCTATTGCCAATAGCACAGACTTGGGCACTTTGCTTGGGTGAGTAAAACTCCAGAGGGCAGCAGAGGAGGGTGTTGACAGAAGTGTGCAGATAGCAAGCTGGTGGGACCATAGACACCTTAGAAATACCCAGGTAAGCTGATAGAGTTTGGAGGCATTTGATCAACAGTCATCACTGGAAGGAACCAAATCTGCCATTCCTGCTGGCTCCTCTTTGACTTCAATGGTGCAGTGTAAATCTACGGAAGGAGAAGATTGGTTTTTTTTGGTCTCAGTTTTCTCTATGAAATACCATCTGGCTATAATAGTCATCCTAAAATAAATCCACCTCGGTCTAGAGTCTAGTTTCTATGGCAATGTTTTGCGGGTGACTAAGGGTCAAAGTCCGTTATTTGGTCTGGAGGACACAACAAGTTGACATGTGTGTGATTAAAAACTCTTAGCTGAAATGGGCAATTTTTTTCTGCATTTTGGGAGCAGTCCCTGGCCTGTGCCATTCCTCAAATGATATTTAGACTTCGTCTGGGAAAGAGATACTTGAAAGGGGCCACAATGGCTTCAAGTTAAGATGGAAGTGGTCCAGCCAGTGGTAAATCAGTGCCAAAGCCTGTGTCCTTCTTGCCTTTCCAGTGTATGGCCAAAGAGCTGGATGCAGAACAATGATGAATCCGTAGTCAGAGCTTGCCAAGAAGATTTTAAACACATTGTCAAGCTTGTGACAACCTCTTCAACTCCTGTGGCTGATATTTGATCTACGTGTCATGTACAGTCTCACCTCACTGTTGTCCGTTTTAATAAATATTCTGAGCATGGACCTGCATGTGTGATGTTACTACAGCGAGCAGATACTCTTTGGGGTCCCACCTCCCTCTCCCTGCTGCAGAGAACACAGCACAGAGCCCCTGAATGTGAAGCAGATTAAAAATCACCATTGTTCCTGCACATAAACATGCATATTTCAGAGCCGTGTGACTTGCCAGTGCTCTGCCCAGATGGCTGCTCTGTTGAAACACATCTCAGATTTGAGCTGGAAAAAGCATGAGTAATGTCTTGGGTCATGCACATAATTCATCATTGTCCTGTTAATCAGGGTGGCAGCTTGTCCCCCATATCCTCCCAACATGTGCATCAAAAGACCCATGACCAGCAGTGCTGCACAAAAAGGAATATATGCTGCTGTGGTGATGTTTGCCATCAGAGCAAACAATTTCTTACAAGCCTGCAGGAACATGCTTTAACACCAGGGTGGTAATGATCGACTCACTGTGCTCGAATGGGTGGCTGGGTGGGTACTACATGTACCTTATAGCATAAGAAGTGTGTCAATGGCATTTGGTCAATCCCAGCACAAATATTGCCTGAGGACATGGTTGTTTGAGGAAGAAGTGGGGAGAAATTCTGTGGCCAAGCAAAGACCAAATAGTTCATAAACTGTTAAAGAATATGCCCTAAGCTAACCTGTAAATGTTGCACTTGTTCTCTGTTACACAAGATGCCTTAGGCCAACAGCTTCTGAGATAAAGATAGTCCAAGTTATTGGAAGTCATTTTGTATTATAGACCTGTTTTGAACTGAACTCATGCTGTTTCCTAAGAAAAGACTTCTTTTTTTTTTTTTTGATAGATTTCTCTCCTTGACAGGGGTACAAGAGATTTCTTAGGTAGTCATTACACCTCACAACAAAAATAGCATTTTATGAAGCAAAGGAAGCTTTAAAAGCATGTTCTTGAGAGTATGTGTGGGCACTGGCAACTAGGAAAAATAGTCTAAGCTAGGAATAAAAAAAACAACCCCGACTTTGAAGTAGCAGAAGATAAGACATCTTGTTGGCTTTGCAGATTTATTTATGCCTCTCTTTCCTTCCCAAGTCATCTGTGCTTGCTTTCATACTTTCCTGCCATCTCTTAGATTTGACTTTGGGAATCCAAGGTTCTTGATGAGGGGCCTGAGGCAGAAGGGACTAAGCTATTATTGGGACTAACGTGGATCTGGCGTCATAGTTCTTGGAGCCTTTGAGTGATCAAAATGATGCTGGAAGCTGAATACTTGGTCAACACTGGAATGAGGGGTCTGAGGCACTGGCAGGACACTGATGTTAAAGGTAAAGAGGTTGGGATGGTGTTGGTGGGAAGGGGTGGGACATGCTGAAAGATCTGTTGGAGTGAAGAGTTTTCTGTTTGCATGTACAGTGAAGGGAGGAGGGAACATTGCTTATCTGAAGGATGTGACAGGTCCTGGGCTAACAGAAGGACATAAGAAAGGCTGTATTGGCTATGTAACCTAGCCGCTTGTTTCTGACAGTGGTCCAGGGTGATACCAGGTATAAGAACAAGGTAAATATGTATTTCCCTAAATTGCTTTTCTGGCATCCAACCACTTGGTGTTCAGAGATTTCCTGACCTGGAGGTGGTTTCTGTGTATTTTGTAAAATCAGTGGCTCTCTTGGCATGAACCTGCCCATGAATACTCACCACTTTTCAACACCTACAACATCCTGTGGTGAAGAGTTCTCCAGTTTCACGATGAACATCTTTGGCTTTGTTTTGAACTTGCTCCATGGGTTGGTATGAAGCCTATATCCTACTCTTACTCTTTCTCTCTGTCTCATCATCTCCACTAGAGAATAAATTGCAACAGTGGGAGAAGAATGTGATGGGACTAAGGAAGTGTGTGTTCCTCCACCAAGACACAACAGAAGGGCATGCCCAGCCAAGCGTTGTCACTATTGCTTTCTTCTCTAGTGACCTCGGGGAAGCCAGGAGGGATGAAGGGGTAGAATGAAGGGAGGAGGGACAGAAAGGTGCAGGTGTGAAAGTATGGATGCATGGAGCAAACCCAGTGCCCTCTCTGTCCTCACAGCTCTCACCTGTGAGCTCCATCCATCAGTGAGGCCCACAAACAACTTCCTCCAGGAGCTACAGTTTCTAAGTGGTTTATATTTCTGGTGACACACTCAGTGGAAATAGGGCAGATGGCAACACTTCTGTTGGTCTTTATGAAAGGTCAGGTTCCAGCTGGACTCTGACCTAACAAGGAATAACCAATGCTCCTGTCAGTGTTCTCAAGATTGTTTGGTTAAATAATGAAAGCATATGCATTTTGGGTTTTTCCATCCTTTGTATTTTTTCCCCGTCATTGTTTTATTCTGACCACATCCCTCTCCAGCTGCACATTAGCATTCTTTCTCCCTCCAAATCCTCCTCCCCCATTTCCTGCTCACGCTTCTCCCTTTTCTCACTCTTCCACAGAGCTGCTTATCATCACACAGTGAAACAGAGTGACTGTGTGGACACTGGTGTGAAGTCGTCTCTCACTATTAGAGCATAGGAACCTGCAGGACCATGGCAGCAAGAAGGGCAGATTTCACAGTATCACAGTATCACAGTATGTTTGGGATTAGAAGGGACCTCAAAAGATCATCTAGTCCAATCCCCCTGCTGGAGCAGGAACGCCTAGGTGAGGTCGCACAGGAATGTGTCCAGGCGGGCTTTGAATGTCTCCAGGGAAGGAGACTCCACAACCTCCCTGGGCAGCCTGGGCCAGTGCTCTGTTACCTTCACTGAGAAGAAGTTCTTTCTCAAATATAAGTGGAACCTCTTGTGTTCCAGCTTGATCCCATTGCCCCTTGTCCTATCATTGTTTGCCACTGAGAAGAGCCTGACTCCATCCTCGTGGCACTCACCCTTTATATATTTATAAACATTAATAAGGTCACCCCTCAGTCTCCTCCAAACTAAAGACCCCCACCTCCCTCAGCCTTTCTTCATAAGGGAGATGCTCCACTCCCTTAATCATCTTTGTTGCCCTACGCTGGACCCTCTCCAGCAGTTCCCTGTCCTTCTTGAACTGAGGGGCCCAGAACTGGACACAATATTCCAGATGGGGTCTCACCAGGGCGGAGTAGAGGGGAAGGAGGACCTCTCTCGATCTACTGACCACCCCCCTTGTAATACACCCAAGGATACCATTAGCCTTCCTGGCCACAAGGGCCCAGTGCTGGCTCATGGTCATCCTGTTGTCCACCAGGACCCCCAGGTCCCTTTCCCCTACACTGCTCTCTAATAGGTCATGCCCCAACCTATACTGGAACTTGGGATTGTTCCTGCCCAGATGCAGGACTCTACACTTTCCCTTGTTAAATTCCATCAGGTTATCCCCTGCCCAACTCTCCAGCCTGTCCAGGTCCCGCTGTATGGCAGCACAGCCTTCTGGCGTGTCAGCCACTCCTCCCAGCTTAGTGTCATGAGCAAACTTGCCGATAGTACACTCAATTCCCTCGTCTAAATCATTAATGAATATATTGAATAATATTGGCCCCAGTACTGGCCCCTGAGGCACTCCACTAGATACTGGCCTCCAACTGGACTCCGCACCATTGACCACCACTCTCTGGCTTCTCTCTTTAAGCCAGTTTGCAACCCACCTCACTACTCTATTGTCTAGACCACACAGAATCGTAGAATAGTTTGGGTTGGAATGGACCTTCACAGCTCATCCAGTGCCACCCCTGCCATGAGCAGGGACATCTTCACCTGATCAGGTTGCTCAGATCAGCCTGGCCTGGGATGTCTCCAGGGATGGGGCATCCACCACCTCTCTGGGCAACCTGGGCCAGTGTTTTACCACCCTCAGTGTAAAAAATTTCTTCCTTGTATCTAGTCTGAATCTCCCCTCCTTTAGTGTGAAACTATTACCCCTTGTCCTATTGCAACAGGCCCTGCTAAATAGACTGTTGCCATCTTTGTTATAGGCCACCTTGAAGCACTGAAAGGCTGCAAAATGTCTTTCCAGAGCCTTCTCTCCTCCAGGCTGAACACCCCAACTCTCTCAGCCTGTCCTCCCAGCAGAGCTGTTCCAGCCCTCAGATCATTTCTGTGGCTCCTCTGGCCCCTCTCCAGCAGGTCCATGTCTGTCCTGTACTGAGGCCTCCAGAGCATGACATGATACTCCAAGGGGGTCTTACCAGAGCAGAACAGAGGGGTGGAATCTCCTTGCTATCTCGCTTTGCTCTGTAGCAGAGTTACCATGCTGTCATGACCACTTCCAAAGTGATATTGTCTCATTTTCCTTTACCTGGCAGCAGAAGCAGTGGTCAATGTGTGTCATCTTGGAAAATTCATAGCTCTGTGGATGGTGTATCAGAGATAACCCTTTACTAGGATGTGTAATATAACAGGAATTTCCACCTACGGTATCTGTTATGGTGCTTTCCTTATGACTCTGGAGTGCTTACAGCCACCCATACATTTATAATACCTGATAGGACACTACCTATAGCTTGATATGAAGTCCTCTTGAGGGTACGGTCGGTCGCTGGAAAAGTCATAAAGCCAACACATTCTCAGTAAGTCATGAGGTGGTTCAGTGTAATGGAGGTGATGGTGACCGTGAGACTGTTGGTGAGAGTTCATCTTTTCATAGCCTTCCCCACCAGAAGTGGCTGTGAGTTCACACTGCATCTTATTGAGCATCCTGGATGCGGTTTTAATTGAGAAACTGGAAGTGATCTAAAGTGAAAGGAAAATAATTTGATTTTCTCCCCTCCTTTGCAATGCGTTTTCCCTCTAAATTATCTGAGAAAGGAGGAGGAAAAAGAGGCCTGGGAAAACCCATTTCATTGTGTTTCATACGGGGCTGAGTTTCAGCTAACAATGCTTTGCTTCATGACAGAAAAGAATCTGCCCTGTGAGTGAAACAGTGCTCAGGCACTCACATACAGCGAGCTGAAGAATGTCATTCTATGGATATATGATGCGGGTGTACCCTTCACACATCAGTTCTGACCTCTTCTGGGAGGCAGTGAAACCAACCCCCATGCAATGCAAAGGGGTTGTTTACCAGGGACTGCCTTTTATATCAGATAGAAGCAACCGTCTGGGATGCCTATCTCAGTCCATGCCTGTGAGCAAATTCTGTCCATGTCAATATTTTTGAAGTTAATATCTGATCTCAGGGACCTTTTTGCAAAATGTTACTATTCAATAGAAGAGATACTGATGATTAGATGATGAAATTTTACGCATTTGCTGGATCTGATTACCTTAGATCTCTATATATGGTAGGTATGAGAATAAATAGGATTTTTTTGACTCTGCACTGACTGAGACAAATCCAAAGAAATGCATGAGCATTCCCCTCCCCAGTGGCATTGCCTTCATTCAGTCCTTTTAAAACCAAAACCTGGACCTGAACATTACTTGATAATGATGTGCCCTTTTTTATGTTCAATCCTTAACAGGACATACTGCTACTTGAAGTTTTGGAAATCCAGTATGGGACAAGATTCTGCCCAAGAATGGGCTCTGTAGTAAACAATTCTGTTTTCAGATATAATAGGATCTCCATGTAGAATAAAAAAGAGGCAGTTGTGGGGAAGTTTTGTTAGACCTGCTGTAGTGATGTCACTGTAGCTGAGACATTGACTGGAGGACTTAGAGACTTCTTCAGTTTTTTGGTCATGTCACTTCTGGATATACTGGTGACTCTTTGTTCCTCATCGTGGATATGGGACAGTTTGACTGAAACAGATGCAAAATTTTGGTTTAACCAGTGTTATTAACCAGCTTGCACTAGATGATTGTTGTAGGTCCCTTCTAACTGAAATCTATTCTATTCTATTCTATTCTATTCTATTCTATTCTATTCTATTCTATTCTATTCTATTCTATTCTATTCTATTCTATTCTATTCTATTCTATTCTATTCTATTCTATTCTATTCTGTTCTGTTCTACTCTACTCCTGTTTTACTCTACTCCTGTTCTGTTCTACTCTACTCCTGTTCTGTTCTGTTCTACTCTACTCCTGTTCTGTTCTGTGCTATGCTATGCTATGCTATGCTATGCTATGCTATGCTATGCTATGCTATGCTATGCTATGCTATGCTATGCTATGCTGCGCTATCTGATTGATGCTCCAGGAGGTGAAAAAGGAGGTTTCTCTCACACACACTTTCCTCCATTTGTTAACCTCCTAGATATTAAGTTCAATACACATCCCGGCTGTATCTTACCATAGATTTATTAGTAAAGGTCACTAAGAACAAAATCACATGGAAAATAAATACAGTAAATTTTGGGAAGGACATTCCTGGATCATTCATCACATCTTGCAATACAGGATGTAGGATAAAGCTCTTTTACATAGCAGTCACAGTGGACACCTCAAGGGAATGTCAGATCTCTAAAGCAGCCAAGCTTGGAGAGGGGACCATAGTGTGTGTAGGGATCTTTCCAGAGCAAAATAAACGTGCATCTCCTCAAGGGTGAGCTGCTGGCTCTTCGTGTTGGTTTAGATCAAGGGAAATTGTGTTGCTCTGTTGTGCATCTATGAGTCTGCATGTGGGCTTCTAAAATTTTGACATCTATGTAAAAGCATATCTCTTAGATGTTTTTTCAGTCATTGAGAGCTAGCTAGTAGATAAAATAGGAACACGATTTTATCAACCTAAAGTGACTGTCCATGTCCATCACTTCAATGTCTGTTGCTATTGCTTGGCGTGCTGCTTGGGCTGTTTCTAGGATAATCCTCAGTGCTGAATGACAGACACCTCCTGTGATTGTAAATGCTCTGGGATATTTTGACTAGTCTCCACCTGCACCCACTCTGCCAGAAGGGTGCCGGCATCCCAGAAGTCCTTTATCCTATCTGCCAGCCTCAGTAGACTACTTACTATGTCTCTTGTGGCACGAGATGCATAAGTATAGGTAAATGAATCTTTCCCAGAAAGACGACCACAGGTGCAGATATCTATCATATAGATACTTAGATTTGACAGTTATATTTACAACAGTTAATGCAACACCACATCCCTGCACCTCAGCGAAGATGTGACCTTTGAATATAAGTTCCTTAGAGAGACCGACCCATTGATTTATTAACCATTTCAATATATCTATGTAGTTTAGCAGGTCAGTTGTCATTCACAACACAGGGGGGTATTGAAGCTGCCTGCTTGTCCCATGGAAAGGTTAACAAACAGAGCTGTCACCTCATAGTTCATTTAACCTATCTTTGAAAGCTCTTCTGGTGATGTTTTGCACCTTTCCAGTTCCTGGCTGCTTGGATAAACAGCTTGCAAAAATCTGTTCTCTGATTTCATTGAGCTTACTTCAGACAAGAAATGTCAAGGCTTGATTTACCTGAGGCAATCACCAACGTAAAGCATAAGGTCGACAATTATTGTTGAAGAAGAAGCAGATGGAAGGACACTTCTGCTACCTGACCTTACTTGCTGCTCAGAGGACAACTGTCACCTGTGACAGTCGTGGCTCATCTGGAAGCACTGAGTTTCTTGTCTCTGCTAAATGGACTCTGTTTACTCTTCCGTTCATAACAGTGGTTAGCTGGAAAATGTCCAATTTTGTGAGTAACAGTGTTAGTTTAAAAGTGACAGGCTCTATTCATCTAAAACAATCTCTGGTCTGAGCTGTACAAAAACCAAAGGGACCTACCCCACAGAAACTGTGTTACTACAAATATGCAATGCATTAACACTCTGAGGAAGGCAGAAAACATTTGGAGTTTCTCAGGAAAACAAAATAGCTTAGGTCAATAGGATTTAAGTACTTAGGCAGTATTTAGGCAGGTCTTTTAATATAAAATCTTTCTGTTGGGTACCAGCTTGGTCTTTAGGAGAAGCAAGAAAGTGGGCTTGAGTTATCTTCCTGATGCTGGTCTCTTCTGTGACTTTAAGGAAGTCACAATGGGACCAGTTTTCATTCTTTCAGTATTTTGAATAATTTGTTCAAATGGTCATCTTGGAGGCTCTATCAGGAAGGATACCATGGCCAAGTGAGATCACCCTGCATTGGCAACACAATTTTCACTCACGGGCCGTTCTTTTGGTCTATTGTAAGTGAGAGAGGAATTGTGTAAACTTAAACTTCCTTCACTTTTTGTGAGTGAGCAACCTGTAGCTTGTGGAGCTGCAGTAACTCGAACCTGCATCTCATTTGTTTGCTTTCCTGGTAGCCTTCCATTTAGTCATGGGAACACTTCACCTTTCTGTAGTTCCTCTTTCCCGTGGACTTCTATTAGCTTAAAAAAATGAATGAATGTAGCTTCAACTCACTCCTAATTAGACAATTTTTCCCCTTTTCTGGTTTCCAGAGACAAAAATTCTGGTTTTGTGCAATACATTTTCTTTACCTAGCAGCATGCCATGGACAAAAGTCACAGAGGCTGTTAATTGTTTCTGCAACAAGGGTTCAGGGGAGTCTGGCAGCTGTGAGCTAAGCCTACAGAAAGCTAATATATGAAAGAGAGCTTGCAAACAACAGCTCGTGCTTAGATTTAGCAGCTTCAAAGGCCAGGCAAAGCCTATAAAGCAGTGAGAAGAGACAGGGGGGAGCCCACTTTATCAGTCTGAGCTTAGCCACACGCAGACAAGGGGACTAGAAAAGGGACCAGTTGTGACAACACATAGAGAAAATCTGTCCTGACTTCCATTTGAAATTTGATGAGGATTGGGCAGGGAAATGCCTGGCATACCTGTAGACCACCAGCTAATTTCAATCTGAGACACAGGCACGTGCCGATCCCTGTATTGTCCTTTCTTGTCTGTAAAACAACAGTCTTTCCTGGGCTATGATGTCCTTGTTGACAGATGAAATCACAGAGAATAAATAACTTGCCACCTCTCCCACGACATTCTCCAGAGGCAAGTCCAAGTGCTGAGTTTGCAGGGTTGACCTGTGCTTAAGTTTGCTGAGATTTCATGTCTTTTCAGACTGCTCTACATGCTCCAGCCCTCACAAATTCAGCAATTTTTGCATTTCTGGAAATGTGTAAACTGACACTGAAAGCCCACCTTATCCTGGGCTACATAAATAGAAGCGTGACCAGCAGGTTGAGGGAGGTGATTCCATCTCTCTGCTCTGGTGAGACCCCACCTGGAGTCCTGCATCCAGCTCTGTGGTTCTGAGCACAAGAAAGACATGGACATGTTGGAGAGGGGCCAGAGGAGGCCACAAAAATGGTCAGAGGGATCACAGAATCATAGAATCATTCTGTTCGGAAGAGATCCTCAAGAACATTGAGTCCAACCTAACTCTAGCACTAAACCATGTCCGTAAGAACCTTGTCTATACACCTTTTAAACTACTCCAGGGATGGTGAGTCCACCACTGCCATAGGCAGCCTGTCCCAATGCCTGACAACCCTTTCTGCGAAGATTTTTTCCTGATATCCAATCTGAACCTTCCCTGATGCAACCTGAGGCCATTTCCTCTTGTTGTTTTACTTGTTACTTTGGAGAAGAGACCAGCTCTTCTATAAGGGCAGGCTGAGACAGTTGGGATTGTTCAGCCTGGAGAAGAGAAGGATTCAGGGAGATCTTATTCCTTCTCAGAAGGAAGAACCGAGTCTAGCCTGATGTAACTCAACAGGACAGTGAGGGTGGTGAAACACTGTCCCAGGTTGCCCAGAGAGGTGGTGGATGCCCCATCCCTGGAGACATCCCAGGCCAGGCTGGACGGGGCTCTGAGCAACCTGATCTGGTGAAGATGTCCCTGCTCATGGCAGGGGGGATGGACTGGATGAGCTTTGAAGATCCCTTCCAATTGATTTCCAGTTCCTTGGAAACCTGAGAGGCAGAGGTTTTGCTCAACCCTGCCCTTGGCTTTCCTAGGTACTTTCCACAACCAGACATACCTGTACTATTGCTCTGTCCAGACGATGGTTACAGTTTCTTATTTTTCCAGTAGCTCTTCATGCTGTTTCCCCACTTCGTTACTTCCTCTGATGCCCTAACACATCCTGGAATAAAAGGGTTAATCCAGGTGAATATATGTGTTTGTGCATGCATGCATTCCTCCTCTGAATAAATAATTCATGGATCTTTTTGTTTACATAGCAATTAATTTAATGACAATTACAACATAGACAAGAGAGATGAGCACTCAGAATAATGACCTTTTGCCTCCTTCATCCTCTTTGCCTACTTATCTAGTCCCACTCTCTTGTGTCCTACCAGCATTGCCTTCAACAGTCCTTTAGTGCTATACATGCATTTCCTCATTTTACAGCTTCCCTACTCTTTATGGAGTTTTCTTCTGCTTGCTGTGGTACAGCACTGTTCCTCATATTCTACTTCTCAAGGGCTCCATTAGTGTTTTATCCCTCCTCCTGGACTGCTAACTGGTACTCACGTTTAAGATGTCTTCATGTTTCTACCTATTAACTCTCAAAGAAACTGCAAGTACTGATAATGGTAAAAAGCCAGGACTTCTGGCAGCTCTTGAAGACAAAAATAAATAAAAGCAACTCAGTTAATCAACTGATGGCAGTTGCAACAAAGCTCAGAAAATGCATAGCACACCAAAAAGCAGGCACTTTAAATCCCTAAATTTTGTTGAAAGGCTGAAAAAATGTCTGAGAATTGTAAAAGTGTTTTTGGCTTGTGGATAGCCTCTCAAGTCACTGCAATTTCCTGATGCTACAATAATAAAATCCAGAAAGACTGCTCAGCCCAGCTTTTCAGATCAAATTGATTGTCAGGAAGACTAGTTCCATAGAAAACACACAATCTGCCCCATTTTCTTCTTCTAAGACCTTCATGCATGACTGACTCTCATTTACCTCGACACAATTTAGTATAATTGCATGTCTCTAATTTAAGTAGAACTTTTTTTCTGGCAAAGATGGTTAGAAAGATGAGATCTAATTACTTCTGGAAACTGCACGAGGTTTTAGTCTCTGCACTATAGAAAGAATGTAAACTTCAGTTTCCTGATCCCTTCATTATTTCAATCTCTTTTGTTTCCATGTGGGGTAGAAAAGGGATGTAGTTCCGATCTGGTAGTGATTTTCATTCTCTGCATTCAGCTGCTCCTCAGACACAGCCTCTTGATTCAAATCAATATCAGGATGAGAAAATCAAGAAAATTTCTGCCAACTGTACTGATTAAGGAAAGGAGAGGAAAATTTGGGGTCAGGCAAGAGGAGATGTTGATTCTTTAGTAAACACATGATAAGATGTTTTGAATGACAAGAGTAATTGAAATGCACAGTGCAACAGACTCAGCATGCAGAGTGAGATGTCTCTTATTTTTCCTGCCATCTCAGGAAACAGTGAAGTTCCTGTGGCTGTTTCAGTCTGTGAAGTAGATGCTGATAAAAATCTATATTTTTGCTAATGTGTATGCTTTGAGTGGTGTATAAATAATGATGAAAGAAGTCAATAACAGCTTCCTATCCTAGCCCCCAAACTCTGTGTGCTAGGCACGGGGGACCATGCGTCAGCATGGTGACAGCAGGAAGGATAGGGCAGGAGCAGATCACTTGCACATTCATACTCTGTTCCTACTCTTACTGAAGCCTTGCAATTTTGGGAGAAACACAGAGATTTCTTCTGGAGTTCTAATTGCCACCAGGGTTGAAGGCACATTATAGCCCCATGGGAAGAAACTTCACAGATATTTGCTTTGTGATGAAAAGTGGTCACTACCTGCTCTTCAGACTTTTGTTTCCAGTTGTATTTCTTTTTCCACGGGGGAAGTGGCAACTTCCATGAAGGCTGAGCCAGTCCACAGCCCATTAAAGGCGCTGAAGGCTAACCCGGGGTTTGATGATGAATGAAGAGAGTTCTTAGTTGAGATGCTCATCTTAAACTTCACTGCTGTGCAACAAGTTGCCCCCTCCACACATCAGAGCTGTTTCTGTGCCTGCTTCTCATTCCCAAGCTACTACTGCTGTAATAAATCACTCCTGGAAATTATGAATGCTAATGGCATAGTGGACAACAGCAGAGCTGCTCACAAGGGGGTGAGTTCTTGGGTCCTGTATAATGATTGAGATCCACCCAAAGGTACTAAGGGAGCTGGCAGAGGTGCTCACCAAGCCACTTTCAATCATTTATCAGCAGTCTTGGCTAACTGGGGAGGTTCCAGTGGACTGGAAGTTGGCAAACATGACACCCACATATGAAAAGACCTGGAGAGATGATCTGGGGAATTACAGGCTTGTCAGCCTGACCTTGGTGCTGGGGAAGATTATGGAACAGATAATCCTGAGTGCCATCATGTGGCATGTACATGACAACCAGATGATGAGGCCCAGTCAGCATGGGCTTATGAAAGGCAGGTCCTGCTGGACTAATGTGATCTTCTGTGAAGAAGTGACCTGCTTAGTGGACGAAGAAAAGGCTGTGGATGTTGCGTACCTAGACTTTACTAAAGCCTTTGACACTGTTTCCCACAGCCTTCTCTTGGGGAAACTGGCAGCTCATGGCTTGGATGGGTGTACTCTTCACTGGGTAAAAAACCGGTTGGATGGCCAGACTCAAAGAGTTGTAGTGAATGGAGTTAAATCCAGTTGGTGGCCAGTAATGAGCTCCCCAGAGCTCAGTATTGGGGCCAGTTCTGTTCGATCTCTTTATCAATTATCTGGATGAGGGGATCAAGTGCACCCTTTCTAAGTTTGCAGACGACACCAAAATTGGTGGGAGTGTTGATCTACTGGAGGATAGGAAGGATCTACAGAAGAATCTGGATCAGCTGTATCAATGGTCAAGGCCAATTGTACAAGATTCAACAAGACGAAGTGCCAGGTCCTGCACTTGGGTCCCAACAACCCCAGGCAGCGCTACAGGCTCGGGGAAGAGTGGCTGGAAAGTGCCTGGGGGAAAAGGATCTGGGAAGTTGGTTGACAGCAGCTGAAGTTGAGCGAGTGTGTGCCCAGGTGGCCAGGAAGGCCACCAGCATCCTGGCTTGTGTCAGGAATAGTGCTGCCAGCAGGTCTGGGGCAGTGATCATCCCAGATTCTAGCTGTGGCTACGAGTGGATGTGCTGATGTGGTATGGTCTTTTTTAAGAGCCTCATATATTTTTCTAAAGCAGAATCAGACTAAAAGACTTTTTTTTTTTTTTTTTTTTCCAATTAAGATTTTTGCCAGGTCATTACATAGATGAAAATTCATCTTCTAATCAGCGACTGTCATTTGCCTTTAAATTAATGGTGTAAAACAACACCTGTGGGACTTTTTAATATTAGACAATTAATTGCCTGTAAAACTTCTGTTTCAAAATCCGAGGTGCCTTTTGCTGTTAATGAATGGCAAAAGACCTGTTGCGCTTCTTTACTAGTGAAATCTCAGATACCTGTTTGGGAATGCTACAGATTGGCGGACTACTTGCATTGTACTTTGACACTCAGTAGGAATTTAGAGCACACAGCAAAAAGTACCAGTTTTTTTTTTCAGTTTTGAATAATTCCTCTATGCTTGATTTCTCTCCAGAGTATAACAAAAAGACATCCAGTAGCCCAGGAGCCCCATTACAAAATTCTTATGGGATGTTGGCATGAAATTCTAACTCTGGTGTATATCCCATGGTGGATATTTGAAAGGTAAGCATTGCTCAGATATTTATGGCTTAGTGTTTTGAATCAGCCTTATCTTGCCTTCTCTCATAGAGTCTGTAATGACTCATGGTATAATTAAGGTCACTTAGATTACACTTCTACAATACATGCACGAAACACTGTATATCCTGTCTGCAGTTATCTTCTTTGCAAATTGACATTATCTTTTCACCTGGCCCTTTCTTCCCATCCATGTTAGGTGCTGTCCAGATAAACTGCCAACACAGTGTTTGGTGTGAATCCTTAAGGCCAACAGTATTCTTGTTTGCATTTCCAGTATAAGTTGGGGAATGACCTATTAGAGAGCAGTGTAGGGGAAAGGGACCTGGGGGTCCTGAGGACAGCAGGGTGACCATGAGCCAGCACTGGGCCCTTGTGGCCAGGAAGCCAGTGGTACCTGGGGTGGATTAGAAGGGGGTGGTCAGTAGGTCAGAGAGGTTCTCCTGCCCCTCTACTCTGCCCTGGGGAGACCACACCTGGAATATTGTGTCCAGTTGTGGCCCCTCAGTTCCAGAAGGACAGGGAACTGCTGGAGAGAGTCCAGCACAGGGCAACAAAGATGCTGAAGGGAGTGGAGCATCTCCCGTGTGAGGAAAGGCTGAGGGAGCTGGGGCTCTGGAGCTGGAGAAGAGGAGACTGAGGGGTGACTTCATTCATGTTTGTGAGTATGTAACAGATGAGTGTCATGAGGATGGAGCCAGGCTCGGTGAAAACCAATGGTAAGACAAGGGGTAATGGACTCAAGATGGAACACAAGAGGTTCCACTTCAATTTGAGAAGAAACTTCTCCATGGTGAGGGTGCCAGAGCCTGGCCCAGGCTGCCCAGGGAGGCTGTGGAGTCTCCTTCTCTGCAGACATTCAAACCCGCCTGGACACCTTCCTGTGGAACCTCAGCTGGGTGTTCCTGCTCCGACAGGGGGATTGGACTGGATGAGCTTTTGAGGTCCATTCCGACCCCTGACATTCTGTGATTTTGTGATTCTGTGATCCCAGCCATGGGGTTTTCCAGCTGTTCCATTCTGCTCCCCACTTCAAGATATATCTGCTGAATTTATTCATTAGCTACTCCTGGTAGAGGGTTCTGGGCAACCACAGGCTTCAGCAAAATGCAATGGACCTCAATTATGAGGTGGCACAAGAAAAACTGCCTCTTTACTATGATTTTTGGTCTTCTTGAGTCTCTTAGAAATCACTGCAAAAGTAGCAGAGATGATAGACATGATCCATTAGCATGTTAATATGCTTTGCACTTGACTTACTGTCAGTGCTGGAGAGAAACCACAAATTTGGTGTTGTCTAGCCCCCAGCATCTCAGAGGGTTATTGCTGCTGAGCCAGGATGAGAAGTCACTGCACCCAGGAGTGGCAAAGAAGTCAGTTGGTGTCACTTCTTAAACAGCTTCATCATGCTGGAGGATGGGAGAAAGCTGGGCTATCTCGACTCTTCACCTGGCTGAGGTATTGTGCTCTGCTGAAAAAAGCATTAGCCAGGCAGAGCTGTGGAAAAGGACTTTTAAGAAAGAGCATACAATGTTGTTTCATGAGGGAATTCGCAAACAGCTCAGTGCTCTGAACAGGTTTAAATTGGATTTATTGCTTGACCAGAGAGCTGTTTGTGAGGTTCGGGGCTGCACATCCAACACCTGAATTATAATCTGGCTTCTGCAAATAGTTTCTCCAGGCCTTCATGGCTGACAAATACACCCTGTGATTGCTGTTCCTACGAGTGCAGATTGTGCACCAGGGTTAATTGAACTGAGTTCAGTTGCTAACCCAGTCTAATTGATTTTTCCAGAAGTTTCTGAGTAAACAGCTATCTATCCTCTGTCTTGAAAACACTAACTCAGCGATGGACTTGCCGGGGGGGGGTGATCATTTTTAAAGCAGTGTTTTTCTTTCTAGAGGTATATAAGAGTTCTCTTACACTTCTTTTCTTGCAGGCTATAATTACCGGTGCCACTGCATCTGTATTTAACATAACTGTAGCATAAACAGTGGCTGAGAGGATGCAGCTGATAAGGCTTTCTGAGAAGTGTCTGGGATTCATACAGAAAGTCCCAAATTTTCTGCTTTAAAAATGGCTCAGTTCCGTAAAACTCAACTCTTCCATAGGTGGATATTCCAATCTCTTCCATTGGTGGGTACTTGGGCTTCAGCTTCCAGCACGCAACCAGTTCATAGAATCATAGAATATCCTGAGTTGGAAGCGACACACAGGGATCAGAGTTGCCTCTGTTTGGCATTTCGTTGCCCTCCTCATGGGTGCAATGCCTCCCTATCAATGTCACAAGAAAACTTGTTTAAATTCAAGAGAAGTCCAGGCGTTGGCACTCATGTGGAATTCATTTGTCAGATATCTACATCACCGTTGTGCAACACGCTCTCCTTTAAACCTGCGGATGTCTGGAGCAGTTTAGTGTAGTAAAAATAGAATATTCTCTTGAGTGCAAAGACCACTGCTCAAGCAACATAAAATGTGATTTTCCACCATTTGATCGCTCAGTGGGAAGACTAGGGATATTGATAAAATTCGAATGAAGCACAGGTTAAGTAGTACTGGTTTCTAAAAAAATGAGCTGAGTTCCTGTTCCAGTTGCACTATAGTTCAACCATGAAACCCCCTGCATTGGTCTCTTCTCCCAAGTAGCAAGCAATAGGATGAGAGGAAATGGCCTCAAGTTGCACCAGGGGAGGTTTAGATTGGATATTGGGAAAAAAATCTTCGTAGAAAGGGTTGTTGGGCATTGTAACAGGCTGCCCAGGGCAGTGGTGGAGTCACCATCCCTGGAGGTGCTTAAAAGACGTGTAGCTGAGGTTCTTGGGGATGTGGTTTAGTGACAGCATTAGATCTTGAGGGTCTTTTCCAACCAAAGTAGTTCTGTGATTGTATTATTCCATGATTTTCACAAGCCCAACTCCAACCCACACATTCACCGACATCCTCAGCCACAACTTCCACCTGCTCTTGTTGTGGATATCAAATCTGCCGAGGTCTGTGGGCTCTCGGGTATTTGATCCTCCACTTCACTTGACTTTGAACAAGTTTTCTTATGACACTGACAAGGATGAGGCCTCAGAGATGGGATTAATTTTGCTTACCTTAGATGATACCTGCATTTCTGTGGGTGTCAGAAGCACCAAGTTCAGCTTACAGGCACTGCAGAGAAACAAGCGCTATCCACCTGACTGATTTTTAACATTTGAATTCTATCCTATGATGGAGTATTTTTTTCCTTTGATTCTAAAATCACCTTCATAGCTAGTTTAGGTGTCTACCTGTACATTTTAGACCTTTTGATGAGATGAATCCAAATCACACCAGGTTTTTACTGAAGCAAGTAATTTTATTTGGAAGTGTTGTGTTTTCAATCTGCTTTCTCTTTTTATGCTTTTAATCAGAAATGTTTAACCTACTTTCTATGAAGGTAGGTTAGGGCAGCAAAGATGCTGAAGGGAGTGGAGCATCTCCCGTGTGAGGAAAGGCTGAGGGAGCTGGGGCTCTGGAGCTGGAGAAGAGGAGACTGAGGGGTGACCTCATTCATGGTTACAGATATAGAAAGGGTGAGTGTCAGGAGGATGGAGCCAGGCTCTTCTGGGTGACAACCAATGATAGGACAAGGGGCAATGGGTACAAACTGAAACACAGGAGGTTCCACTACAATTTGAGAAGCAACTTCTTCCTGGTGAGGGTGGCAGAGCCTGGCCCAGGCTGCCCAGGGAGGTTGTGGAGTCTCCTTCTCTGCAGACATTCAAACCCGCCTGGACACCTTCCTGTGGAACCTCAGCTGGGTGTTCCTGCTCCGGCAGGGGGATTGCACTGGATGAGCTTTCCAGGTCCCTTCCAATCCCTGACATTCTGTGATTTTGTGATTCTGTGAAGGTGTTATTTCTTGAAAAATAAAATTTTCCTGTTTTCCATTTTTGATTTTATCTTTTTCTTTGGCTCTCGTTCCTCTGTGTTGTTTGTTGTTTTTTTTTTTTTTCTTTCACTATGTTACATCTCTTTTTCTTAGTGTTCTAACTTTTTCTTCACTTTCTGTTCAGAACAGAACTTCAGGAAGACTTAAAAATAGAATTGTTTCCACATACTAATATTTCATAAGATGTTCAAAAAATAATTTTAAAAATTGTTATGCAAAAATTGATTTTATATTTTCAAAAAAACCCCAACTTTTTAATGAAATAAAAAGTTATGAACTCTAATTATAAAAATGAACTCTAATTATAACAATGAACTCTAATTATAACATTTCATATTTTCATTGATACTCAGGCTGACTGCAAATGTAGGCACAATGAGGTCTCTTTTACTGACACGTCCAGAAATAGTTTTATCTATAAAATTTCAGTGACATGGACTGAAGAACAAGTTGTTCAGTTCTTGGAAGAGTTTTTTACTTACGTGTTAGTCCTTTCTTTTCTTTTACTGTAAAAGGGGCATATAGTTAAACAAATGAATAAAAATAAGAGACAATGTAGAGACCTGGAGAAAAAATGGTATTTGGGTTGTGGAATTAATCCAAAAGATACATTATCCCATAGTTCTCTCAATGGCAATATCCCTGATCTGCTTGTGATGATTCGTTGGGCAAGTGTCAATATACAAGATGGGAGCAACTCAGCAAACCTGAAACAAACCCCAAACAAACAAACAAGTTGTGGTTCAAGCAGCACAGGGTGATAACACAGGGAGGGTGGTGTGGAGATAGATAGTCCATATGGCCCTTCTGGGACATCACCAGGAACAGTGTGTGCGGTGCTGACATCCCAGCATCCAAAAGATGCTACTGCAGTTTAATAAATAATATAGAAACAACAGAGGAAGGTGGATTTCTTGAATTTAAGAGTGATGCAAGGGAGAGCTAGTGTAGCTAATTGGAGGTTCAGACGTTGACTAGGGGTGCTTGTTTTCTTTCTGAGCGCAAATTCCTTCTGGGCATAAACCCCTAGAAGAAGAAGAATTAATAGAAGTACCTGATGGTTTCTGCCTAGACTGCAGGTGATTTGAACCCGATACTTTTTCCATCCCATAGTATAGGGGATCACTACTAAACTGCAATTATTACTGTTAATGAAACAGGATATAAAAATTATCCACTCATCTCCAAGATCTGCGAAGACGTCTTGATTTAAGGAGTAGACAGTGAATATTAATTTGCATCCTTTTAATATAAAAGTACCTAAACTGTTAAAAGTGGGTGGGTATAAGCCTAAAACAAGATTTGATTACAGTGAGCCACACCAAAATCTCCAGTTGGTAAATATGCAAATCACAAAGCACTGCACCACTTTGCCTATTAAAATATATATGAGCTGAAAACTTACTATTGGTTAGTATGGGTACGGATTTAACTTATGCTAACTTTTTAATGGTGAGTTTGCACATTTTGGGGGGAATATTTGAAATGGGGATGGGTGGTAAGATTGTGCAATCAGCCAACTTATCTTTAACTTCTCATCCAATTTCCTTTTTGGAAGTCTTTAATGGAAAAGCAAGGCATGTTTAATTGATTGCCATTAAAATCTTCAAAGGAACTGGCAAGATTAAAGTTGTTTCTAATTACTGCATTATGATGTAAGCTTAACGATACGCCACTTCTCCAAATTGATTTTATTAGAATTTCAGATGAGGAATTAATTGAGTTGCTGTATTGATCCATTTTATTTTTCCACCATTTAACATGTCCAGTGAAAAAAAAGCTATTGAGCTGTGGAATCGTAATGTGGACTTAAGAAAGAAAGTCGAAGTGAAGATGGATTGGCCAATAAAAATAACTTTAAAAACCTATAGTGTGATGGCAGAATATAGTAGCAGGGACCAATTTATCTCTAGGTTAATTAGGGTAAATTAAGGTTAATTCTTTTGTTATTTAAATTTTATTTCTTTGTCTCGCTTCATCCTACCTGTTTGTACTAGAATAACTGCTTGTCCTGATAAAACATTATTCTGCAGATCTCCTTCCAGTTCTGCTAAATTTGTCTTTGAAGATGACTTTAGAGTTACTCTCCAAAATAAAAAAAACCCTCCATGCATATATTTAATCTTTTCAAAAGACCTTTTAAAGGGTATTTAAAATTGCTTTCTTGGTCTTGTTTTCTTAGAATGGATTCCTGGTTTTTTTTCCTTACAGGTCAATGAGAGACACACGCTTCATGCTCTCTCGTAGATGTTCTCCTCAGATATAGGCACTGAAGATATCTTGGTCGGGTTCATTTTAATCAGCTGCTGTTTTTCAAGTACCAGACATGTCTGTGCTTTTATTGTACAACAGCTGTACAAGTATTCATGGGCACAAGAGCTCCTAGAGTGCGGTTTAATGAAACACGTCTAGTCCTGCAACGAAGTTGTGAGGCCTATCCATCAGATGTGCTATGGAGAAATGAGCAGAAATTTGGTGATACAAATATAACACATTATTTTAAACAGTTGTTTTCTGTGTTGTACTGGGGTAACTATTCATAACATCACAGAATCACAGAACGGATTAAATAGGAATAGACCTCTGGAGATCTTGTAGTGCAACTCCATGCTCAAGCAGGGCCAACTAGAGCAGGTTGCACAGGACTGTGTCCAGTTGGGTCTCAAGTATCTCCATGGATGGAGGCTCCACAACGTCTTGGGAAAACCTCTATGATCACCAGGGCAAAGATCATCTTTGTGTCCTGTGCTTGCAGAGTGTAGCAAACAACAGGGTCTCATTCTGTGTTTAGAGGGCATGGTTCCACCTTCTTCTTCATAAATCCTCCAAACAGAGCATTTCCTCTCATTTCTCTCCTAAATAAAACTTACCAACTTTAAGTGAAATGTGTTGTGAGGGTAAGATGGTTCTTCAGAAGTTCATTGCTGTAACTGACATGTAAGGAGAGCTGTTTTGGCTTTGCTGCTTGTGTTGGGGAAAATTAACTGTTATATTCAATATTTCAAAGTTCACACTGATGCTTTCTCTGTCTTTCCTATTGATTATACAAACTGGAATTTTCTGTGTATACAAAGAGATTGTAATGTAATTAAATACGTGTTTTATAATTGTGTTTTAAGCTCTGACACAGTTTAGGAGAAGCTGTGTCTGTCTGAGCCTTGAAGCTGTAAATGCGAGGCTGAGTTCTGCTAATGCATAAAGCTGTAACACTGATCAGAAAGTAATGAGAATGGACGTACCGGACATGTTAATTATAACCATGCTTGGTTTATCCTTGGCATTTGTATCTCTTCATCAACACTCCTATCTTTTCTTTCAAAACAGAAATCCCGAGTAAATGATGTTTTCATTCCCCATGCAGGGAAAAGAAAAAATGTAATACAAGTGTATTTTAATGGTCACCTCAACAAAAAAGTTATCGTGAAGTAATATTCTTCTCTTCCATCGCAAGGACTCTTGAGCAAAGGCACCAGCTTTCTAGCCAAGTGGGGTTCTAGAAGATAATTTGTCTCTTTTGTCCCTAAATAATTTACATATGATGCAGAGCCAGTTCATGTGCAGCCATATAGCAGATACTTATCAAAGCTCTATCTAAGTAGCTCCTTTGTTAAAACCAGTAATTGCCTCTTATTTTAAACAAGCAGCTCTAGTGGTCATGACATCTTATGCCTTTACTAACAGGTGACATTAGCATGGATTAATTGACGAAGTGATTGGAGAAATGGAGTGCTGTATTCACGAGGAACTTTAATGAGCTCCTAAAGGATCAAAGACTCTTTTGGAAGCCCAGATATTGTCTATTTCTGAAGTTGAAACACTCAACCAAAGTTACGAGCATTTGGAACATTATACTACAGGAGAAAGGAATGTTTTCATTAACAGTCCAAGAAGGGAAATAAAAGTAAGCAGCAAATATATCAAAATTTGGCTATTTTTTTTTTTTTAAATTCAGTTTTCAGTTAAGGCACCAGGTGTAAAGCCAAATAATCACATTGAGTTTTACAAGAAATGTTAATTACAGAAATCCTCAGTGAAGAACAAGACCTAAGGTGCAGCCAGAAAACACTTATTAAATAAGGAGTGATGGCTTGGTAGGGAAACTAGAAAACTTAAAGAAGTTTTCTCAGTGGTAAATATAAAATTCTTTTTTGTTTATATGTTACAAAAAGATGGTCTTAGCTCCCAAATGAGCAGATACCTGCCTCACCAAAGAGACACTGAACAGCTGCTGAATGAATAGAAGAATTACTTGATTGCTTAAAATTAGAAGTAAAATTAAGAGCTATGAATCTTTATAAACATAAAATGCAGCTATGTCTCATTTACCCTCTAGCTGAGGAAGGAAATGTGATGGAGCACAAGAAGGCTTGATGTGTCCAGCTCTGGGATCCTCAGCACAGAACAGACATGGACCTGTTGGAGAGGGTCCAGAGGGGCCACAAAAACATCAGAGGGCTGGAACAGCTCTGCTGGGAGAACAGGCTGAGAGAGTTGGGGTGTTCAGCTGGAGAAGAGAAGGCTCCAGGAAAACCTTATTGTGGCCTTTCAGTGCTTAAAAGGGTCTGTAAAAGAGATGGGGAGAGATTTTTTAGCAGGACCTGTTGCGGTAGGACAAAGGGTAATGGTTTTATACTAAAAGATGGTAGAATCAGACTAGTTTTAAGAAGAAATTTTTTGCAATGGAAGTGGTGGAACACTGGCCCGGGTTGCCCAGAGAGGTGGTGGATGCCCCATCCCTGGAGACATCCCAGGCCAGGCTGGACGGGGCTCTGAGCAACCTGAGCTGGTGAAGATGTCCCTGCTCATGGCAGGGGTGGCACTGGGTGAGCTGTGAAGGTCCCTTCCAACCCAAATCTGTGATTCTATGATTAACTCCATCAGATTTGCAGTGCCGATGAGAAAGACTTCAGCAGAAAAGCTTAGAGCATTGGCAGAAAACATTGAAGGTCTTGATTTTATTTTGTCCCTAAACTCGTTGTAGTGGAATAGTGGCACCACACAAATTCTGTATCTCTTATGTTACTGTGCACGTACACACATGCACACACACATATATTTGTATGAGTTGCTTCTAAAAAAACTCTGGAGGATGGGAAGAGAACTACTCTTCTTTGGAAGTGTAACTACATTCATAGATTGTATAGTCAAAAGGTGGAAATAAAACAGTATTTTATGAATTCCTGGCTAAATTGCTGCAATTCATTTCACCATTGAGCATTTGACCAAAGAACAGTGCTAAGTGCAAGCTAATGAATTCATCAGGGAACGAGAACACAGTGAATATATTTTTGAAGGATCAATTAGTAGCTACAACCTCTTTTTCTTTGTCCGTTTTACTCTCTTTCTTACTTTTTGTGGATCTTATGCCTCTGCAGGGCAAATAAGGCTGAGGCACTGCTCTTGAAACTAGTACGTGCTTGGCTAATGGAGTGAAGCAAGGGCAATACACACTGGCAGTCTCATATCAATCTTGCAAAATTTTCCCAGATCTATGGGCACTGATGACATGTCTGAGCAAGCCCATGCATTCATCGATCCCCACTTCACTCCATTCCTCCCATAATTCCTACAATATGCCTGTCAAAGCAGGGATGGGAAAGCTGTTAAGTATTTAAGTAAGTGGGGTTTGTGTGGTGCCATATACCTGAGGTAGGTTTCCTCTCACATAATATCAGCTTTTAGGCATCGGTTCAAATCTAACGGTCTAGGTTCCCTCAATAGTGCATGGAAAAAGGATAGGAGAGTCTTCAGAGAATAGTCCATTACATCCTAAACCAGGGATCCAAGAAGTACCTTTTTTTCTGCAACTTCTGTGTCACCACTGGCTCCTGAAGGAGCCTGATCAACTGATTGTAATAGATGTCTAAGTATGGGATGATAAATAAGTTGAAATGAATCCCTCTTCAGGTGATTTGGATAGGGTAGAGTAATAGAATTAATTGCTTGTGATTTGGTGCAACTCATATGCATTCCATCTGCAGAAAAGAACAAGAGGTAAAAAACAGCTTCTTACAGTATCCAGGATCCTGTCTTGCTCATTCCAGTTCATGCTTGGTCCCAGGTATCAATGCCATGGGCAGAAGCGCCCAAGTGATTTCTGAATATTTTTGGTGACCCCTTTCTGTCAGCACTTCTCAAGAGAAGGCAGGAAGCAGTGGGAATTCAGCACAGGAACAGTATGATAGCAATTACGGCTTTCCTTCAGTGTGCTTAATATTCCTATTATCTCGTATGCATGCATATTTAAGTGCTGCATGCTTCCTTTTAGGAATAGACTGCTAGTGGTTTGAAGTGCCCATAAAACTGCTGGAAAGTGACAGTGCCAATTAATCTGTTGACAGATTTGTTGTTTAAATATTAACAGAATGTTAAGCAAATGTTGGCTGCTGCACTGAGATCCCTTCAGAGCGCCTTCCTCTGCAGTGCTGAGCATTTCCAGACACTGAAAATGTCCCAGACACTGCAGGGTGGGAAAGATATCATAAATTTTTAATCCCCTTTTCCCCGCAGCTGCGTAACACACCATAAATATCACCTACCCTTGTGAAAAAGAAAAGATTTGTAAAAGCCTCATGCAGATTATAAACCCCTTACTGCAACAACTGATTGAGTTGTGAGCTTGTGGAGGGTGCAGCAGGGAAGGGCTTTGCCTCCAACTACTTCACCTGGGCACTAGAAGAAGAAATAAGAAATAAATAAGAAATAAGAAATAAGACAGGGTGCTGATTTATGAATTTACTCAGTTTCTATTGTGGGAAATCTTGGAAAAGCCTCTACAGAGGGAGGTAATTTTGATTTAAGATCAAGATGGGCTTGTGCCATATGACTCAGGAAGGCTGTGCCATGGTGAATTTGGCTTTCTTGGTACCAAATCAGTCTTGGTGATTTCCATGGCCAAATATGTGCACCTCAGAGAAGACGTGGAACACACAGCGACTTGCAGACCATGCGAATTTGAGCATCAAATTGAAAAAGTGTCAACACAACAGTAAAGCTGCCTCCTGCTCTGCAGTTTCAGTCCACTACTTCTTCCATTTCCTTTTTCCATCAGGCATATTCGTGATTCCAAACAATTTCTTGTTGCCATTTAACCTCTTTTACTATTTTACCTCTTTTATTCCAACAGGTTTCATATCTCAGAATGCATTCCTCACAATTCAATTTGATCTCGTATTGTTGCTGAAAGCTTCCCAATTTAATTTATATTATTTTAACACATTACACAATAGTCTGAACGTAATTCGTTGACTCTTTCTAGCTGCACATATTTTTTTATTTAATGAAGGCTGTGCTAAAGACTTTTTCAAAGATTTTAAAGCATCCTTACTGTAATCCTACTGCCCTTCAGTTGTGATAACGACTCCTTATTGACTTTTGCTTTGATACAGGATCACTCGTAAATGTTGGTCATTCATTTTAGTTGCGCATTGCAGTTCTTTAACTAAATATGGAAGAAAAAAGGCAAAATTATTATGTTTATGTTAGTTGAAGAAAATACTCAGGAAATCCAGGTTGACACTAAGAGGTATGCTCTGGAATTTGAATTTTTCTGACCTTGTAGGGGTTTAGGGAGAGGGGCTGTGAGCTCTCCCTGTCCAGAACGTAGTTTACATGAATCAATATGGGCACAACATCAGTATTGCTCCACAGTTCATTTCTTGTTTATGCTTCTCTTTTCTGAGTGGTGTTTGAGCTGCAGCAAAACTTACTTTTTTTTAAAATTATTATTATTATTTTCAATAAGAGGCACAGAATAGTCATCACTGCAAAAGAAGTGGTAACCACAGCTTGTGGCTGCCTTCAGTCACAGATGGCTCATGTCACAGCCAAGAAGGAGCATTCAGGTCTCTTGGGTCCCCATTGCTTCCACGGTATGGACATTTCTCTTCATCTAAAAACTCCATTTGTTTAGCTTCTTTTAAAAATAAATCATCGGATCTGGTTTTCAATTTGAAACTAAATGAAAAAGGAGCAGACAGCCAGAGAGAAAAGACTCACTGAAACAAGAAAATGTATAGGTTTCTGTGGAATAAAACCCAATTTGCCTCCAAAAAAAATCCATAATAAGATATTGATTACAGTTTTTCTTATGAGATTACTATTGAATCAGGGACAGCTTCAGTAAATAATAGCAAAGATCAAAAATTCTCAAGCTTTATTTTCACAGTTAAGGGTGATAATTACAGTTTGGAATAGTTTAAACAGATTAATAACTTCTCTCAGAGAAATATAAACCATGGGGTTGACTAATGTTTTTGTTTAGGCAGACAAGATTTGGATATTAAAAAAAAATAGGCGACATAAAACTTCATGTAATTTCCTTATTTTTTTATTTCCTTTACGTGTTTACCCATATTTTTATGAGATCCCTTCAATTTCACTGTGTTCTGATTTTCTGCTGCAAATAGAAACATGATAACAGTGACAGTTTTTATAAGTTATACTCAAACACATTGTAGGTCGTTTGATGTCAAGGTAGGGGTTCCCTGATACCTCTGATTATTTTGACTCACATCCTTTCAGTTTGTAGGGTAGCATGCAAACCTGATAAAGTGTCTGCAGGAACAAAATGCAAAGTAAAATCAAAAGCAATATTTTCTCTATTAATACATACATATGGTTGGTAGGGTCCTATTTTTCCATGAAGACTGTGCCAGGTTGACTGTAAATTATTATTCTGTTCTCCATACACAGCTGTCTCATGCCATTTGAGATGCTTTTGATTATCTCTCTTGGCCTCCAGCTGCTTCTGCAGAAGGGTTTGCATCATCTGTAGGTTTTCAACCATAGCTGTCAGTCCTGTGCAAATGTCCCACATACCCAAAGTGTCTCGAATGGCACTAGCTGCTTATGTTTAGGCAATTGAGTTGCACCCCATGGCAAAACCTATAAATAAGGGAAATTGTACAGGTCGATCACAACGGGCTTGTGCAATTCTGAGAGTGAGGACACAGGCAGGGTTTACTGGAGGTTATACTTAGGACATCCAGGATGCTTCTGCTTTACTAACTTAGTGCAGAGGCATTTTGCAGGCTGCCACAGCTCTGGGTATACCAGATAAACACACTCTCTGCATGGTGAATGTAGAATATCAACAAAAGAGAAACCAACTAACAAAATGCAAAATAATGATTCATGAAGGTGGATGCTACGTTTAAAGGGGGCTGTGGTCATTGGACTCCTGGGTCCACATACCACTGTCTGTTGTTGTTGGAGCAGCAATTCACATTTCTATTCACTCAGTTAATGAATACACAAATGGCAAGTGTGTTACTGGTTGGTTTTATGAAGGAAAAGCAAATATAGGAGAAGCAACAACAACTTCATAAGGAAATAATCCCTATTGTCCTCACCACTGATGTGGAGGAGGACTCAGCTGCCTAACCTATCAGCCCATGGGAGTCAAGGTAATTATTGTCACCAAGTCCGTAGTCACATGCCTTACAAAGCACACATACCTTATGTGGCTCACCTCAAATTTCTGCCCTTAGAAATATTTGCAATTAGTAGTATTGTTGCACAACTAGAACTGCTAGGGATGTACACAGAGACAGGTGATGAAGGTTAATGTACCCATATACCAGTTTCCATGGGCTAGGTACTTTTTCTCCATGTCAGATGAAAATATCCATGTTGTCTGCCTTGCTATATGTAACAGAGTATATAACCATGCAAATATACTGAATCCACTGAGGTTTCCTCTGCAAGAAAGCTCTGGAGCTCAGTCTAAGTCTGCACCTGGCTTTAGAGTTGGGATCTGAGTCTTGCTCTCTACATGCTTAGCTGACAAGGTGCCCCAAATCTTTGGGCCATGTGCAGTAAGTTCAGAACTTGCAAAAATGTGTTAACAAGCACTGAAGTTCTTGTTAAAACTTTGCTGAACTGTTTTTTTGTCCATTTAATAAAGTTGGGGTTTACTTCTCTGAAATATTTTCCTATGCTCCCGGTACAGAATTCTCAGTATTTTGAGGGACAACTTGGTCAGCATTTTCTGTACCTTCTATGGAAAAATACTGTTATATCGCATATTAATATCCTCATCCAGAAGGAATATCTTAAAAAGTAGGGATATTGTGCTAGAAAAAGAAAATAAGAATCATCAGTGTTAGTATTACTTTGATACTAATTTCCAAGGCATTGCTCTTGAGCAGAACCTTCCTCTTTCATTAAGCATGTCTGGCTTCCCCCTTCTTCTGCAGAGATACTAAAAACAATCATGTGAGTGTTACAGTGAAATAATAGTTTTGAAGTATTGTTTTCTCAGCATGGAAATCTATCTTTTTTTTTTTTTTTTTTCCCCGTATGCATTTTCATCATTTTTATAGTGCCAAGAGCAGTTAACAAATATGAGGCAGGAATAATGAACTGTATCTTTTGCAAACAGGGAGCTGTAATCTGTGCCTTGGCTTTTGCCAACGCAATAGACCTTCACATACTTTGCACCCTATGGCTGAATAGTGTCATGGCTGGAAATCAATGCCACTGGGAGAAAACAGGCTCTTTAGAAGAGAAAGTTTTGGATTAATTAGAAGCTCTGTAATAAGTCAACTAAAACAGGTGAATCTTTATCTGGAGCAAACACCTGAAAAAGCAGTGTGTGATACTACTGCTAGGTAATCATCAAAAAATGGTAAATGCAGATGATTACCCTTCAAGAAAACAGAACAGACTGTGCAAAAAGACTTTTGGAGCCAAGCCACAGATAACTGTCAAGCAGGAAGCAGCTGGTTTAAGAACAGTATTTAGTTAGTGTTAGGTCCTGAGAATATGCAGAAAAAAACCCCATGATTTTCATTCTCACTTTGTCATGCAGCAACAGGAGCATCTTAACCAGACTCATGTGAGAGATTCTGGGAGTTCTCCCTTTATAGGATTTGCAATGTGGGTTCCTTGTCCTGGGCTGGTGAAAGGAGGGTTTGCTGCCTATGTCTGGCCCAGTGTGGCAGTGAGATCTGAAAGACTGCCCATTATTTTGCATTTTAGGATCTAAGACTGGAAGAGCACACTCTATGGTAGGATACAACTTAACCCTTAATGCTAGGACTTGAACAAGGATAGGTCTCATGTCCTGGGTAAAAGTTAATGTTCTAATTTTCAAGCTGGAAGGACAATAAAATCCATGTTAAATGGATTTCTTTGGGCTTTTCTCGATTTGGAGAATATTTGTCCAGACCCATCAGCTGTTCTACAAATTGAATAAATTTAACACCCCAGACACTGAGGAGCGAAGAGCTGGACTCTCATCCTAGCCAACCCTTTTACCCTTCTGAGAAACAGAAGGTAACATCACTTTGCAAAGTCTGACATCGCCTGACCATGGGAGAAAGCATCTAGATCCTAATTGCGACTGACATAAAACCACACCAGCAGATGTCAAGACATTCCATCTCCTTCTTCCTGAGCTCTCAGTTGGCCAGACATGAGCAGTCTGTGTTTGTAAAACGTTGACATATCCTATCAAATGTATTGCGGTGATAATGAAAATTGACAGCTTTTGTACGTGTTCAGCCTTTCTTCTGGTCACCTGCCCATGCAGCCACAGTGGCCTGTCTGCCCTTCTTGTTGTGGACATATGTACTGATTGCAAATGTCTGGAGTACCTGCTGGATGACTTTCAGGGATCACCTCCTCCATGGTCAAGAGCTGTCCCTCCCCACTTGCAGGCTGGCTGTCTGGCAAGCAGCTTTGCAAAGAAGGACCTGGGAGGTCGTGGTAGACAACAAGTTGCACATGAGCCAGCAATATGCCTAGAAAGAAGGCCAACATTTTATTAATGTGTATAAATAATGTGGAGGAGTAAAGACAACAAGAGCTAGACTCAGTGGTGTCCAGGGACCAGGACAAGAAACGATGGGCACAAAGGGAAATGCAGCAAATACCTATAAATATAAGAAAAAAAAGTCTTACTTATGGGGAGCATGGTCAAACACTGGAGCTTGTTTGCCTGAGAGGTTTTGGAGTCTCAACCCTTAAGACATTAAAATACCATGTCAGGACACAGACCTGAGCACCCTTCTCTAACTGACCCTGCTTTGAGCAGGTGGTTGGACTAGACAGTCTCCAGAGGACCCTGCAAACCTCAATGACTCTGTTATACTATGAAGTCATTTGTCTTCCAACTCTTCCTCCTTCATGTTTCTAATGAGGATGCTAATACCCCATCTCCTAGAGGGATGTGATGAGGTAGGAGGGCTCTCTGAGGCTGGATGTATGTAGGAATGCTTACTACAAACATGACATTCCTGTACTGAGCACATCAGCAATGCTCCCTGGGCTTGTTTTTCCTCTTACTTTCATGGGTATAAGAACACTGGACTCTGTTAAAGCCAGCTGATCTGTACCACTGTGAGCTAAGATATAGAGACATTTATGAAATTCTTTCTATTTTCAGCTTGCTGCACTGAGGAGGTTCTCAGTTTCATCACCACATCCACAGCTTTGTCACACAGCATACAGCCAAAGGGAACAAGTGCAATTAAATAATTTAATTTCCTATAGAAGAGAAACCAGGGATTTTCTTGGAATTCTTTATCATTTGAACAGTACTTTAAAATTTAAGTAATGGAGAATACACTGCATCTTTAGAAAGATTTGGTGCTTCGCTACCCTTACAATTAAAAGTCTTAGTTTCCTTCTGAGCTTGCCAATGTTCATCTCCTAGCTATTTGGTAGATAGTCTTCCCTACCCGTCCACTACTGGCAACTACTAGAAAGACACACAGGAAAAAATATGATCCTTTGGCTGCCTGCTACAGGAATTTTTAAAATTCTTACTCAGTGTCCTGCCAAACTGAAAGCACATCTTATACACTATCTTTTCCCTTCATAGAAATTGATAAGCTCATTTTAGACTCTCATTCTCTTTTTGTCATACTAAGGAGATCAAGCTCTTTCAGTTTTTCATACAAAGGTTCATTTTGTATCATATGATATTGTGATCTTTGTATGATTTTCGTGGCTCCTTCTTACAGTAGGGACACTGGAACTAAACAAAGTGAAAATAATCTTGAGATGTCACCCCAATATAATCTGATTTGCACCACAGAAGTTCTTATTAGCCTTTACAACTACAGCATGGAGAAATATGCTTCAGCATACTGCAAGTTAGACTAAACAATGCTTTACTCCACAGGAAATTAATGACTTCAATGGCACCATATTTAGTGTAAGAAAACTTCCTGTAAAACAAGGGCAGCATCTGCTGGTTAAACATTTATTAATTATGGGGAGGTCTTCAAACAGTCTTAGTGAAATTCAATGCAGTAGGTCAAAATTATGCTAGCTGAAGAAATACTACTTTTGTTTTATGTTTGTACAGGCAAAAATACAATAAATACACTTCTCATGGTTTTTGGTTTGTACCCTGGCAGATGTGATGAAGGACAGTGTAGAAACTTCAATGGGAAGAGATGCTTGCTCCTTGGACCTCATCAACAAGGAGGGGCTGGTGGGGAATGTGAAGCTTAAGGGCAGCCTTGGCTGCAGTGACCATGAAATGATGGAGTTCGAGATCCTTAGGGCAGCAAGGAGGGTTCACAGCAAGCTCACGTCTCTGCATTTCAGGAGAACAGACTGGCATCTTCATGGATCTGCTTGGTAGACTACCATGGGACAAAGCCCTTGAGGGAAGAGGGGACCAAGAAAGCTGGGCAAGAAAACACACCTTTTTGTAAGAGATTTATGGTGTTTGATCAAAGCCCAGGCTAGGTCTTGGAGACCCTTCACTCTGTTTTAATCTCATTAAGGATGTGAGGCCTGTCTGGAAAATATTAAAGTTTCTCAGTCATCATGAGAATCATGAGCTCTGTTTTCCAAAATGGCCAAACAACAGCCATAGAGATCAATAGGGTTTGTTTCCATCTCCTTGCTCATAAAGCTCCAAGTTTTACCAGTCCAGAATTGTTTCATACACTCCAGGAAAATATGGCTTAACATTTACTGAAAAACCCACAATTCCTGTCGCCTGCCTGGAGCATTAATGCCATACGTGTGCCATTGGGAAGCAAGTGGGTTCAGTCAGATGCATTGTATCATTATTTAAAAACCACAGGCTGGCCATACTTGCTAATGTTTTTGTAACTTCCCTGAGTTTCAATTTAGTGTTCATGAACAACCAGCTAATTGGACATGGCCAACAAAAAACATTCAAAACACTTTCCTAGTCTGCATGGTTGTCACAAGGTGAGAGTGATTTCAGATACATGCTCTTGTGGACAAACCTCAGGCTCTTCTTGAGGGAGTCAATTTCAGCCCTTGCATGCATGGCGACTGGGAGATGTAGAGGACATCTCATACGAAGTCCTTCTCTAAGTGTCCAGCTGACTGCTTGAAGAAGCAAAACAGGTCATTAAGAGGCTGAAAGTGTCAGATGTTTCAATGACAGAGCGAAAAGTAGTAGATGCTTGAAGATGGGCACTACAAACAATGGGGGTATTGGGTAGTGGCATGTACCCTCATGCTATGGATGAAATGAAGACCATTTGTCCAGCTCTTTTCCACTGCTTATCCCATCTCAACTTCATGCCTCTTGGGCTTGTAGAGATGGGGACCATGCTGATTTTGCACCACTTGCTGATTTGATGGCTACCTGGCTGAAGTTAGCAGCCTCAGTCAGTCAACTTCCTAGCAGGACAGGAAACTTCTTCGCCCATTTGTCCTGCTTTTGTTAAAAAAAACCAAGTTTCTCTTTTAGTGAATTTTACTTGTCAGCTAAAGCCTTCATATTAACTGCATTTTCCTGGAGAACCAGACACATGTTTTGGTAAACCTAGCAATGGAATGCAAACTTATTGATAAGCACGGATGGGCATCTCGTGAGAGGGGCAACGAGAAACCGGTGACCAAGAGACTGACCAACTGTGTATAACATTCCATCCACGTGAATACTTCATATAAAAGTGGGAGATTATGAGGATCTCGCCCCTTTTTCCTTTTCCCTTTTCCTTTTTCCTCATGGCTGACATTAGGAGAGGACCTTGCTGGTCGTCCCTGCAAACTGAGGTCTAGTGAGAGACTGAATCCAGCTCCGGTTGGCTACAGAGTCTAATCCAGGACTTTGGGTGCTGGCTCTGCAGTTGCTGAGACTTACAAGATTGGTTTTGTATATTTTGTATTATTTTCTCTATTCTTATTAGTAGCATTAGTAAAACATCTTTAATTTTTCCAGCTCTCTTCTCTCTGCCCTTCTTTCCCTCCTGATCGCCTGTCCTGAGTGGGAAGGGGGGAGAGGGAGGGGGAAAAGGGGGAAGTGGGAGGGAGAGGAGGTTAACAATACATCTGCCAGGGTTTGATTGTCACCCCGCAATCTTAACCCTCGACACCATTGTTCTTTGCTTAGCCCAGCTTTGTTGATATGCCGGTGTAGGGGATGCGCATGTCTGTGTATCTACGTGCTGAAGGAAAATTCACTCTAGAATATCATCTTCACTCAGCAAAGCAGCATGGCTCCCAGCTGCTCCGCAACAGCACAGAAGGGTGCAAATAAAGTCACTCCAATCAAATAGTAAATTCCCCCAAATACCAACTATTTCAGAAGAATGTTTTTCACAAATAAAAGGGTGTGAAAGGGGTTTTTTTGATAACACCAATGGACACCCATATTTTTGAAAAGTTTGATTTCAGAAAAACCTGAAGGCTTTTTTAGCCTTTTTGAAATAAAACTTGTTCTGCATTTTTTTTTTTTTTTAACAACAGCAATTTTTGTTTAAAAGCTGAAAGATTAAGTGATGAATGTTCCCCCAAGCCTTCACTGGTTAACTCAGTAGAATCCCCTCCTCGTGGTAACTCCCATCAGCAATTTGAAGAGGGTTCATCCTTCTATGTGTTTCTGATGCCTAGCTGCAGGGTTTTGTTATTCTTTTAATAAACCCCTTCTTAGTTTGTTAAAAAAAATCTTCCCAGTTCATGCACATTGGCAATATCAGGGTGAGATGGGACTTTCAACCTCTTCAGTGTCTGTGGTCTGATGATTCTGTGACTTGTTCTTGTGGTATTCACAATTTCTTAGTGGTGCTATACTATAGCACAGAATATATGTCTTTCTTTTCACCGGCAGTTAAAATACTTGCAGCTCATTGTCACTCAGTCTTCTTGTTTCTAACAACATAAGGGACAATGTGAAATATCGGCTTTACCGTGTGTTTTTGGAGTGAGATGGGCTAATGTTTTTCAAGTTCATTAGGATTTTCCAGTAGCAACTGGTAAATACCACAAATGCGGAGTGGAGTGATGGGAAGATGTGCAAACCAAAAAAGCAATGCAAACAAAAGGCGCTAATAGTCTTTACATGGTGGGACTGCATTTTGCATAGGAGTATTGGCACAGCATTGGCAACCAGCACAAAGAGCTGTGCAGCCACAGCAGACCATGTCCCAGTCCCCAGCAATAACCCGACAGTTCTCAGAGCTCATTTCTGTGCATTAGAGTCACTGCTCTCTGTCACAAATGCATGAATAATGGATTGTTCAAGCAACGAAGCTGGCAAGCTGAGGTTCATCAGGAATTGATTTCTTTCTTCGCCCCTTCCCAGAGATCAGAAGCATCAAATGAAGCTTTGTGGGAGATATCGATAGCAGAAACAGTGGGTAGAAATTATTTGCTTTTCATGCCTCACCCCCAGGACGCAGTGAAAAAAAATCCCAGGGACAAAATAAGCCACTCAGAGAATTGGGGTATCCAAGGAAACATGGTTCCCTGAATGGGTACCCTTCTAAAAAAGAACTTCTACCTGGTTCTTTCTTAATCAATACTAGCTGCTGTAAAATTAGCATGTTCTGAATACTAATTCATGGCCTTTTTTCCTATGTCTTTCAGACAGAGAAAGCAAAGCTGGAAGGGACTGAGAAAATACACAGGATCGACTATTTTGTATTATTCCATGATGGATGATTGGATAGTTTTTGAGAACATGCAATGTTTTTGGACATGTGTGGAGAATGTCCCATCCCTGTGCTATCTATCCCAGACTTCCTTTATACTCCTATTAAAAAAGCGGCTTTTTAGTTTTGTTTGTTTGTTTTATTTATATTTATTTTTGACAAGTGTCAATCCTAAAGTCCCTTATTTCAGTTCAAAACCATGTTTTTCACTTCAGGCTGCAGAGTGATATATTCTATCTTCCTTCATTTCTCTTTCTCTGGCAAAGTCAGTTCCTGTTTTCCTCTCCTGCATGCTACATTTCTCAAAACACTGATCACTATTGGTAGAGAAGCAATAAAATGTCTTTTTTTCTTTTTTCTCCCCCCCCTTATTTTTTTTTTTTTTTTTCCCAATAATCTGATGTTATTGAATGATTTTGAGTTTATGATCAACAATAGGGGTAAGAAAGTTTGGTAGAACTACTTCATTTGCTGGTCCTGTTTGCAGAAATACTTCCTAGGAGTATTCTCTTTGGAAATGAACCTGAGGGGAGAATTTCAAATTTATTGTCCCTATGAGATTAGGGGGCTCTGACTGGGGACTCAGTCTATACTTCTGTTCATATATTTTGACAGGTACTGAAGAAAGAAGGAACACCTGCTCTAGCTACCTGCCAAGTATAATGAGTGTAATGTACCCCTTCCTTTGCACCCCAGCTCCTGATAGACAGGACAAGGGTTTGCACTGTCCAACCCCATGTCATCATTTCTGTTGTGAAGGCAGCAGAGGCTGGGTGGCCAAAAAGTAAAATCCGGAGAGGCTTTCCAGTCAGAATGAGGATGGGGTCAAACTTTTTGTCAGGGTCTGTTGTGATAGCACAAGGGGCAATTGTTTTAAGCTAAAGGAGGGGAGATTCAGGCTAGATGTGAGGAAGAAAGTTTTTACAATGAAGGTGGTGAAACACTGGCCGAGATTGCCCAGAGAGGTGGTGGATGCCCCATCCCTGGAGACATCCCGGATCAGGCTGGATGGGGCTCTGAGCAACCTGAGCTGGTGAAGATGTCCCTGCTCATGGCAGGGTTGGCACTGGGTGACCTTTAAAGGTCCCTTCAACCCAAACTATTCTATGGTTCTATGATTCTACCTTGACTACTTGAGGTGTCTTGAATGGTGACAAACATTATGTTTAGGTAGCTGATTGTCATCATATGAATCAATTTCAGAAAGAACTGAATTGCTTACTTGGATGTGTGCCACTGGTGCACAAGTAGTGGATATCACTATGTAGACAGTATAATTTAAGTGTTGAAATATGGAGTTGAATCCCACCCTCGGATGAAAGAAGTCTTTAAAGTCCACGTATAAAATATTCTTCTAGATGCATCTTTTGCTGTAAAATGTCAAAGTTTTTTGAAAAGTGATGATTTTGACAAAATTTTGTTATTAAAGAGTGAAAAATTGAGCATCCTGGAAATAATGTAACAGCTTGGCTTCTCATTTCAGAGAACCTTGGGCATTACTATTTCTGACTTTAATTAACCAGTCCTGTCCTTGCTAGCTGATGGCTTTAATGGAGCTCTGTCCCATGCAACCATTTCCTTAACAACCTGAGCCCTACATTGGACTTGGGTTCCTGACCTAAATGTGGTCTCCTGACTTTGTCACATGAACTGGAATTAAACAGCAAGACAGACTGGCTGCACGGATTTCTGATAAATACATATTGCTCAGTTCTGCAATTACCAGTTGGGAAGCTGGGACCGAATGGTCACTGAGAGTTCAGATTGTCATTGATAAACAGTCTAACTTCTAATTACCAGTGCAGTTAGAATGCCAATTGCCTGTTTAGAATGCCGATGTATATTCATTTGATTGTACATTTTAATTTAAGAAGCATAACCAAATCCTAATTTTAAAAAGAGTGGGTTTATATATATAGATATGTGTATATATATATATATATGAATTTCAGTAATGAAATGAGCTAGAAATATTCCAATGCATCAAAGCAAAATTAAATGCCTTGATTGAGCTGGAACAATTAAGAAATGTTTCAGGCAATTAAATTTTGTGAGAAATGTCAAAAATTGCCTTTGTTTCATTTCAGTATAACATATCTATTCTGAAGATGTCATAATTTCCACAGAATGGAAATCTCAAGTTTCTATGAGCTTCACATTTATTGGGTTTTAAACTGTGAAAACGACTTCACATATTTATTCCAATACGGCAAGTGCGAAATAAACTTGTTTCTTTCAACATGTGATTAGTTCGGCTTATGTTTGAACTTGTCTGATGGCTATTTTCCTTTTCCTCCTTTCCTTTTTGATTATTTTTATTATTGCTCTTAAAATAGTCTTTGCGCTCAGAGCATCTGCTCTCCTTGGGTATGTATAGACAGCTTGTAGTTCCACAGTGATGCTGAATGGAGGTTGAAGCAGATATGGCATTTACACAGCCACGAGCATAGAAAGGTGATGTGATTCAGGCAGTGAGGTAGGGATGTGAAAGCCTTGAAATGTGTGTACACATCCCAACTTGTCCTTCTGTCCCATCTGGGACAAGACACTGTCCCTTTTAATCACTCTACGCCTGTGGCTTCCCAATATCTCTCTGCTCTTTGATTGTAACTCTACAATGAAGAGACTGTTTCTCTTAAAAAATATATATAGCTCCTAGCAGTATGTTTTGGGGTTTTTTTTCTTTCAATCTAAATCTGATACAGAAAATGAATTTCCCTTTGCCTTTAGATTAAATCTGATGAACTTCAATAATATTCTATGTTATGGAAAACTCATAACCACATTGCATTACAGAGTTGGCATTTAATAAACAAAAGAGAAGTGCGGATTTCCTGGTTATTGTTAATCCTTTTCTTCCCCTGTGAATAACAATTTTTTTTATACAAGGACAAAGAATTTCTTATGACTGTTAATCACTGAAGGCTGTTAGAAAACAGTTCCTGGTTAGGAGTGAAGTTAAATTTAGGTTATACTGGAAAAGAAATTGCCCATAACCTTAATGTCCAAGAGAGCAGGGCAGAACTGTGTCCTGCAGAAAACGTGATAAAGTTGTTTCTTGGGTTAATATTTGTAGCTTCTTCTGGCTTAGGGGCAAGGCTTAAGGAACTCCTAGTAGAAACTGTACAAAACTATTCTGCAGGAGCAAAGAGAAGGATGTTTTGTGAGGAATTTGTTCCAAAGATAGGTAATTGACATAAAGAAATATCCTTGAACTGAAAGTGATTGTAACATCTTGTTGTCCAGAAATGTATTTAAACATCTGCTTTGCACTGAGCATGCAAACATTGCCACTGAAGTCACTGAAAATGATCCTAAAGCTAAGCAAAACCAAGCTGAATTGAGCTGCTTCTCTGTTTTAAAAACATGGTTATTAAGCAGTTAACAGTGCTATTTCAGCAGCTTCTCTTTTGCTAAGATAGACTAATAAACATGACATTTTTAATGTATAATTTGCATAATGCTTCTGTTAATTTGTTATTTTCATTATGGCAACAGAATGAAGACGACATATTACGCCCATAAAAAATATACAGCAGTGCTAATCCCTGTAGTCGTTATACTGTTAACTGAATTGCATCTTTTGTGTGGTCATTATTATTATTTATAAAGCCCCTTGATAAGGGCTCAGTGCAATGCAATGGAAAAGTTTCCTGATTTACCAAGGAAAGAATAAAACACTATAGTGAAGGAGAAAGTCAAGAGGGAGGGGAATTGGGAGGCAGAACACAAACTGAAGAAAATATTTCAATGCAGAGGAGCAAATGGGCTTGTCTAGAAGTGAGATTTTTTTGTTTGCTCTCTGGATGTGGCATCTACTAAATTTAACCTCATTTTGTCAGGTGCCTTGCATACATATTGTAAAGGATAAACCATTGTCTCATGATGTCCCAGTGCAAAATAATTATGCAGCTGAGCATTACAGGGAGAAAGGAACAATTTTTATGTATGGAGAGCTCTGGAAGAAGCTGGTCGAATGCTTATGGTGTTGTCCTACAAGGGCCCCCACTCAATTCTCTGCTCTGTAGGAGTTTCTCAGAGAAGTCATGTTGTATTTCTACTTGCCAACCATGGCACACAGCTGGCATGTTTGAAAGTGAGAACATAATGACACATAACAGACAACTAAGGAATAACATTCCTGGGTGGAAAATTCATTAATCATAGAATCACAGACACATAGAGTGTCCTGAGTTGGAAGGGACCCACAAGGAACATTGAGTCCAACTCCTGTCCCTGAATAGGACAATCCCAAAATTCACACCGTGTGTCTGAGAATGTTTTCTAGTTGATTCCTGAATACTGACAGACCTGAGGCTGTGACACCTCCCTGGGGAGCCTATTCCAGTGTCCAGCACCCTCTGGGTGAAGAACCTTTTCCTAATGTGCAACCCATGCGTTCACTCGGGTCTATATTATGAAGGTCAGTGTGTATTTTATTTTGGCTGTGTTTGTGTGCCAACATGTGGATATCTAGCACCATTAGCAGTGCCTTAAATTATTCCACAGCTCTGTATGGGGCTGGTAGAAATGATGCAGGATTAAGGGAAGACTCATACCTTTTGGGTGGCAGCTAGAGGCTGAAAAAAATGTCCCCAGGGCACCTCAAGGCCCCCATGTAGGCAGCTGAATCCATCTGAAGACTCTGCTGAGTGCATTGACTAGATCTTCAGGATCTCTGAGGGGTGTTTGAATACCTAGTGCACGTTGTGACACCAACATGATGACACCTGGAACACCTTAGGTGTTATAATCACAAATTGTGGGTGCAATTCACTGACTTAAATTGAGTTTAGCGGCATTTTGGTAATCTCAGCATATTTGAGACTTTTGTTCAGGGTCAACTGATAAAACACATGATGTACAGGAGCACCATGGTATTTAGGCCCAGGAGCTTGCAGCTAGGAGGACTATGTTAGTACCATCTTGAATGGTGCTTGTGTGTGGGCGACCAGACTGGACCTTATGAGTCTGCCCTAGTTTTGCTGTTACAACCTTGTCTCTGATTGGGTGTGAGTTGCATGTGTGAAGGATGCTCTATGCAAAATTGATAATCATTGTCTGTATTCTGCAGACAGAAACTGGGGCACAGGGAAGTCTAAAATTCAGTAGCATTGAGTGATAGTTAGTATAAGGGAGAATGAAAACATTAAAAGCAATGTGAAGGATGGGGTCACTTACCACGATGTTAAGAAAGAAGCCTCATTGCCATGATTTAGGATGAAAAACTATGAGAAAAGGTATCATCTAGCATAGGAAAGACATGATAACAGTGCTAGAGTGCGAAAGTTTAAAGGAGGGAGGGAATAATCTGTTCTCTATGATCCTCATGAGCAGGTCATGAAATAAGAAATATTGCTGCAACAAGGGAGTTTTAGATTAGACACTAGGAAATAAAATTCTGACCGTAAGCATTGAGAAATGCTAGAATAAATTGCCGGAGTTAAATGTGGATTCTGTCCCGGAAGGCTTTATAAATGGGGTGGATAAACATCTGGAAAGAATGACCTAGAGACAGTGAATTAGGCTTCTACATGATTTCTTGATGTCCTGCCAGCCCTAATTTTTGATAATTCAGTGCCAAATTATCACTATCAGTGCCCAGAGAGACAGATAGAGAAGGCTACAAGTAACTCTCCTCTTCCCACCTCCTTTTCTACCCACTTACGGCTCCTTGGTGCCCAACTTCCATCATTTTAAATTCTTCTATTTTCTGTTCTGTGAGGCACATCACTCATTCTCCCTCCCTCTCTCTTCCTTTGTAATTCAGCCATCACCGCTGTATCTAAACGTCCCTAATCTATAAACATAATGCATGATTACATATCCCTTATAACCTCCTCTGTCTGCTCCCCATCCTGCACAGGCTCACACGGTGCCTACTGAGTAGTGTCATTAGTTGCTGAATATTTACAGCAGCGTTGCTGTTTGAGGTAACACGCATATTTTCTCCTGCACAGCATCACTAGCTGACTTACAACCCTTCCTCAGATGGAAGGCAAAATTGAGCCATTCTCTCATGTCGTTCTCAAATGTAAAATAGTTAAGTACTATAGGAAGCTATTTCTTTATCGCTTTTGTGCTTCTGTTCCTTTAGCCACCTACACAGCTGCTGATGATATAAGACTGTGACAGACAAGTTGACATAAATGTTACTGCAGTGATGGGAGATGCAGCCACCTGCTGCCAAGGACTATCACACTTTCAGAATGGAAGGAGGAAGAGGGATGCTGTTCCCTTTCTAGTCACACTTGTTTCATCCCAGATTTCTGAGCAACCTGATCTGGGTGAAGATGTCCTCTGCTCATGGCAGGAGGGTTGGACTAGATGACCTCTGAAGATCCCTTCCAACCCGAACTATTCTATGGTTCTATGATCTGAACTTTGGTCATTGGGCTCACAGCTCGACTTAAATAAGTGCCCACAAAGGTGAAGAGATGTGATAAACCTGGTTTGGACTGGTATATCTGTGGCCTGATGGTTCTGTCGAGCTGCGGAGCAGTAACACCTAGTAGTGAGGAAGGCATTAATAGCTGGATGTCATCTATGTTTGTAACCTAAGGTCAGGGCGCAGGCTATTATCTGCAGATAATGACCCTTTGGGTTTATTACATGGTGACGACCATAAATTACTCCAGCAAGAATGTATCAGAGGTCTCAGAGGCAGGGATATTTGAGGTAACTGGGGAGACAGAGATAGCAGGAAGGACTTTTTTAGTGTCTTGTGATTGAAAATGTCAGTTTTATTTGGCCAAGTTTGTTATGTTCCTTGAAAAGAGGCTCTCAAATGGGCTGTCTGGAAAAAGGGGACCCTATGAACTACAACTGAACCCACTCTTGGCAAAAAACAGTTGAACACACAGTGTAACAGGTTAGGAAATCACAATATAGAGCTGCAGACCTGCAGATGTGCAGACCTCAGAAACACTGAAAGGTGACCAGGAGGTTGAAACAGATCTCGGGGAGGACATGAACTTGCTTAAAGGGAAAGTGGAGTGGGTAGGGTTTGATGCTGCTCAGAAATTCACTGAGTTAATTGAAGGTTGTGCAAGCACACAGTGGGTAAAAGAGTGCTGTGTAGGAACATTTAAATGGATTTTCTGTCAAAGATATAATGCTTTTTAATAACAGGTGTGTCACTAGCCAGGGTAAAACCCTATTAGTGTGGAGATAGCTGGGCAATGTGTGGACATGAGCTGCAAGGAATTGAGTTACCTCAACAACTTATTTCTTGTTAACTGAACACTGTTAATGACTGAATGCATGAGCCTCAGTTGCTGTGAGTTCACAGTGAAAAGTTTTGACTCAGAGAGCTACTAAAAGTTTCCCTTGGCACTTAGGACAAGAGAATTATCTCTTGGACAAGAAAATTATCTTTTCATTTGATGGTATAGGCCTAGAGGATCGCTTTTATCAAGAAAGCTTTGGGATTGGCTTACCCTTAAATAGTTCTCATACCAGCTGCATCAGTAATGCTCCCATGATCCATCAATCCTGACCTGAACTGTGGGAGTTATAGAACATATGACATGAACTGGAAGATGTCTGGCACACTGAATAATACTGGCAGGAAGGGTAGAGTTTGTAGTCCCATCATCCTCCTCATCTCTACATTTTCTTTGGTTGAAGGATCTGTAGAGGGGCAGGATCACTTCCCTTGAACTGCTGGCAATGTTCATCCTAACATAGCCCAGAATGCCATTGACCTTATTTGCTTCAAAGGCACATTGCTGTCATGGTCATGGTCAGCTTGTTGTCCACCAGGACCCCCAGGTCATTCTCCACAGAGCTGCTTTCCAGTCTGTACTGGTGCATGGGGTTATTCCCCTCCAGGTGCAAGAATTTCATGATGTTTCTGTTGATCCTTTTCTCCAGCCTCTTAAGGTACTTCTGAATGGTCACATACTGAACTGCTACAACTACCACTCCTCCCAGTTTTGTATGATCTGCAAACTTGCTGTGAGTCTATTCTGCCTCACCATTCATGTCATTAATGAAGGTGTTAGTGTGTTGTCCCCAACATCTACCCCTAGTGTACAATGCTTTTGACTGGCCTCCAGCTGGATTTCATACCACTGATCACAACCCTTGGTGCTCACCAGTTCAGTCGTTTTTCAGTGTGCTTCACTGCCAACTTATCTAGTCCATACTTTATCTATGAGGATTTTATGGGTGACAGTGTAAAAAGCCTGCTAATTTATTTACATTCAGTAACTTTTCCTGTCCTAAAATATACTAACAAAACACATTTTGATAGTTCACAAATATTGCATCTGCAGAGAAGAGAAACTTGCCTTGCCAACACAGTGCCAATAAAATTACATTTGGATAGGTGCCATGACCACTGTGGATCATGGGACTGGTGGTATCAATATACAAATGCTGATGTACCCGCAGCTGCAGTGGTTCTTCTACCTAGTGTAAGTGACATGATTAAATGAATCCAGTCTTTTTAGAGATGTCCACACCGGAAAATGCCCAGACTAGCCTGTCACAATCCATTTGGTGATGGACTTGTGATGGTTCTTTTACTTTCATCTCAGAGCGCAAAATTAAGGCGACTAAAATGCCAAGGGGTTATAATTCAATCAAGCAGTGTTACTTTATTAATTTTCCTGTAAAGCAGCATGTGATAGAGAGAAAGTAAGAAAAAGAAAAGGGAAAAGAAACGGGGAAAAAGTAAGAGTAAAGATGGGAAAATGAGGTTGCTTTTATCACCAGTCCAGTTCCAGAAGTGTCCCTCTGGTCTCCAGTCCCGTGGAGTCCAACCGGTCCTCCGTCGTGGTTCAGGATCCTCTGGTGGGGAGATCTTCAATGATGTCCATTCTGGAGTCACCTTTTATGCTTCTTCACTCCCCCTTGCTCCCATTGTTTCAGCCCAGTCTCCGCCTTGATTTCGCAACCCAGGCTCGTACTGCGCAGGTTCGAAAGATTCACACTTACTTTTGCCAACGCTTACATGTCCAGCATTCAGGGGTCTTTCTCTGGTCCATTGGATGACCTCAGGACCCTTGTTGAGCTTCTGGGCATGCTCCTTTTCGTTGGCCATTGTTTGGGGGAGAAGGTGGAGGACACGTGTAACTGAGGCTGCAGATGAGAAAACATCTTCTGGACGGCAGCTATTGTCCCTGGGTCAAAGAGACCCTTATAACAATAGCTTTCAGGAGGCTGGGACTGGTTTGGCTGAAACGCAGGCAAAGTCTACACACCAACCATTGTTAGCAGCAGCCCTCCGTATCAAATAAACCAGCGCAACACAATGCTTCTCCTCGGGCCTCCCTCCAAATCATTGTCCCTGCGTTCTTTCTGTCAGGGCCTCAGTTCTCTAAGTTCTTGATGGCGATGTTCAGGCAAATATTGCTCCATCTTCAGACCGACTCTCACATAGCCCTAATGAAGCAAGTTAAATTCCTGAACAAGTCTTTGTATGGCACCAACAAGCCTGTTCTCAGTGAATCCTGGTGAAGTATCATGCAGATGTCATTTTCTCTGGCCACCAGCACTGGAATTAGCCAGCATAACAGCACGTTGTCTGCATGACAGCATGTTGGTGAATGCATCAGTAAAACGCTGTCCTCCTATTGACATTCCAGTAAAGCCTTTATGCAAGCAGAAGGCACTTATATATTGACTGTATAATGTATTCCTCCTCCTCAGGGTTGGTTAATATAATAATTTTGAGAATAAAAACAAAATACAGTTTCCGAGATAGTTATTCAAGAGGGTTTGAGGAAGAGGAGACAACACAGGCTCAGCACATAACTGGGAAAGTGTGGAAGGAAGTTGGGGCTGATTAGAAATCAGTTTCAAAGCAATTCTGCAAAGGAAAAATACCAGCTTAACTGTGTCATATAACCCACAACCACCCCCTTCACGACTAACTCTGTCTATATACTCTCCCTTAATTGGTTTGGATGGCCTCTGCTCCTTTATTTTCTAAGCTGAGGCTCATGTCTTGCAAGAGCTGGTTGTGTTTCTTTTGCTCATTACATTAACTACTGAGTTGGAAGAATTAATTAGTTGATTACGATAAAGTCTAATTACTGTTTGCAGTTGGATTAATTAAGCGAATTCCCAGAGATCTCTTCTACTCCCTAGCTGTTCCAGTGTAAGCAAGAAGATGCATCCTAAGGGGTAATGACTTAGTAAACTCCTTAATAAGCAGCATCTGCAATAGACACCTTTCCAAAACTCAAACACTGGAATTCAGCCCTTGGACGTACTTTGAAAGCTTGTCATTGAGTAGGACAAATGGGAGGATGGAAGTAAATATTCACATAGTGAAGCTGCATAACTAATGTGAAAGATTCTGTGGTTGAGGCCCAGTTTTCATGTGTAAAAGATGACCTGCTCTGAAAAAAAAAAGGTCTGGGCAATACTGTGCAAAAAACCCAACAAACCAACAAAAAAGTGAGACAGAAAAACAACATGGTCTCATTGCCACCCACTGGATTGGCACAAGGAAACTATGTAGGTCTGACATGAAAGGAAAGACAGGTTCTGTACTTGCCTCAAGCAAGCTTCATCAAAAATGACTCTCTACCTTCATCAGTCTCTATCAGGCATGTCAACTGTCAATCCATCTTCATTGCTGGTATGTTGAACAGGGAGCCTTGGTGGCTGCGATGGGAATGTGTACCATTTTCTTATAGCCCATTCTACATGGTGTTCACCTCCAGTAAAAGAATACTACTGGTTCTAGCACAGCTTTTACTCTCTTGATACCATTCAGGGCTGTATGTGGTATAGGTTTAGGAGTGACTCCTGCCTGTTTTCACTGGTCTACAATGTACACTTCTTCAGCCAGCTTGTCTCTTGACAATGTGAGGACAAAGAAGCATATCTAGATGGAAATTCATGTGAATTAGGTCACATATCTACCTCAGGATGAAATGACTGCTACTCTACAACTCTCAAAACTACACCCCAACACTGGAACAGGTTGTTCAGAGAGGCTGTAGATGCACCATCCCTGGAGACATCCCAGGCCAGGCTGGATGGGGCTCTGAGCAACCTGATCTGGGTGAAGATGTCCCTGCTCAATCCCTCTGCAGTGGGATTGGACTAGATGATTTTTAAAGGTCCTTTCCAATCCAAATAATTCTATGATTCTAGAGAAAGCTATCACTCTGCATTGAATGTAAGGGGACCCCAAACAACAATCTCACATACAGGCAGGTCTTTGATCTATTTTACTCTGACAACTGATGAGCTTGATGGGACTACATAGAAATGTGAAAGAGGAGGCTTGTGGCTGTATCCAGGCAAGACCCTAAGAGTGGTAACAGTCCAAGGAAAGAACAGCAAGGAAAGGGATGCTTGGACTTTTCTCTCACACAAATTCCATCTTTAGTCATAGAAAATAATCTGAAGAGTGATCAGGTTCTATAATAGCACAAAACAAGTAAAACCGTACTTGTAGAGGCAATGATTTTCATCATGACAGAACTAGTGGCTTGTGCATGTGCATACATATAGTTGCAGTGTGTGAATAGGATATGTAATTGATTAATATGTAATAGGAGATACTGGTGTATATAATCTTCTTCCATATCAGTAAATGAACCAGTGTGACTGAATGTTCTCAGGCACTGACACATGCTTTGTCCTGGGCTATGGAGTCATCTATCAAAGAATTTCTCAGATAGTTTAAGGGTGACCATGGCCAATGGTCACCCCTAACAGACAGTTGGATATGGTCACACTGTTTTGGACAGTAAACCAGTTTTTTATGGACACGTTAACTGAGAATAGTTTGTTACGTGTTTAATTTATTACTACAGAAGTAGCCATGCTGTCTGTAAAGGTGATTCCTTTAACTAAGACAACTCCCTTCCTTCCTTCCTTCCTTCCTTCCTTCCTTCCTTCCTTCCTTCCTTCCTTCCTTCCTTCCTTCCTTCCTTCCTTCCTTCCTTCCTTCCTTCCTTCCTTCCTTCCTTCCTTCCTTCCTTCCTTCCTTCCTTCCTTCCTTCCTTCCTTCCTTCCTTCCTTCCTTCCTTCCTTCCTTCCTTCCTTCCTTCCTTCCTTCCTTCCTTCCTTCCTTCCTTCCCACCCTGGTATCCAGCAAAGTCAGATCCACAAGAAATGTTTCATGATGTTGCCCAAACCGTTCCATTCACAGCACTAATTGTGCACGACAAAACCAGCTACATGTAATGGCAAAACCAAGATCTGTTGAGACTGAATGCTTTTTTTCACTGTGATGTTTTTTGTCCACCATCAACCTGAATAATTTCAGCTCAGCATTACAAAAATTCAAGTCTTTCCAACAGCTGCTGTTCACATGCTCCTGTCTGGCAAGATGGCTTCCTTTCTGATTGATTTTCTGTGTTGTCCAATTAAAATTTGCTAGTAAACCTCCAAGCAGCACACTGCAGACAGAAATGTTATGAACTGGATAATACTATAGATTACAGGATAAGCAGTAAAGTGAATGGACAGTGGAGACAACATCTGGAAGTAAACATGAAGATTTTAGTTGTGTTAGGTGAAGGTTGTGAGTCATTGTACAGATGCATAGAAAATGTGGGGAAGAGGCAACAGTTTTGTGGTAAGTTAGATGCAAATATATGGGAGAAAATGAGAGAACACGAGAGAAACAAATGGAGAACGGTGTTTTGTGAAGTTAATCTAAATCCTATATAAATACAATATAAATCCTTAACTGAAAAAGTTATTGCCTTTTACAGATATGGGTCTGAGACTCAGAGAGGTCAGGGGTGAGTCCAAAGTCATGTGGTGAGTCAGTAGCTGAACTGAGTGTGTCTAGAAATGAAAGTGTGGTCCCAATTAAAAAAACGATAATTTTACACTCTTCAGTGGAACCAAGATTTTCCCCTGATAATGGTCCTAGCTTGCGCTTCTTCATCCTGTTTGTCAGACCTTTCTCAAATTGATCTGTTTGGAAAATTACCACTGGTAGTATTGATATAATTTATTGCTCAGACGAAGGAAATTGCTTAAATGGAGGAGACAGACAGACAGATAACATAGGGTAAGGGTGCAAATGAGAGTCCCTACCTTGAGTTGGGCAGCTGAACAGACCTGAGAGGGGATTCATGCCACCTAACCTTGACAATCTAAATACCAAATTACTTTTCCATGCTGGGAGTCCAAGCTACATCGCTGCTGAAATAAAACCAGAGTGATTCATCCCATTGCAAGAAAGGTTAGAGGTATTATGTTTTTATGCACCTTTCCTTTCAAAATAACAGAAGTCGTTCTGATTATATAGGACTAGACATCTTAAGTCTGGTTAGAAAAAATTACATGATGTGTGTCCCACCTACCAGGGCAAGATGGGCAAAGTGGCCTGGAAATACCTTCTGAATATTGAAGATATAAAACCCGGTTTGACTCCACGGGTGATTTCAGAGCAACTTCAAATCAGGACCATTCAAATCAATTCAAATGACATGAATGCTGGTAGGATTATGCTCCATATCCCAGTAATTTGCTCTGTTAATTTCTCCCTGCAGTAGAACATCGCTCCAGCATTTTGGAAGCAAACATATTGTAATTCAGGCTGTTCTTAATGGCAGCTGGAAATCCTCCACTGTCATTTTTTTATTTGGTTGGTCATTTATGTATATTTACAATCAGGGATGCATGATGTTTCAGTGATGATTATATTTCTGAATAAAATCTTGACAAGAATAACTAATCTGTAGGATGCATTTGTTTCTTTGCTGTTCATGATCCTACAAAATAATAAAATATTTTTTCTTGATTTGAAAACCTAAATATTTTCAATCATGTATGATACACAAAAAAGAAATATTTTTCAGTGAAAGAAAACTGCACCCAGCATGTAATGTTCTTGTTGAATTAAGAAGAAAAAAGCAGATACAGCATTTCTGATGAAGAACCTGATTTGGTAGAACTGCTGACAGGAAGAAAAGAACTTTTCATAAAGAAGGTTTTTGTTGTTCTTTTGTTACAGAAATGAGATTAGAAGGAATGGGTGAAAAACAGATATTTTACATTTTAATTTTGTTAAACATTGCCAGTGAAGAAAACTTCAAAATCTACCTTTTACTGCTCTAATTTGCTGTGTGGATTTCTGTTTTGATGTTGATTCTTAAAGAGGTTCCTTCAGCATATACACATTTCTCTGTTCAATAAGGTAAAGATTTTCACACTTACATTTTAATATTTAATACATTCTGGTCATTAGAACAAGGACATTTAATTTATATTTGTCTAAAATGTCTAGGGAACCTGTATCTTAAACTCTATATCTTAAGCTAAGTCCACAGTGTAAATCTGATCATAGATCCCAGATTTCTTATTTTCCTTAAAGCTGATTACAGCAGCAAAATACAAGACTACAAGTCCCTTGTCCTGACATTCCCATTTTGCTTCTTTCTCTTTGCACAAGGCTGGGCCAGGGCTGAATTGGGTTGCTCAGACCATCTCCTGCAAGGTAGGAGAATTCAGGATTGACTGTGCTATCGAACTCAGCACACATCTTTCTTGGAGGATTTTCTGCTGCCAAGTATTGGTCAATGATGATCGACGGTTGTCTATGTCTTGGTTCAGATCAATGCCACATTTTTTAAGACAATATATCTATGCTGATGCTCCTGCCACTGAAATGAATGAGGATTTTTTTCAACACCTTACAGGAGACAGGAGACTGAGGAGTGACCTTATTAATGTTTACAAATATATAAAGGGTGAGTGTCAGGAGGATGGAGCCAGGCTCTTCTCAGTGACAACCAACGGTAGGACAAGGGGAAATGGGTTCAAACTGGAACACAAGAGGTTCCACTTAAATTTGAGAAGAAACTTCTTCTCAGTAAGGGTATCAGAATACTGGCCCAGGCTGCCCAGGGAGTTTGTGGAGTCTCCTTCTCTGCAGACATTCAAACCCACCTGGACACCTTCCTGTGGAACCTCAGCTGGGTGTTCCTACTCCGGCGGGGAGATTGCATTGCATGAGATTTCGTGGTCCCTTCCAACCCCTGACATTCTGGGATTCTGTGATTCTGTGAGAGGAACCACTCCAGGCATGGTCTTTCATCCTAGGACAGAATTTCTCTTCTGGCTTATAGGGTAATTTTAATCCTAAGAGATCTGATAACCAACAAATCAACTTTTCCCCAACTGGGTCACAGTGAAGATAAGGAGGTGGCTACCACCTGATCCCATCAGGTAGTTGCTGTCTACAACTACCTGAAGGGAGGTTGGAGCATGGAGGGGGTTGGTCTCTTCTCCCAGGTAGCAAGTGATAGGACAAAAGGAAATGGCCTCAAGTTGGGTCAGGGTAGGTTTAGATTGGAAATCAGGGAAAATTTCTTCACAGAAGGGGTTGCGAAGCAGTGGAACAGGCTGCCCAGGGCAGTGGTGGAGTCACCATCCCTGGAGATGTTGAAAAAGTGTGTAGGTGAGGTTCTTAGGGACATGGTTTAGTGCTAGAGTGAGATTGTAGTTGGACTCAATGATCTTGAAGTTCTCTTCCAACCAAAATTATTATCTAATTCTACAACTCTAGGATTCTATCATCTGCCTCCTACAATCAGGAGAAGCACCCCAGAACAAACAAATCTCCTTACAGATGCTTCTCCAGGACTGAGACCAGGCCTCCTTCTTGCCCCTCATCGCAATCCTTTGCTGGAGGATTCACAGTGAGAGGCAGATACTGAAACCCAAACATTCGCAGGAGGTTGGTACCTCACTCTCATTGCAGTGCTAATCCAGTCTGATGCTGCTGCTGACATTGGTAAAGAACTACCATGGTGGTTATGAGAGTTAATCACATACCAACGTGCGGCTTGTTGCTTAAACATCCAGAACTCTCCACCACGTGCGATATTTAGCAGAGAATTACTGTACCTGACAGATGTACCAAATGAATAGAGTAATCATTCCCTTTTGTTGAAAGATGGCTTGAATGAATCACATTTGCTTCTTTGTCTGAAAAGTATGAAAATACGCTATTAACATACTCAATGCTAAAGGAGATGGTTAATAGATGCAGGCCAAATGGTACCTTTGGTTCTGTATCCCATTTTTTTTTAATAGCAATGGTTTCCTTGTAGGAATTTTTATCTTTACTTGCTTCTGGAAATCATCATCTTCTCAAAAGAGTCACACAGGGGATGAAGTCTGGGAGGTTTTCAGTTTGCTTGAAGGAAAAATGCAGCCAGGCTGGTAGTGGTAGTTTTCAGGGCAGGGAAATGATTTTATCGAAATTGTGGGGAAAAAAATACAGGGACATAATTTGTATGGACCTAGTCTGGTACCTTCCAAGGCAAAAATATGGTAGAATCGTGATCAATAATTTACAAGGCTTTAAGTCAGTCCTGGCTAGGACAGCTTTTGTGAAGCACCTGCAGGGAGTCACAGGATATTAATGGCATTTTTTCCTCTGTAAGTCTTTTAAAAAGAAAGCATTTGATATAAGGGAAATTCATCTGCATTGCAGGACTCTTCCCTCTGCCCCTTTTCTGTTTTGCTTGTTTGCCACAGGCTGCCAGACACTTTTCTTTAAATCCCTTAACGGCTGTGAATGGAAACATAGCTGTGTGTGGCTTTGATGCTACCCAAAATCTGAGTTCATTCTCCATCTGTGACACAGATTCTGGGTGACATTAATCTCCCCCTGAGTATCCCCCGGCCTTTTATCCCTTCTTGCATTGAATGCAAGTCTTGGGGACAAGGGCCTTTCCCACAGCAGTAATTGCAAACACAGCATCCAGCATAATACGTCCCTAGTCTTGGCTGGGTCCTCAGGCTGATATTGTAGCACAGAAAAAGAGGGGAAGAGGACAAGTGTTTGGCTAAAGAATAAAATGAATGGAGGTAAAGAAAACCATGACTGAGGAGGATGTGTTTGAATAATGAGATTGGTTCAATTATGAAAGAAAGGGCTGAAAGAAAGGATGAATCTCTACACTCTGGCCAGGACAAAAAAGTCATTTGGTCTTCAGGAAAAAAAAATCTATAGGGAAGAATAGCAAAAAAAAAAAGACTACCTGTGGAAGACACCCTTCAGCTATCCATCACTACCCATATTTAGCCAAAAGTACATTGAGAATGGTAGAGGTGTCAGTAGTCACTTGAAAGCAGATTAGGGCTGTGCACCAACTGCTGAGACTTAACAATTTATATTTTAATACCTTTTGCTGGTCAGTGAAATATTGGTCTCTCAGATGAACGTGTCCAAATGCAGGAGGTTGGCCAATGTTCCTTAAATGAGCAGAGAAGAGCCTAGAAGATATTGCAAAGATTTAGAGGAGTTTTTGAAATGTTGGGAAAGGTAATATTAGGTGAAAACGGCTCCATCCTTCACAGCAAGGCAGTGAGCCAGCAAAGTACTGGCTACCTAATTGCTGGCAAAACCTCACTTTCTCAAAAAAGGGATGTTTATAGCTACAGCTATTAGTTACAGACACCTCTCAGCCCCCACTTTGAGCAGCAAAGATGTTGTTGACGTGGAAAAGTAAATATCAAGGGAGGAGAAAGAATCAGCAGCCGTGGAGTAGATTATCTCTGGAGGCCTCTTCTATCCTTAATTTCTCGAAAATGTATCACACAAAAATTTGTGAAGCTCTGCTTAGCATGGACTGGCTGTACTGAGCAAATAGGTAGAAAGGGAATGGGGAAAAAAGTAATAATCAGTATTATAGCTGATGGCATGACTAAATAGCTTCCCTTCTAAGGGCACTTCTGGTTATATTCCTTATGCCTCAGGGAAATCTTGTAGGGTAGATGAATATTAATTTTCACTACTAATTTTCAAATAAATACATTTCAGTAATTTCTATGAAAATTTGATTTTCTTCACCAGTTAAAGGAGCTGAATCAAAGAGTTCTGATGACCCAAGATCATCCTGCCTTGGATCATATGAGGCACCGCATGGGGTTGGGTGAAGTCCATGCCCTTGTGTCAGGCTGCATGTCCCCATGCAGGAACCAGGATACTGGTGGGACTGAGCCACTGTCCCCTGCTGCTGGCACATGATACTTCCCATGGCAGCAGTTTAAGAGGGGAACTCAGGGAAACTACTATGTCCCAATGGAAATTTTTGCTTGATTTAAAAAATACGTTATCAGAAACAATAGTTCTATCCAAATGTGGCATGTGGACATCACAGGATATCAGTCACTCTATTTCTTTATCTTGTTTGCAATGTTAGTTGCATGATGGCAACTGAAGGCTGCAGATAAAGACTCAATTTTCTCACCCCACTAGCTCCAGGTGAGATTTCAGCAGCACAGATGCCACTTTTTACAATTACACACCTTTGAAGTGAAATCTTTCCACCATCTTAACCTAGACAGTTTGGGCCAGGTTTTGATGGATGTAATCATGTGAAAAACTCTAGTGGGTGAAGAGATATCTTAGACCATGTCTGTGGTGCAGTTTTTCTGTTATGGAGAGCAGATTCCAAATCTGTACATCTGTTTATCTGTAATAAAGCACACAAATTATTGAATCCAGATTTCTCTTCTCATTGCTTCTGTGGAGAGCAAACCTCGTGCTATACATAGTGGCAGCACATTATAGAATTATTTGAAATATATTTAAGCTCTGATTCAGTTATCATACTTAAAACTTAATCATACATGGAACTAACCATTCTTGTCGCTTTCCCACTCACCCAACACACGTAAGTCTGGTTTATTTTTGCTCCAAATCCATTACATCGCAAATAATTTTCTCTTCCTCAACCTCCATGGAGACTTACCCTACCAATTAATATTAGACATAAATATTTTATGAGAAATAAATTAGAAGAGGATGCCAAATCATGTTTCAAGTGTAACTAACTACTTCTTGGAAGTTTTAATCCAAAGGTAACAGGTGGCTATAAAGGAAATGTGTAGGTCCACATTACTGTGAAACAAGACAGATTGCACCAAAATGACCCTTTGAAAGTCAGCATGTTTAGTCTAAATTGAAAATCCTTGAAAGCACTGGGGTTGCTAATTGTTCATGGCAAGTCTGCTAAATATGTAAATTTCTAATTAAAATATAAATTAATCCTCACAAAAGAATACCTGCTATCTGCAGAATGATGAGCAAAAGTTTTATGCCACTAATTAATGTTATCGCCTCTTGGCTTTATTTACAGAAGTATATAATTCATGCTGGTTTGCTTTTTCTGATGTGCAGCAGTTAATTTTTTGAATTTTTTCAATGATGTCACTCTGAAATAATTACTGTCCTTTCAAACATAGAAAATAAGGAGTTGACAGCCTACATAGCTTCAGTAAGGGCAAATCATGCCTCACAAATTTGAGTGCAGCCTCAGCAAGTTTGACAACGACATCAAGCTGTGTGGCACATTCAACATGGTGGAAGGAAGGTATGCCATCCAGAGAGACCTTGGCAGTCTTGAAAGGTGGGCCAATGCAAAACTTGTGAAGCTCAAAAAGACCAACTGCAAGGTCCTATACACAGGTCAGGGAAACCCCAAGTACAGATCGAGGCTGAGCAGAGAATGGGTTGAGAGCAGCCCTGGGGAGAAGGACTTGGGGGTGTTGGTTGATGAGAATCTCAACATGACCTGACAATGTGCGCTTGCAGACCAGAAAGCCAGTTGTGTCTGGGCTTCATCAAAAGAAGTGTGATCAGCAGATCAAGGGAGGTGATTCTGCCTCTCTACTCTGCTCTTGTGAGACCCCCCTGCAGTGCTGGTCCAACTCTGGAGCCCCCAACATGAGAGTGACATAGACCTGTTGGAGTAAGTTCAGAGGGAGTCCATGGAGTTGATCAGAGGGCTGGAGCATCTTTCCTATGAAGACAGACTGAGAGAGCTGGTGTTGTTCAGCCTGGAGAAGAGAAGGCTCTGGCGAGACCTTATAGCAGCCTTCCAGTACCTAAATGGGATCTACAGAAAAGCTGAAAAGGGAGTTCTTACAAGAGCAGTTAGTGACAGGACAAGGGGTGATGGCTTTAAACTGAAAGAGGGTAGATATAAATTAGATACAGGGAAGAAATTCCTCACCAAGAAGACAGTGAGACACTGGAACAAGCTGCCCAGAGAAGCTGTGGATGCCCCATCCCTGGAAGTGTTCAAGGACAGGTTGAACAGGGCTTTGGGCAACCTGGTCTAGTGGAGAGTGTCCCCACCTGTGGCAGGGGGATAGGAACTATATGATATTTAAGATCCCTTCCAACCCATTCTATTAACCTTCCCTTTGTGTTCCATGCTTGTTGGGTTGTCTTTTAGCATGTTAGTAAGTTAATTTAAGGTGTTTTTCCATTATCAATTGTATATTTGATATCATGGGGTAGGAGGAGAAAGAGTCGGGAATTGCTTTGAAACATTCCAAAATGGATTAGATAATTATTTACCATTTCCACATTTGATGTTTTTATAGAACAGTTGAATAGAATATAACTGTTGTATTAAAAGATTATAAAGTTCTTTCCGGATTAATAAATCATTACAAATGCATTTGCATTCATCTTGTAGGTGTGAATATGTATAATGACATTGTCTGCACTTCAGCCTGGTTTTCTATAGGGAAAATGACTTTTTGTCCCATTGTGTACATAATGTTGCCATGTAATAAATAGTATGAGATGATTTATTAACAGCGGTGGCAACAGAAAGGGAAGACAAATGTTATTTATGAATGGGACTGCAAAAATTTCAACTGAAATTCAACAAGGGATGCTGCTCAGTAGGACATTACCTACCATCAAATATCATTATTTGGGCAGTTTGTCATGTTTTTCAAGTTAATTTACCAGTCTGCCCTCTGAATGCAACTGATGGCTTAATTTTCCATCTTCAGGTATGTCTGCCTGAAGAAAGGTATCAGCCATCACAAATTCATAGGAGAGCTGCACTGTTGACTTGGTAGTGTCTCATATTCCTCCCAAGAGCCAGCTCAATGCTTGCACTATATCCTCTCTCTGAGACGAAACGTTCCCTAACAACAGATCGGATGAGCAATCATTTGCCTGAGCAAATCAAGAGAGAGAATCCACCTCAGCTGTTCCCATTGGGATCAATTCCCACTTTCTGGATGCCACATGCAAAACAATTCCTGCCAACCGATTGCAAACTGCTGCTCCAGTCTGGGATTCGTTCCCCCACCGCCATGACTCATGAAGCCTGGCTTGTTCCTGTGTCCTGTTTACTGGTACCATTAACTTTTATGGTATTACAGTGCTAAATGTTTATGACCAGTCTTTGCTGGATTAATCTTTAATGAGTTTTTTTTGCTAAACACAACTGCATGCTTTCTGACCAGAATCTTGCAGTAACCCCTGAGGAATTAACATGCAAATTCACACTGCTCCTGACTTGAATTAGCTTTCTGAGAACAACAAACACCAGCCAAAATGTCAATCAGTTAACTTGATGTCAGTGTAGCCCCCACCCCAGAAGGAATCTACCCAGGATGGGACCAAACAGATAATGAACTGTTCTATGCTGGAAATTGTCCTCCTTCTTTCAAATTGTGATCATCTATTTAATGGGTAAAGAAATGAAAACAGGACTATTTGAGTTTATTAACAAGTGTCCCGCGGGGTGTTATATCACAGTGCCTGCTGAGATCTGCAATTAAAGAAAAAAAGAGGAGTTCATTTCACAACAGGAGTTTGGGATTTCTTGGTACAGTTTGGTTTGGTGTTTAAGAGTTTTTATTACCTTCACTATGCATGAGCTTCATTCAAGAGGTGGTGTTATTTTAAAGTTTGCTCTTTTATTTAAACTGATCTTTGGGATGAGGGGGAGGCTCTTAGGAGAGTTCTTGAGGAACTGGTGAGGCCAGGATCACTTTTCAGAGAAGAGCTTAGGGTGTGGGTTGTGAAAAACCTTACTGATCAAGGATCACATTCTTCGTATCTTCCTCCAGCTGTGTTGCACCACCCATTATACATACTTACACTACTTGGAGGTTTACATATTAATGCAATGGTGCCAGTTGACTTTCCTGTCAGGTGTTATAACATGCTATGGAATCCCATGCATCTTGACTGTAAGCTTAATTGCTTTGGGTGTTACACTGAATTATACACTGACAGCTAAATCCAGTTCACATTTCATGCTATCTTCTTCTAGTGATCACAACCTGCTGTAGCCCTTCTTACCCATCTAAATAACCCCTCTGGTTCTATTGTTACTGTAGTATTAATGCAGAGATAATACACCGTGACCTTCCTTGTCTCTTTTGGATGTTGCCTGGACCCTCAGCTGCTAAAAATCAATATAGTCCAGTTGACTCTAGTGGAACTGTGCCAGTTTAATACGTTTGAAGAAGTGGCAAAACAAACCCATGTAAATCTGTTTTAATGGGCGATGGGTATTCCATTCTTATTTTTTAATTTTGGTTTTATGATGAAATTCTCATAAGAAGACCAACAATCTTTTAACCAAGGAAGGTAGCGAATACAGTTGTGTGGATTTTTAAATACAATCAGAACTGTTGCTAGGCACCTTTGGATACTAAACATCCAAATTAATGATAAGAAATGCCTTTCTGTGTTGTACATGATTTTTGAGACAAGTACCAGACTGCGTGGGTCGTTGGTTTGCCCAGAAGGGCACTTTTTGCTTATACGGGGAAGTTCCCCAAACAATTTCAAAATGCTTAAGTCTCATCCTTCACTAACACACAGAAATCTCTGGAGCTGAATAAAGCAGCTGTTTGAAAGTAGTCAGAGACAACATATAACACTTTAGGAAGCACAGTGAAAAAAAATAATCATCATTCACTAGAAATTTTGAGAGACATAAATTATCCAGAAATACCTATACTTGATCAGAATCCTCCTTTATTTTTTTTTTGCTTAAAAAGCCACCAAGAGAGTTTTTTTTAAAGAAAAAAATCTTTATTATAGTATTCTGCTGTAGTTTTACTGCTTATATAAAGCCTTTCACTTGAAGTACTCAGAACAAAAATAACAGAAAATTCTACTGCATATATTGAGGATACACTTTTATTGGGCTGAATATACTGAAGAAGCTAAGCTGGATTATATTACACCTACATAAAAGTAACATTTCTAATGGAATAGTGCTTAGAGCACAAGCTTTGGCTGTGTTTGCAGAGAGGCAAAGGGCCCCTGCTGAAGTTCAAGCATGGCTGTGCTCCTTCTGGTGGTTGATAATTTGATGTTTCTGAGCTGTTCCATGTTTTGTTAGGAAGATAAACCCTCTTGTAATTGCCTTACACATTTCCATTCCTCAAAATTATAGAATCATAGAATATTTTGGGTTGGAAAGGACCTTCAAAGCTCATCTAGTCCAGCCCCCTACCATGAGCAGGGACATCTTCACCAGCTCAGGTTGCTCAGAGCCCCATCCAGCCCGGCCTGGGATGTCCTCAGGGATGGGGCATCCATCACTTCTCAAAAAGTCTGCCTACAGCATAGACGTCCTTTAATGCATTTTTTAAAATTAAAAGACAGTATTGTCAATACATTATTAACGATACACATTCATTAAAAAATAAAGTTTTAGAATTTTAAAGATAGGGTTTACATTGTTACAGTGCACATGTCTAACCTTGAGCTGGTTGCTTACACTGTCTGTACATGCGGTGGGGGGAAATGGGTGCTTCTAGGCACAGGTCATCATATGTGTTTTAGAAAATAGCCTTAGGGTGAAATTGCCCTACAGTTTGCCCGGACACATGAACTCTCTCCTCTACTTGAACACATAAGTGAAGTCCCGGTATCCTCGCATCGCTGTCAGAAACACAGCACGTTTACACATGGATATCAATTCAGTGCGATGTGCAATGATGCAGGAAAGCTGGTGGGGGAAGGACGCAACAGACCTTGCTCGTTCAATCACAGCTGTTTGAAATGACATTTGGAAGGCAGCAACAGGCAGCACTTAACATTTACGAGGAATTGCCTCCTTGCACTCCTGGGGCATTAAGTGTTCATTGCTGTCTGTGTAGGAGGGGTAGTGTGTGGAAAGTGTAATTTGCAGCAAGTATTTACTGTTTCTAAAGGTTTGTTGAATGCCAAGAGATCCTTCCTGCCTTGTTCCTGGAGAGTGTTTTTCACTTGCAGAGAGAAAGATTAGCTAAATAGATGTAGAGTGAAATGTGGAGCTTTATCTAGAATTACGATGCTACTCTAATCTGGTTTACCAGAAACCACATGAACTCCATTTCCATTGGAGTCTGATGCTTTATTGACAAATTTTGTACTGAAAACCCCCCTGTTTGAAAGCTGTCTATACATAACATTTAATTATTTCGTATACTAACTGTAACCAAGACTGAAGTCTTATACAGAACTTTGCTGCTCCGCAAAAATAAAGACAGCAAAACGTCAGCTCGTAGCTTCAGTTTCTTTTTCCATTTGTCTTTTTTTTGAATCAGCCTCTCCATGTTCTTAGCCTGATCTTAGGAGCAAATGGAAGAAAGTTAAAGTCTTGGACAACTAGTTTTTCATGACTAGGTCTGACTATGAGCTGGCTTGACCTAGCGGATGTGTAATCTGCTTAACATGACACTGTGCTCTATAAATGACATGTTGTTGCCACAAATTTCTACACCGCGGACTTCTATGTCCTTCAATGATGATCTCTGCCTTAGGTTTTCCTGCATTTTCTCTTGTAAAATCTGGAGTGCTCAAAAACCCTGAGGAGCACTGCAAAAACATGTGAGTTAGGCTGAAAATCCCCCTTGTTGGCCCATGTGAATCTGCTCATAGCCAAGTTCCCTGAAGAATTAGGTGCAGAAAATTGTCCTTCTGGTGTTTCATGAACTAGCAAACAAAAGAGGCTTATCTTAGTCTTTTCAAGTTGCAGAAGTTGCAGATAAGCACAAACAAATGCTCTGTCAGTGGCTTCATTTACATCAGCCCAGCTCAGGGTGAGCGGTTCTGAGTAAATGGCAAAGCTGTTCTGAAAAAAATAATATTAAAAGATGTCTTTAAGGTCTTTGTTCAAAGGAACAGCACATTCTGGTCCATTCCAACAAGAAAAATCATAATCAGGTGCAGAGTCACCTAGATGAAGATAGGCATAGCCAAACCCTCTCTGACTCTACTGGTCATGACTCAGTGGATGTTGCTGCAGTGGCCACTGTTGACTCATATGCAGCTTCTTGTCCACCAGGACCCTCAGGTTCGTGTTACCAAGGTTTCTTCCCAGAATATTTTCTCTTTTCTATGTCTTCTTTCAGAAAATATGCATAAAATGTCAAAAATCTGTAGGTGTTTTAGTAAACATATAATTGAAATTTCTGGCCTATAATAATGGTCTAAAAGGTATCTGTCAAGTCATATTCTCTTTTCATCTCTGCGTAGTCAATTGGCACTTGAATGAGTCTTCAGTCTTCACATGTAACCTTCCATTTATAGATGCAGGCAAAGAAATGACCCGTTTTCAAGAAAATCTGTGCATAAACCATTTACTTTATTTCTCTGGAAACAAATACTCCACTCAACTTGGCCAGTGTCGCTGGATGTGCAGCCTCAAACAGCTCTTGAATAGATAACAGCGATCTCCTGACTGAACCTACTGCATTGTTTGGTGTACTATTAACTGTCTGTGTAACACTTCAGGCTCCTCAGATGTAGAGTGTTACAGTCATTCAGGAGAGTTAAGTGGAAAATGGAAAAAAATGGGAGGTTATCATAGAATATTTTTCTACTTTTCGTTGAAGTTTCAAATTTCCCAACAGTCTCTGGATTACTTTTACAAGAGGCCTGATTTTTCTTTGACTATATGACAGAGGAATAACCAATTTGGTTAAGAAAGCATTTATTATGTGCCAATAAAAGGTTTTAAAACATGAAATAAGGACAGTCCTCACCTGAACTATACATCAATAAGTCGAATAAGGGGTTTGGCAGTTTTCTGTGACCTACCTGGCTGTCACATGAGAACACAAACCCTCTGCCCAAAGCCAGACTAGATGTTCCTCATGACTAAGCCTTTCTTCCCACTCCAGCTGGCTCGTAGGTGTTGGCTGTCTCTAGTGACATCTGAAAGATAAAGTCTTTTGTGGATTCTTTATATCTTCTTCCAAATGTAACTTGTTGACTTGTGTGCCAGTACGTGATCTTTGTTTCCACTCCACATAAGCCTTTCTAGTGTTCCAGTTGTATACATTTGCTAGACCCTGGCAATCATGAAGATTCATGCTGAAGGAAGTGAATATCTCTACAGGTGGATTAATGAGAATCATAGAATAATTTCAGCTTGAAGAGACCCTCAAGATAGAGTCCAACCATGACCTGACTCTAACACTAAACCATGTCCCTAAGAACCTCATCTACACACCTTTTAAACACTTCCAGGAATGATGACTCCACCACTGCCCGACAAACCTTTCCATGGAGACATTTTTTTCTTAATATCCAATCTAAACCTCCCCTGGTGCAACTTGAGGCCATTTCCTCTCATCCTGTCACTTGTTCCTTGGTAGAAGAGCCCAACCCCCTCCATGCTCCAAGCTCCTTTCAGGCAGTTCAGAGATCAGAAGGTCTCCCCTCAGCTCCTGTTCTCCAGCTGAACCCCCACGGCCCCTCAGCCGCTCCCATCACACTTGTGCTCCAGCCCCTTCCTCAGCTCCGTTCCCTTCTCTCAACTCGCGCCAGCACCTCAAGGTTTTTCCTATAGTGAGGGGCTCAAAACTGAACTCAAGATATGAGGTTTGGCTTCCCCAGTGCTGAATATAGTGGCACAATCACTTCCCTAGTCCTGGTGGCTGCACTATTCTTGATGCAAGCCAGGATCCTGTTGGCCTCCATCACATCTCCCTCCATTAGAGCACTCAAGGCTCTTCAGGGTAGAAAAATAGTGTTATTTTGTTATTTTGCTTGTGTCTGAATGAGTGTTTCTGTTGTAAGCTGGGGAATAATCAGTAGTGTGAGCTGTGCTTCAAATTAAAAACCTTATTCTGCAGAAGAGGACAGTTATGTTTTCCTCAGTCTGTTTGGTAGAGGTTTAACATTTTTTTACTCTGCCAAAATAAATTACTTTCTGTGGCAGGATATTTTTTTTTTTTTCCTTTTAAAGCCTGGGCATGTGAAAAAAAAAGAAAAAACCAAAACGTAAAAACAATCAATGTCAGCTGAAAGATGGATACGTCCTCTATTGAGTAAACAAAGTTACTGTGTATTGGCAAAAAGTTCCCTGTCATGGATTCTTCATTGGAGTCAAGTTGCCAGCTCCAATAAATCAGTGTGCTGGACTTCTACTTAGTCAGTGTTTCTAGACAGCAACGAGAGATCATCATACGTTAAAGTGTAATGAAATGTATCAGTAAGTCTACTCCCAGCCTGTGTTAGAATCTATCAATATAACAAAGTGGCTGTCATCCTGATATATGGGTAGACAAGACACTTACCTGATAGATGGTTGTATCCTTCCCTCCTCAGTGAAAATACCCTGAGCTGGCTGAAGAGGAAAGTATCCCTCATTTTTTTTCAATGTGGCCTGCATTTGAGGCATGCAGATCAAGAGGAGAAGGCTTTGTTGGGAGGAAGACTGTGGGATTTGAGAGATATTTCACCTGTGATCATGGACCAGTTTGACCACCTAAACAAGAGGCTTTAACCAATTAAATGTCTGAGGCTCGGAAATCTCTTCCCATAGTGACCGAGCAGGCTCAGTTTTTATCAACTACTATTTCGGATTGTGGTTTGGGTCAGAAGAATGCCTGAATAGTCCAGATAGATTTTCCATTCATTCCTTTGTGCTTCTTTTGGGGGTGGAATTTTTGGCTTAATATATCTAGAATAAATGAGATAAATTACAGCTGGTGGGGCCCAGTGACTAGACAGGAATAACTGTACAAAGTAGTCATGTCCTTGTAGCCACTATAATTAAGCAGGATGCATATGATTAGGGAATATGAGCCCTACGTGTCCAGAAGACCATCCTTATCTGTCTAGAGAAAGTAGGCAAGGAGTTGGAGAGGGAAGAGGAGCAAGGAGGAGGTCAGCAGCCAACTTTGATGGTCAACAAAAACTAGAGTCAAATAGAGAACTGGTCCTTTACCTGTTTAGGTCATGCTACGTTTCCCTCAGCATTAGGGAACTGTATGGGGAACTCATCATTTCCTACCACAAATGTCTTTGAATAACTAGTGTTTTAAATGAGCTAGATGAAGCTGGAGAATGTCAATTGCGAGTCAAGTGCTTAAGGAATTATATAATATTGTGTGGATAATTTTTGGCACCTGTGTTCAGAAGCTGGGCAATGGATTGGGAGTAGTATTTCTTCTTGGTTTCACATTCAAAGCAGATGACTTCTTAGTGTAACTGGCAAAAAAAGCCAATCTGTTATTCTAGTGCATATTCCCTTGGAACTTGTCAATAGCAGTGAAACTGTGCAATTGTTTTGATGTAGGATCAGTTATCTTCTTCTTAATCAAATTGTGCTCCTTTTTCCTTAGGCTCTGTGCAGAGAGCAGATGGCACTTCTGTGTTATGCCACAAAAATATTTGGCCTCATCCTAAGGAGACATTTGGCAAGACACGTGGTGAAGTGCTGCTGCAGATGGCCCGCTTGAGTATTACCACAGGAGATGCTCAAATCTAGTTTGCTGTGGTTATTTACTCAGGGCTTTGTTGGCATAACCAGCAGGTACCATGCTGGTTGTGGGTTGAGTCCCACAGAAAGGCATAGTTTGCTTTCCATGACAATAATTCGTTGTCAGGAGTATTATAAAATTGGCTCCTTTCTCAAGACACCAATTCCAATCTTCTTTGAAAAGAAAGTGGTGGTCATGCAAAGATGAACTTGAAGGAAAGAAAGACTTGGAAAGTGTACAATGTTCCTGTGCATGAAGCAGAATAGGATGAGTCATTGGTTGTCCTTTTGCTTAAGTAAACTGAAGTATAAAACTGTCTGTGGGACTCCACTGGATTTCTAGGCTCATTATTCTGTTTGGTAAAGCTCGTGTACCCACTTGGTCACAAAATTACTAGAATAGAGCATAAAATTCTCATAGACTATACGATGATTTTGAAGGGAAGTAATTTTCGAAGGCAAAATTTTAAGGGTACTTCTTTGAGAGTGCTAAATGCACTCTTAAAGAGTGCCAAATTATTGAATTTTGTCTAGAAGTTTTCCCCAAAGCTGATTCTGGCTCCGAGTTCACTCTCTGCTCAATGATCCATTTTGCCCCAAAGGATCACAGCTGCTGCTGTGAATTCTGCACAGAATTTCATTTTTGAGGTCTCCAGGACCTGCGTCATTAAATTGTTTGAATTTCAGACCTTGCACTGGCACCAGGAGCTGGTGAAAAGCCAGTTGCCAGATGCAAACACAGGTTGAGCCATGGAGCATTGCGCAGTTGCAATAAGTACCAGATGGAGTCTTTGCATCATATTCACATTCAACTTCGGAGATGGTAAACCTGGATGTTCCAACTTGAAACTTATAAATTCATGGTTTGCTATGGCCAAAACTTTGGTTGGATGGGAAACAATATGTCTGAAAGCTAAAAGTAAAGTTATTTGGGAAAATAATGCTGTCTTAGCCTTGTGAACAACACCTTTCAGCTTCTCGGGAGCCCGATGGAGAGCTGAATGCCTCAGAAGATGGCAAAGGTGACATTTTGCCAGTTATTGAAAACTTTCTGTCAAGTGCCACCATCATTCTGTCAGAAAACACCTCAAATCAGATGACCCAGACCAGGAACATAATTCCCCACCCACATTCACATATATAGTTGTAGTAGATATCAACGGACCAGCTGTTGACTGAGAAAACTGAGTTCCTCAATGACAGTGTTGATAATCCAACATCAATCCCTTGCTTCTGCTTCATAGAAGACTTTTTCCCAGCTGGTAGCTTGACACCTACCCTGGTAGAGATGGTGTATTTTCTGTTGAGCTGGTGTTGTGGAAAGCCTTGTTCTGTAGGAGAAATTAGATTTGACATGTGCAGGTCTAGCTGTCAGTTAGGGCCAGGGGCCAGGGATGCCTTTTTCACAATATTTCAGTGGGTTTGTTGCTCTGTGCTGCCCTACTGAAAGGTGGTTGTACAGGCTTCAAAAGCTGCTTCTTGTTGTTGTCATTTGACACAGAATAAACAGTTTGTTTTGTGTCACGTATTTAATGAATTTTGTCTTTTGTTCCTGCTTAAAAAGATACTTTGATTTTTTTTTTTTTTAATCTATATCCTGAAAAATTCTATGAATTTTTCATTCTAACAGATTTCATAAGCATCTGCTCCTGGACGTTCACCACAGCTGCATAACTGTTCAACTTAGCCAAATGGAGTTTTTTAAATTACCTGACTGGACACATAAAACTGAATTAAAGAGTTTTGGAGGGGACTGTGAATTAATCATGTGAAATTTTCATTTTGAATTAGGCTGATAGGATGAGGAAACATGCACTTTCTATTTTCAAGGCTCCTTCACAAAATAGTGTGTAGATTTTGCAATAGGTGGAGCAAAAGAAGACCAAGAGCACCCTTGGTCTTCTCAGGAGATCCACTCCTGATGCTGAGCAGATGAATAAAGCAACAGCAAGGGAGAACAGCTCTTCAACAGAAGATTTTGGTGTGAGCTGACAAGCATTAGGGAAGAAACAGAATCTAAAGGGAAAGGAAAACATGTGAAGGTGTATGTTCATGAATGATTTCCTTCTGCTTTTCGCAGAGTAATTTGACTAAACATGAGCCTTTGGTACCTTTTAATATTTCCTGAGATTCCCTCCAGCTGCTGTTCAAGCAGGGCTCAGTTCTTTGCAGATTCTTTATCAGATCAGACTGGCACAGCAACTGCAGGTATCTCAGATACATTGGGACATGTGAAATGTCACTAAAAAGTCCCTTTTCAGGCAACAGACTGGAGCCCTAGGGACATGATTCAGTCTGAGATTGTCACATAAATGTGCCTGTCTCAGTTTCCGCCACGATTAATGGAGATCAGTCAATGCAATTGGTGGCTGTTCAGCCTGGAGAAGAGAAGGTTCTGGGGAGACCTTATTGTGGCCTTTCAGTGCTTAAAAGGGGCCTGTAGGAAAGATGGGGACAGACTCTTTAGAAAGGCCTCTTGCAATAGGACAAGGGGTGAAGGTTTTAAACTAAAGGAGGGGAGATTCAGACTGGACATGAGGAAGAAATTTTTGACACTGAGGGTGGTGAGAACCTAGCCCAGGTTGCCCAGAGAGGTGGTGGATGAACCATCCCTGGAGACATCCCAGGCCAGGCTGGACGGGGCTCTGAGCAACCTGAGCTGGTGAAGATGTCCCTGCTCATGGCAGGGGTGGCACTGGATGACCTTTGAAGGTCCCTTCCAACCCAAACCATTCTATGATCTAATTATCTAGGTTCTTTTTGTACTACCTGGCAAGAAATAACTGCTCTAGGGCCAGATATCTCATGGATTTTAAATGTCTCAGTAGATGTATAAAATAGGTCAGATGGAACAAGTCCCAAAAGTGTGTGTATTGTTAATACATCCTTTTGGCCAAATGTAAAATTCCACAAAACTTAAAGGATCATTATAACTTTGAAACATTTACTTCACTACCAAATGTCGTTTAAACTAGCCTTAGGGTTAGCTACTGTAGAGTTGATGGGCAAAATGAAGGTGCGAGACAACATAGACACTGAATGATGGAAGGATCCCTAAACATAATTACCTACAAAACTCTAAAAAAAAGGCTGCAAGTGAAACAACTATAAATACATTAGGGAAACAAAGCAAATACACATTAAAGATGCATGTAGTGCTGTTCCTTCGTGCCCTTCCTTTTGTCTCTGAATATGCAGATATATGCATTTAACACTAGGTAAAGTCCTTTTAATGATGAACACAGACTTACAAATCCCAGGAAACTCTCCATAGCTCACAAGGACAATTTCTTTCACTGCACCATTTGTTCTCCCATAGAGTTAGAAGAGCAGATGTGTGATACTCCAAACCTATATTCTGTTTTATGTAATTTAATGTGGCATTTAGTAAGCTCAATTCCTTTTATCAAAGGGCCAAACACACTTTTTTTAAAAATAAATAACATTTCTGCTGTTTTGGCAAGTGACCCCTCACAAGTCTTACAGGCTCACAGCCACAAAATGGCAGGACAGGAAAGAATAAACAGGTCACTTGGTCTGTCCTCTTGCACCTGGGCAACAGATACAAGAAAGGACATGAGGACCTAAAACGGATAGGTAGAAGGTCATGGTCTCCACTCTACAGACTTCAAAAATTAAATAAAACATGCAAAAAAAGAGTGATTTAACAAACTGAGGACTTTGAAGTGTTTGTATAATTTCCAGGAAGACTCTTGTCTCAGGGTGTTGTTATTAAATGTAGGGAAGCTAGAAGGAAAAAACTCAAACCACCCCCTGAGCTATGTTAGTGATTAATACATAATGGAACATTATGATCTCTGTACTACAGTGAGACTACATGAAGTAGAAGAGACTTCTGGACACTAAATTTCCTTGTGGAAGATTGCGTAAAACAAAGGTGAAAAAGAAAGAACATACTGTTTAAAAGCCCAAAGAAGAGACATGGCTCCATAACACTAAAGATTATTTTTTCCATGCTTCCAAAAGGAATCCACCTGCTATCAGAATCATTTATTCTGCCTCCTTCTTTCCTGGATGCTTTCAAATCCTGTACCTTATTTTACAATTTTTAACTTCCTACAGTACCTACTTATTAGAGTGCATTGATAGAAATTAGTTAATTAGCTAATTGCATGCAGAGTCTGAAGATGAGTTTCTTATTGTAAAGATGAGGAAGTTTTAGGTGTCTTCCAGGTAACAAAAACTTCATGTTTGAGGAAAAAAAATATTCTAGACTTGGAATTTGTATATTTAATCCTGTTCTGCCTAGACGAATCAACATATGGAGAAAGAGATGTTTATCACTTAATTGAGATATCTGCAGGGGATGCACATTTGCCCTATGTTCCTTTGAAAACCAGCAGAGGGAACAAGGTTCCTACGGAACATGATTTGGATGTTTAGTTGTTATTGGGGTTGTCGCCACTACATCTACTACTAGATAGAGTGTATGTGAACTCCCAAAGTGGTGCAGGACTGTTTAGTAGAATCACTTCAAAACAGCTATTGTGTTTTAATTTAAGCTATAGCTTATTATACAATAGCTTGTCCATGTAAAAGAATCATTATCTAACCCATCTTGTGATTTCGCACAGAAATGGCAGTAACTCCCAAAAGAACATACTCATGGCCACCTTGTTATGTTTTGTTTTCTAAAATCCACCCCATGTTTGGCGTGTGGTGTAACCTATAGACACAACTGCCAATAAAATTACAGTGGGATGAATTTCTCAGAAGGAAGAGCAGAACTGTGCCTCTTTGTGCTGGGGAAATATTTTCAGTAGAAATAAAGTAGGTTAGAGGGTAAGTGATTCTGACTGTAGACAAGCTCTTAACAGATGGGCAGGGGTATTCGAGTAGAGATTCTGTAAGGCAAAGAGTAGGTCTGCTGAGCCATAAATGTCAGAATGAAGATGCTAATGCAACATAGTTTAAGTCTGTGCATTTTTTTTTCCTTCTGAAATGAACAGAGCCTACATTTCTAAATTGATATGTACTTTCCAACACACAATACTAGATGACATAATAAAGGAGTTCTCATACCAGCAATTAAGTATACTGATTCCTTTGATGAATGTTAGATAACAACAGAACTATCTGATTTTGCTGCCGTTTTCTCTTGGTATCTAAATGACATTTCATTTTTACATCTCTTTAGGAAATGTGTTGCTTCTGACAACCAGCCCTGTGCTCTGTATTCAAACCATTCCTCTAGTTAAGCAATTGGCATGAAAATATACAAGTGCAATGCTGTAACCTCAAAAACTGAGTGCAAGGTGTTGAGCCTTAACACCCTGCACTCATTGTCCATATCTCTTGTATTAAAAAGTGATTCTGGGCTGAATACTAAAAGCCTGGAGCAGATGATTTCGCCAGAAGCAATGAATCAAAGTCCTATGGTTTATGCAGGGAAAGCATATAAGCTGTTTTTCACCTGAAATACCTTTGAGAATTTGGGGAATTCAGATGCTTTCAGTTTGGGAAATAGTGTTGCTCCATGATAGGTCTTTCCATCCAGTCTTCATGTTGAGCATAAACCACTGTCCTGCAAAGTGCCAGCACCAGTGAGATGCCTTTACATATTCCCACTTTATGGCAGTTATGTACTTTTTCTGCTTTCTCATTTTCTGCTCTTGCTGGAGTACTTGGAGAAAGGTTCAGCAGAGCAAGGAGAACTCCAAGGTGTTTGTTCCTTTAACCCAGAAGGTGCTGGTGCCTCTAATTTCTTTTCAGTTCTTTTGTCTTTGGCCTCTGCAGAAAGAGGCAAACTGTGACTAATGCCAATGACAGCCTTAAGGAGATGATTTCCTTTCCTCCCACCAAAACTATTGACTGGAATGCACAGTTTGAGAAAATCTAATTAAAACTATAACATATGGCTGTATTTCCTTCACCATCTATATAAAGGGATGTATAAGGGGCATCTGCTGTTCCATTTCTCTCCATCATTTAGGTTGTAAAGTAGGTAGTCAAAGCTGTTCTCATCTCAAGTATCAGTTCTGTTACACTTCACACATTTATCTTGTTATTTTTAACACGTACAGGTAACAGCACTTTTTTCTCTTTAGCAGCAAGTACCAAGCTTTCAGTTACACTGTGTACACTTAGGGTGACTTCACCATTAGCAACACTACCTTACCTGTCAAATTAAGACACGAAGAGTGGGACTGAAGAGAATTGAGTAGAACTTGTAAATTAAAGCATTTTCCCTAGACCATCTAGTCATGACATTTTCTTTTCTAAAAATTCAAACTCCTGCCCTGTTCTGTGGGTGGGATATATTTTAAAATAAAATTCTCTGTAGTTTGGATGCCAATTTCCAAGTGTCCACAACAATAATTATTCAATCTGCAAAGGGCTGTAAACATGAGACTTCCTTGCAATACAGGACATTCCTACAGTACGAAGAATAGTTTTCAGTTCTCTCCATTGAAAGACGGAAAATTGTTTGCATATAAAGGCATAGCTGTAACTAATGTGGGTAGGACAATCTCTGAAGACCTCAGTATTAAGGAAATGTTCAGTCTTGTATCTTTCCTGTCATGTGGAATGTTTCTATTGACTTCTGAGGTGTAAGATCAGGCCCATGGAAACTTTATCTCCTCATTCATCACTCAGGCCACAGCAAGTCAATTTGTTCTGAACAGTTTTACCCCTATCAACACAATGTGCTTGATCAACTACATTTGCTATTTCAACTGGCTAAGCCAGACTATTTGTAAGAATAGAAGAACAGTCATTGCACTGGCCTGGCATTGTCTCAGGCTGAAGTTACGGTGGCTTAGCTAAGCCCCTTCTGATTTTGACTGTCTGATCTGCTGTTGAGTCTTGCAAGTCTCCAGTTTAGAAGTCACTCATCCATTAGAAGTACTGACGGATGAGTTTGGATGCTCCTCACTTTAAAACATTGCCATCCTTGGATGATTTTCTCACATTCAGATCTTTCTATCCTAAGCTTGTCCCATCAAAAGTGGCAGATTAAAGTGTGCATTCATGCTTTGACAGCCCAAATACTTCTTCCAACTGCTGGTAGCGGTAGGGTAGTATTGTGACAGAATTCCACGGAGGTCTGTATTTTGACTTTAATTTCACCTTTTGGGTAGGTGGGCTGAAGTGATCCAAAAAGCTGCCTATTCATTTACACTGATTTGATGTAGGGAGTGATTAGTAAGCAGATTAATTCCATACATACTCCCTCCCACTCAAATACTCATCCTAATTAAGAACAGCATTCCTCTTTCTGGTTTACTTTATGTTACTTTCTAAGTGGTTTAAATAAAACTGAAAAGAAAGTCAGCCAGATTGTTACACAAGTAAACTGATATCATTATAAGAAATAAGGAATATTTCCCTATGCAAGCAGCCTTTCAGCCTTTCAGGCTACACTGGGGCTGTGACATGGACAGCAGGGTGCCAAGACTATAAAAATTATGATAATACATGCAGTGCTCAGTTTGGGACAATTTTTTAATTTCTTTTCTTCCTCCCAGCCTTAATTGGCATGCCTCATAAGGGATCATCTCCAGTGCCTTTTCCAATGTATATTTATCATCTTGGTAAAGCAGAGGAAACCACTTTAGCTTGATTTCTCTCTGAGGGAAAGGGATTGAATCACATGGCCTCTCTAATGACATTATTATTTTCAGGACAGGCAGTTGCATCCTAATGGAATTCAAATGTAACATAAGAACAGAAGACATATACAGTTGCCATGTGCTCCTTACAATTGCCTATGCTGTGACATAGAAGGCACTTTGTCATCTGCCAAGGAGGTAATGACTTCATAACCCTTCATTCAGGATAGGAAAGTCCAGGTGAAAATGGGATGCCCCTTCACATATAGCTCATGTAGGATGGATTCTTGGTCCCTTTAGAATGCTATTTTATTATTCTGGCATTGCTATTTACTAGTGACCTGGCCAATGCAGTGTGTCACATTGCAGACTCTGGTGTGGTTCCTGTCACAGAATCACAGAATCCCAGAATGTCAGGGGTTGGAAGGGACCTGGAAAGCTCATCCAGTGCAATCCCCCATGGAGCAGGAACACCCAGCTGAGGTTCCACAGGAAGGTGTCCAGGCGGGTTTCAATGTCTGCAGAGAAGGAGACTCCACAACCTCCCTGGGCAGCCTGGGCCAGGCTCTGCCACCCTCCCCATGAAGAAGTTTCTTCTCAAATTGAAGTGGAACCTCCTGTGTTCCAGTTTGAACCCATTACCCCTTGTCCTACCATTGGTTGTCGCTGAGAAGAACCTGGCTCCATCCTCCTGGCACTCACCTTTTCTATATCTGTAAACATTAATGAGGTCACCCCTTAGTCTCCTCTTCTCCAGCTCCAAAGCCCCAGCTCCCTTCAGCATCTTTGTTGCTCTGTGCTGGACTCTCTCCAGCAGTTCCCTGTGCAGAGGTGCTCAAGCTGGTGTGGACTTGGGTACCATTCAGAATTATTCAGGTCTTCCCCTGATGCTTTCTAAACCATGAGGGAAAAGGCACTGACAGCACTCTGATCACCCTGCTACCCCACTATGTGAGGAGTCATGACCTTAGATGCCCAGCTTCAGAAAAATATCTGCAGTTGCAAATCCATCTTGACATACTGAGCAAGCCATCCAACATGATATCTAGAGAGTTTGCGTGGGCTATCCCAGAGGGAGTATGGTGGTTCCTGGGCCAACTGGTGAAGCTTGACTCACCTCTGCACTGCCTAGGACCTCCTTTGTGCCCTCTGTGGCAACTCAGGTACCATGACATACAATTCCTGTTGCTATATATTGTTGCAGCCAAAGGTGTAGTGTTCTACAAGGATCTTAACGTGTGTGTCCCCTGGGTATGTTTGTAGAGCATGTGAGGTCACAAAGCCTGATGGGAAAGTGCTGGAGGACTGTGTGAAGAGAATGGCTGTACTTGATATGATCTGTTTCTGTAGTGGCTGTCCACAGTTGACCTTAAGCCTAATTATTGGCCTAATTATGTGTTCTGTGGGTGGGTTACTTCTTTGGAAGAGGCAGAGGGAGTGAATTAATTCATCCAATGTGGGCAAGGAGGCTGCACCTGGACATTCCCTATTCTGATAAACCAAGGATCATTCCCATTTAAGAGTCTGAATATGGCTACCTCATTTTGAAGGATAAGAGAGTTCAACTGTGTGGAGATAGACTATTCCATGCCAGAGAATGATCCTGGACACATTTCATTTACTAATACAGTTGTGCCTTGAGGGTATCAGAGCTTTACAGTGAACTAGTGGATGAGACGAACCTTTCTTTTGAATTTTGGGGGCAGTTTAAGCTGTTTCATGGACTGTGCTGCTTCTACAACTTCCTTTTGCTTGCTATAGGAAAGTGGACACTAGACATGTAAAAGACATCTGAGATCCAAGAATACATCTTCGCGAAGCACACTCAGGTCTTCTGAGTGAAGTGGGTAACCTTTGTGCCTTTGAGAATATTCAGATCACAGAACTGGAAGGAATGCTAAAACCACTGACATCGGTCCTTGCTTCAGAGCTTCCTAACAGAGTCCTAATAATGAGTTACTGAGCTCAGAATATAGTTGTGGGATCAGTATATGCCAGGCCCCATGCTTAGTGGAAAAAATGACATATTTTTGTGCATGCAGAAAAATAAGAAGAAAAGTATAAATGGCAATTTCTCCCAATAATGAACAGATTGCAAAACAATTCTGCCAGTGACAGTAAACAAGGAATGTGTTGCCTTAATTACCTACCAGGAAAGATTTATTGAGAGCTAATTATAGAAAGGTTTGCATTTCTAGGGGATAAAAATCAGTGAAGTTCTGTTGATGCCGCCAACTCATGCCTAATTTTTATCCAGGGAGAGCCTGGCTCCATCAGCCTTTGAGGAAACTTTGTAGATTGATTTGTTCTCTTTGTTGAAAAGATCTCCTAGGCTTTGAAGATTTCTTTAAAGGATACTTAAGTTCCAAAAACTTACACAACTGTTTTCAGCCAGTAGCAAACTTTGGAGTGATGGTTAATTGTGAACATAAAGGGGAGGATAAGGAAGAAGGGGCTAAAGAAGAAGAGAGGGACATGAAGTTAAAAGATTTCCATTTGCAGTGCAACTACAGCTGTTGTGCTGCACTGAGATCTCATGTACTTATTCTACTTTGTGGATAAAAGATAATACATTTCCCATCACACTTTTAAAAGTAGAGATCTTCTACCATCTGTTTAACATAACAGTTTTCTCTTCCCAGCTGGAACCTTGAGACAATTGTTGCTACAGAAATAATAATCAACAATAAAACAGTGTTATATATTTTTCCTTTCTTCCTTTTTTTTTCTTTCTTTTGTTGATAGAAAGTGTTGAAGTAAAAAGAGTGCTGTGGTACTTTTATAATCAGTTATCAGTTCCAAACTAATCTCTGGACTTATTTATACCATAATTGTTCCTCAATGACATGAATGATGAAGTGAAAATGCAATAAGTCTTCCTGATATTGGATTCTGTTGGCTCAGGCCATCCCAATGAAGCATCGTTGTTTTGAAAGGGGTGGAGAGAGAATGATTAATTTCCTTTTCCGAGCATAAAAGACATTTTGTGAATTCTTTAGTGTTTTCACTGAAGATTGGGCAAGTAATTGTGGTAAGCTCTGCTTTTTTTCTTCTTGGTGCTGGCATTCAAAGGGGTCAAATAAATTAGAAGTTTTGATGCTGATTGCATTTGTAGACCAAACTTTTCTAAAGGTCAGAAGAATATCTGCAGTATCATCCAAGAAAATAAAATATGACAGATATCTAAAGAAACTTGAGGGATCTTGAGAAGGCAATTGGAGAAGATGAGTTTGTCTTTCCAGGTCATGAGATTTTTGCATTTCTTTCTTTAATCCCATATCCTCTTGAGCCGTTTTTGTCCATTTGAGCTGGTTTTCTAGCTACTGCTCTGGCCAATGCCCTAAGTTAGTGTACAAGAATAGCACAATCATGTATGAATCATGTATATGAAGACAATTCCAGGCTGCAGGTGTGTTTATAAGCAGACAGGCATCTGAATTAGAATAACGGAATCATAGAATCATTTTGGTTTGAGAAGACCTTTCAGATCATCAAGTCCAACTATTAACCTAACACTGCCAAGTCCACCTCTAAACCATGTTGCTAAGAACCTCATCTACACATATATTTACACCTAAATACTCTCAGGGAGGATTGAAAAGTTACGTGTCGTGAGGAAAAATACTGCTGCTGTTTCCCAGCTTTTGTACTGCAGCAAGAGCAGTCAACCAGGACAGGACAAAACGTGGAATCTGGGATGAACCCAAACTGAAGGAAATTTAGCTTATTAGAGAGATGTGGGAAAAGGCAGCAAAACCCTTCCCTGTTGTCTAGGACAATCAGCTTTAATTAGAGTTCGCATTTCTACAGGAGCACTTCAAGACAGTCAGTGAAGCCCTCAGACCCAAAAATGTTTACTGAGAATTTATTGATGAAAACTGGTACTGATCGTTTCATCCCAGTGTCCTTTAGATGGTTTTGACAGTCCCAAAAAAGTGATGACCTAAAGGTATTTACCTACTACATACATTCTGTCAGGCATGTGGGGATCCCTCAAGATTAAAAAAAAACCACAAACACATAAAAAACCCCCACAAAAACACACAAAAAACCCCAACAAAACAAAAGAACACAAAACAACCAAAAAAAGCAGTGTAAAGACCATAATCTTAAAGGTAAAATGGAAACATCATTGAAGACCAGAGGAGCTGGCCCTTTAATTTCTCATGATTTTGAAGGCTTCTCATTGTATTGTAAGTCAATAAAGTTAGCAGCACAAAAAGTTCAAGGATGATCAAAGCCCATTCCAAACTACTCAAAACCCATTTTTTATACAGTTATTCCAGGTTGGTTTTGATTGTGATCTGGTTTGGGGGGTTTTTTGTTTGTTTGTTGGTTTGGGTTTTGTTTATTTGGGGTTTTTTGTTTTTGTTTTTCTCTTTTTCTGTTTTAAAAATTATTTTAGATACTGTTCTCTGGCTCAAGACTTTTAACAGTGGAATTTTTTGTTACATATATATAATTTTTTTTAGATGGAAATGATGCAGCAAAATGTAGAGTTTTGGGGCTGATGGTGGAAACAAATTAAAATAAATTAAGAAGAAAAAAAAACAAGCTGTGATAAGATTTTCATCAGAGTATGACCGTGTCTGTGCATCAAGATGAATGAGAAGTTCACTCCCATGTTAAACCTAACTCAGGCTCAGTTTTAGCCTGAGCTTTTGGAACCCTAAATAAGCTGGAAAATCACTTCCCTGTCATGCAGCCACACAGGGTCTAAACTAATAATTTAGGTAACTTTTTCTGTAAGAACAAATTTTTACATTCCTTTTTTACTGTGCATTTGAGGATTGGACTAGATGATCTTTTGAGGTCCCTTCCAATCCCAAACATACTGTGATACTGTGATACTGTGATTATGCCAAAGGAGAGTAAATAATCCACAGGTCACCCTTTACCAGTAGTATTTGTGGCATTATCTGAGTACCAGCTGCTTCTGGGGAAGGTATCTCAGTGGACTTCTATACAATTATTGATTATTTTTGTGTTATCATTAGTGGTTAAATATATACATTATATCCTAGTCCAGTGCAACCACATAGTCCTTCACTGACAGACAAACCTGTCTGATTGGGAAAATAAGGGCCCAAAGCAGGGCTGAGAACTGTTAAATAAAAAATCCCGAATTGTAAAATACAATGTAGACAGAAAACACATAATCTGAAGTGACACAATAAAACACACAGGGCATTGCTGTAGATATTAGGATGGGCTGCACATTATATCAGGGAAGATATTGCAGAAGATGGGAGTCTAGGGTGTACTAATGGCCCAACTGGAAAGACCAGTGAGAAGGTAAAGGTGCGACTGTGATCTGCATTAAAAAGTCAATCAGGTTGAATGACTGCAATAGTTTCTTCTGGTCTTGAAATTTTGTGTCTGGGGAATGATTTTATTTAAATAATTCATAGTGAAGAGAAAATTCTGAATAATTGCAGAAAAATTTTCAGCACAAGCCTGCTAGGGACTCTGGGATTTGGTCTTTTTCAGTACCTGAGCTCTTGAACTTTCCTAATGAAAATACTAATAATTTTTTAATTCTAAGCTTCAGGCTTCATTGGAGACAGTCATCAATGATATATTCAATTGTAAAATTCTCAGAGGGCTTCATAGTTACATAAATCATTCAATTAAAGAGAAACTGCACCACATGACTGAATTGGCTGAATGGAGGTTGAGAGTGGATTCAATTTTGCGGTTTTCTTCAGACAAGTATTGTGTGCAGAGATATTTAGCATTAATTTAAAACTGAAGTAAAATTTCAGATAACTGGTTTTTTGCTCATGTACTTAAAAAACAATTTAATAATTATTATGCACCTTTTCAATGAGAATTATTTCCTTGTTTTTTAAATGTGTTTTGAACCCTCAGCAACCCAGAATGTGATGTTTTTGCTTTGTGTTGCTAAGCATCTAGATTTATGAGTTTGCAACTGTTTTGAAGTCAAGAATTACTGGCACATCTTTCATTTGAATGACATTTGGGTGACAAAAACATCAGCATTGCTATGTCTGTGAGCAAACACACATTTGCTACGGCTGAAAAGTGTCTGTAATGCATACCCCTGTTACTCTTCTGCCACTCATCTCCAGCCATCTAGACTATGCTGCTTTTGTGTGGTAGGTCACTGCTGGCATCAATAGAGCAGCAGGATCGTGTAGCACCTTTCAGAAATATGGTACCTGGTGGTGCTATACATGGTTGTTCTCCACCTGTTCATGGAGCACAAGTATGATGGGGGTGGCTGAGGGACCTGGGGCATTCAGCTGGAGAACAGGAGCTGAGGGGAGACCTTCTGATCTCTGAACTGCCTGAAAGGAGCTTGGAGCATGGAGGGGGTTGGGCTCTTCTCCCAGGTAACAAGTGACAGGATGAGAGGAAATGGCCTCAAGTTGCACCAGGGAGGTTTAGATTGGATATTAGGAAAAATGTCTTCATGGAAAGGGTTGTCAGGCATTGGAACAGGCTGCCCAGGGCCGTGGTGGAGTCACCATTCCCAGAGGGGTTTAAAGACGAGTAGATGAGGGTCTTAGGGACATGGTTTAATACCTGAGTTAGGTTGATGGTTGGACTTCATGATCCTGAGGGCCTCTTCTAACCAAAATGATTCTGTGACACTTTTGTCTAGCCACAATGAATACACACATATGGAATAGTCCTGACTACTTAGCTGGTATTTTCTTTCAACCTTCACTCATTGCATTTGATAGTATGATTCATACCCTCTGCCAGGAACATATTGGAAAGTAGAAGCTGCGGAGTGCTTGCCCTCACAGCTCAAATCACTTGCAGTGCTCAAAAGGTTAAACATTATTTCCAAGAAGCGAAGAAATAAATATATATATGTCACTATATAGGATATGTGAGCAAGATAGATTGCTCAATGTGGTACAGGACCAATGGAAAGATTGAAAGAAATATGGTCTTCATTGAAATGATTGCACTTCTATAGCCCGAGGCATCAAAAACGTCATAGTGTTTATGCATGCTAATAAAATCTTAGCAGTAATTCTTTCCAGCCTCTCCATGCACAAAACCTTTGCTACAGTCTGTCCTCTGAATCACCTTTCATTCCTCCCTAGGGAGTGATAAAGTTTGCCCTTCTGTGAGACTCTTGGTGTTGGTGGATAGCACATAATGCATGGGTCACTGTGCATGGGAGTTTCTGAAGTGCTGAGGAGCTGCCTATTCAGGGGCAAGTGGGAGGGAAATGGATTGGATCAAAGGTGTCAAATCCAATGAGTACTTGTTAAAGATGCTTCCCTCAGTGATTAGCTTAATATTATTTGAAACCAAAGGAGAATGCTTTCCTATGCAGAGAGTTGACTTTGATTTGCATGATTAAAACAGCCTGATTGGAACTTCTTTCTTGTCTGATGGTAGAAGTGAGACTTTTCAGCCTCTCCTGTTCTGAACAAAATAAATATGAAACTGAAGGAAGTTAAAAAAATACTGAAAAATTTCCTTGGTTCTGTTCTTACGGGTGATTTGTCAGCTAGAAAAAGAAACCTTGACCTACTGTCTGCAGTGAGCCCATCAAAGCCCTTTGGGACTGGTTTTCAGAGGCCAATGTGATGCCTGTTCTTTCACATGGATGCTCTTTTGAATTCAGACAGCAAAAGTCAGAGCACTGTATTTAGCATCTGAGCAGCTAAATTGACATTTCAGCCTTAGCTATTTCTGCATGGGACCATCTTAGCAGAAGTCCATGCCAGGTTTACATCCATCCATCGCCAGTCATGCAGATCTGTGATGTGGACACCTGCAAGACTATATAAATGGTGCTTGCTTGCAGAATCTGAGTCAAACGCTGGATTGGTTTAATACCCCAAGTATTTTATCTATTTTGGCCTGAGAATATTAACATACCTTGTAAAAATGGGGCCAGGAGCACAGATGGTACTGATGAGCAGGGCTTAACAGTGTGGGTTTTAGGACGTTAAGTGAACTCTTGAGCAGTCAAGAGCCAACCATTGCGATTGGCAACACCTGAGCATCCAACCTTATGTGAAGGCTGGCTCTGAGAAGTACTCAGCATCCACAGCTGATCTTGGGGGTACTACTGTGAAAAGAAACATGAAAAGTTAAATATCAAGAAACAATAGAGTCCACCAGAGAGAGGAAGACAGGAGAAGATCTGATTGCATTTGAGAAGTGGAATAGCCCAGGTTTGACAAAAAGGATAGAATTTGGTCTGATACACTTATCTAAGCAGTCATAGAATTTGGTCACTGTAGACAGCAGAGCACAGAGTTTGTCACCGCAGTGGTCTTGGTGCATTTTAGCTGTTAGCTCCTGGCTTTGCAAAGCATCTGTGCAGCTTTGACTAACGTAAAATAGCACCTTTGTGCCTAGTATCTCCTAACCTTTCAACTGATGCTTGACCTATGTGAACATAAATTACTATATAACATAATATTCTTTTGTCGCTTGTGTAATAATGCAGATCAGATACCATCTCTCACAACCTCTATTTCAGGCTCAGGCCAAGAAAATCTGTATGTGTGTAATCTGTATGAGAGGGAAGAGAAAGCAGCTGGGATATACTCAATGCATGCATGTTCTCATGGACACATAGTTGGCTGCTTTGTCTGTGCTGGGGTGGAGCTGTAAATCAAAACACAGTTATAAAGGTGAATGCTAATGCTGAGTGACACTTATGCCCTGGAGGCTGGTAAGCAATAAATAAAGAGCTTTTCTTTCTCCTTAGATGGTGTTGATGTATAGTCTAATCCCAGGTCTGTAATTCTTCTCTCTATCCTGACTGTGCTTTTCTCTCTGGCTCCAGATGCTGGCATTTTGTTTATGAGAGTCTTGATGGGGTTTGTTTTGCTCCTGGGAGGTCTCATCTGTAATTTACTGCAGCCAGATTTGTGAATCTGCTTAAGTAAAGTTATTCACACTCAGAACTTCTATTAATCCTAAGAAAAAAAGGATTTTAATTAGGTATAATGGGATTCTGAATGGTCTCATTTGGCACTGGTAGCTTATTTCTTTGTAAGACCACCTAATAATGAACTAAACTCAGATCTTTCTCTATCAGCCATGAGCAAGCATCTTTATTTTAGTTATTTCTTCCCACAAAATCTTTTTTTTTTTTTAAGAAATGACCTAAACACCAAAACCAAACAACCTGACTACATAAAATAATTTCTGTTTAGTATTTTTTTAAACTAAAAAAAACCCCTTCAAATAATTTTAACACAAACCAAAAACATCTTAGTATGAGAAAAAGTTGCTGCAATGCAGAGTTGATGGCTGTAACTTAGAACCCATATGATCTCTTTTTAGATCTTCATGGTGTTTTTACATAATTTCACATTTGGGTCCTGAATTTGGGTTGCAGTGCATTTGTTTTCAGATGAGTACCCACTTGCTGCAATATTATAGTTCCAACAACCTGATGTAAGCAAAGAAAGGTTTGTGTAAACTGGTCTTTTTTTTCAGGCATTGTGAAATATGACAATCCAGTCTTTGGGGGGTCATACATTTCCTTTTGAGTGTCACCACTTCAAAATATTTAAAAGTCTATTTTCCTTAAGTGATCTATTCCTTAGTAAGAGTGTATCATTTACTTGACATCCTCTGTCATTTTGCTTGAGATAACATGTGAGTTGTGTGGCCAGCACTTCTCTTGAATATATTATCCAGCAACACAGTACAAGTAATTTTCATATAAATCTCTCATATATTATAGGTTATATAGCCATATATTATCTGGCTTCCCTTTCTCTGGGTCTCATTAATATTTTGATAAGATATCACAGAATCATAGAATGGTTTATGTTGGAAGGGAGCTTCTGCACTAGTCCAATCCCCTGCAGTGAGCAGGGACATCTTTCACTAGATGAGGTTGCTCAAAGCCCCTTCCAACCTGGCCTTGAATGTTTCCAGGGATGGGACATCCACATCTAGGCAACTTGTTCCAATATCTCACCACCCTCATAATGAAAATTGTATTCCTTAAGTCCAATCTAAATCTACTCTCTTTTAGTTTAAAACCATTATCCCTTGTTCAGTCACTGCATGTCCTGTTAAAAAGTTTGTCTCTATCTTTCTTATAAGCCACATTTAAATATTGAAAGGCTGCAATGAGGTCTCCATGGAGCCTTCTCTTCTCCAGGCTGAACACCCCCAATGCTCTCAGCCTTTCTTCACAGAAGAGGTGTTCCAGTTCTCTGATAATTTTTGTGGCCCTCCCTGCTCTAACAGGTCTTTCTTGCACTGGGAATCCCAGCACTGGACGTAGCACTCCAGGTGGGGTTTCTTGTGAGTGGAGAAGAGGGAAAAAAATCATGTCCTTTGACCTGCTGGCCACAGTTCTTTTGACTAAGCCCAGGATACAGTTGGCTTTCTGCCCTGCAAATGTACATTGCTGGTTCATGTCAATTTTCATCCCCCATGATCCCCAAGTCCTTCTCTGCAGGGCTGCTCACAATCCATTAATGATATTGGGGATTGGCCTGACCCAGATCCAGGACCTTGCATTTGGCCTTGTTGAACTTCGCAAAGTTCTCAAGGGCTCACTCCTCAAGACTGTCAAGGTCTCTCTGGATGGTATTTTTTTCCCTTTAATGTATTAACTGCACCACTTCTCTTGAAGTCATCTCCGAACTGTCTGAGGGTGCACTCAATTCCACCATCTATGTCATTGATGAAGGTACTAAACGGTATTGGTCAAGGTATGGACACTTGAGGGACACCACTTGTTAGTGATTTCTACTCAGACATCGAGCTATTGACTATTACTCTTTGGATGTGGCCGTCTAGCCAATTCTTCATCCTCTAACAATCCAGCTATCACACCCATGCCTCTCCAATTTAGAGGCGAAAATATTGTGAAGGACTTTATCAAAGGCCTTACAGAAATCCAGGTAGATGAAATCAGTAGCTCTTCTTCGCTCACTGATGCAGTCCTTCTGTCTAGGAGCAACTCTTTGGGGGAGTTACACAGGCCCTGAAAATGAACCAGGGAGAAAATAGGCCATAAACCTGTTAAATGTGTGGTGCAACATGGGATTCTGTCCATATTTAATTATGAAAAACTGGCATTAGCGTGGTGGTAAGAAGATAATAGAGCAGGACACACTCATCCTGTAGCAATAATGTGGGGGATGGGAAACAGAGCAAGGGCTCTGGTTTTAGGTGCTAATCAATTTGAAAGAGGTGAAGCATTGTAAAATACTCAAATGACTACAAATCACTGCTAGATTCTTATGAGATGGGGGAAGCTGAGAGCCTCAGGGGATTGACTCGTAACAGGCATTTACATCCTAAAGGCTGATTGATATATCATTTTGCCTGAATGCATCAATGCCAGTAAGAAGGGCAAATCTGAAAATTATGTCATAATTCACTGGGAAGTAGTTACAGTGTGACATGTCAACCATCTTGATTCAACCTGTGATCCAGCAAGCTACACATCAGGTTTTTTTAATTTATTAAAATGGCTCTTTTATTTTCTCTTTTAAAAGGATTTTATAAACAGCACATTTGAAGGCTGATATTGCGTGTCTTTTGCTTCATTGATTTCTCTCACCATATACTATGTCTTAGAGCAAGGCAGGGAATTATAAGGCCATTATAAGGATCATAACTATAGCTGTCAATAAAACATAGAAGGATGAATTCAGAAAATAATTCCCTCTGGATCAAATTGGCAAATAAAGTTGATTTTTTGGGTGACTTTTATGTCTTTTTCTGCAGTGGTGATTAATCTGGGACTACTCTAGACCCAGGTTTCCAAGAAGATAGCATCTTTTTCCACCCAGTAATTTTGCCCTGGCAGGAAAAGGAGAAGTAAGTCATTTTTCTAGGCTTTCTTGTCATCTGGCCACTTGATCAGAGGTAAAACTAGGAAACACTTAATATAACCTGAAACTGCAGGCCAACGACTTGTATACCTCAATGTGCAGTGACTCTGGCAAGTTCTGCGTTCATTGACTTTTCTGCACAAATCACTTGCTGGGCAGACACTAGATGACTCTTCTAATGTGAGGGTTCAGAAAACGGACAGAGAAATGTGGGTTTGCATGGGACACCCTTGGTCTGTTCTATTGTAGCACATTGAAGTGTCTTGGGTGTTTGGTCCTAGGTACTAAGGCTTCTGGGATTGCTCTATGGAGAGATATATCATCCTATGGCATGTCAGAATGGAATCAATACTTTGTAGTCCTTTACTTAATCTCTGCTAACTGGTACCTGCAGTTGGAGGTACACATAATTCCTCTCAGTCCTGTGTAATTTTAGTAATAATTTTAGTAATCATTAAGCTTATCTTTCCAGAGGGAAATATTTGTTGATTTGTTTCTTCTTTTTCCTTTGGAAACACCTTTTACTTACTGCTTAGGTATTTCTCATCTATCAAGTAATGTACTACAGCAGAAAATGAAGTTGGTTTTGGTTTTGTAAAAAAATAATGAACCTAATCAAGGTGGTATGTTTTTCCACATTTCCTCTCTTGAGAATTGCCTCAAGGTTTGTCTTCCAGTCCTTTGATTGGCTTGGTGGCCTTCCTTTGGAACCTCCCTGGAGTCAAAATCCAGATACCACACTCGTGCATTTTATCACTAAGGTTGGGAAGAACAAGATCATCTGATCTTTCTTCAGCTCACATGAGACAATTGTACATTTTCAGAAAAGGTCTCAGTCCCTGCTATCACTGTGCAGTTCTTGGAAATCTCAGTGAACCTGTAGTGGGACGTTGCTTCACTCAAACCCAGAACGACTGATCCACAACCTGGAAACTGAACACCTGGACAATGAGTTTTCAGTAAGAAGAATGTGGGAATGAAAACATGAGGGAAACCATAAAAATCAAACAGCTTTTATAAAAATATTGATTTTATGTAAGACTTTCATAACTCAGTTTCAGAGGATGAAGGTCAGCAATGTTAGGGTAATAAATGGGTGGGTGACACTTCATTCTGCCTATGCTCAGTCATTCGGCAGCCAGTAACTGAGCCCTTGGATTAAGCTATTTTTATTCTCTTTCTTTTTTTTTGAATGTTACACTTACAAAATCAGATTTTTGTCATTACATTAAAAATTGATGATAGGGAAAAAATTAAGCGCTATACAATCTGTCTTCTCCTTTCAAAATAAATTCTTTTAACTGTTTTATGTAAGTGTGAAAAAATATTGCTTTTGTAAAAATGAAGTGTGAAACATCGAGGATCCATTCTGGAGTAGTTCTCTTCCCATTCCTTCACCATCACACATCTTCCAAAAATTTATTATAGATTGGTACAATAGAGGTCATATCCCCACTCACCTCAGATTTGGGTCTAAATATTTCAGGAGGCATTATTGTGTGTTGGAAAGTGTTTTGTTAGAGCAGTATTGGAGAAAATACTAACAATTCTAGGTGATATGGTGGGTTGGAGACTCAGGGTGTTGACCCAATTCAACAAGTATCTTTTGCCCTACACCCCTAGTTTGCTTTTGCTTCTATGCAAAGATTTGGTACTAGGACCAAAGTACAAGGTTTGAAAAAAAAAGTTGCAAGAGCTCAGTAGTTTTCCCTTCTCTAAAAAAAGCTCCTCAGGAAATCAACAGTCCCCCAAACAGGAAAAATTTCCTTTAAAATTCTCACTGTGCTCCCCCCTTCATGATTTTGGGGACTGCCTCCTGATTTAAGTGCACTTGGCAGGGGTAATGCTGATGAATTACCTTTTTTAACTGCACAAGGCTTCAGCGAGACTGATGAACAATGCCACAGGCAGAATTCATTGGGAAACATTAAATAGTAAAGTTTAATATGTTGAAAATGAGTTTTAAATTGATTAAGGTTTATAAACAACACAAGCTTGGGTTTTCAATTTTTCCAAGTTTGTGTTTGCTTGTTCTATATGAAAATTAAACTATTTTCTCACATGTCATTTTTTTTTTGGTACCTTTTATAGGTTGGCTTGATTGCTGTCAATTCATTTCTTTAATGTAAGCAATTAAACGGTTGATCGTTTTGCTGGCTTTCAATTATCTTCCTGCCTGACAATTGCTCCAGCTGTAACTAATTTTCCTTCTTTATGTTTATAATCCCAGTCACATCAGCTGTGTCTTGCAGACAATGGGAATGTCAGGTGTTAGTTGAGGTCAAGGAGAGGGACTTGGAGAGGAGGTTGTGGTTGGAGATTTGGTCTTTTGGTCTGTGTTCCTGATCCTTCTTTGCTGGTGTGAACTGAGATGTGACCTCTAGGATAAAAAGGATGGTGTAGCTGAGATTGTGATCTGATTTCCCAGTTTTTGGATGAGCTTGCTGGCAGTCAGATGGAGCAGACCCCCTTGTCTTGCTCTATGTTTATAGGGGATTTCCTTGAGGTATCCAATGCATGGAGGGCTATGATACTTGATAATTTGGGTTCAGGAACCACTGCAGTGTTTCTGGAGAACCTGAACCTACTTTAGAGCTTTAAGGGAACAGGAAAGTGTGGAAAGAACACAGAGTCCAGGGCCTCAAGCCTGTGATAAGGAGTGAATTGACAGTCCCTCTTCACATTGGCATAGAATTGTAGAATTATAGACTAGTTTGGGTTGGAATGGACCTCTGAAAGTTGTCTAATCCAATCCTCATTCCATGAGCAGTGACATCTTCAACTCAATCAGGTTTCTCTAGGTTGTACCATTTTATAATCTGCATCTCACTTGATGTCTGCCTTATTCCAAATATTGTGCTGTGTTGGCTGCTTCCTGAAGCCATGAGTAGGTGCAAAGACAGTGGGCCAATGTGTTCCCTCGAAAGAGAGGAGTTTGTTAGGAGTTGTAAGATCCCTAGAGGAGGGGGATCGCTTTGAGAGATGTGTAGGCTTTGCTGCCAGTTTCCGATTGCTTGTTGGAGTACCTGTAGGAATACAAGTATAAATAGAATTCCAAAGCACCTTTAGATCCTGCAGAACTTGTCTTTTAATGCTGTTTTTCATGAAAATGTTTTGCAGATGATATTTCCATAATGGAAACGATCTTGCAGTAGAAAAAACCAGTGCATTGATCCTGGAGAATTTTAGGGTAATTGTCTCAGGCACATCCTGGTTGACATGACCATAATAAGCAGTGACAGGCATTGATGGCAGGTGGATCAGGTGAGGGGCATTGTATAACTCCATTATTTCTGGGCATCTTCCCTGTTAATTGTCACTCTACAGAAGAAAATAAGAGGTTTCTATTGCTACACTGGATCTTTCAATTCAGAGTATCCAACCTGATGTCAGAGGGTGAGCCTTTGTTGTTGAAAACTCTTCTAGGAGCAGAAACGTTCCTCTGTTTCAGAAAAGGTTGTTGTTTTTTTTTTCCTTTAGTCTATTGTATAATGTCGAAATTTCTCAGACTACCCTGATGCTGAGAGGCACCTGCTATAGCCCTTGTAGCAGGAAAAATGCTCCCTGCAATGAGAACAGGCCTGAATCAAATATCCAGTGAATACTGTGGAAAACTGGACTTATGGAAGCTTAACATTTTGAAATAAAATGTTCAGAGAGGTAGTTCACCCATTAGTGACTGGAGTCACTCCCTTATAACTGGAGTCATTAGTTTCCCGTTACCCTGGTGTTCCCTATTCCTGGCTTGTTTCTTTAATTCAACTCTATAGGAGGATTAAAGTATAGAAAGCACAGCAAAAATGTGACCTGACTCTCAGCTTGTGAATCCAAAACATTGTGGCCATCCCGTGCCAAACTTGCTGACTCCAGAACAACTGGCATCTGTCCCATCAGGACAAATATTTCAACAAGGGTAATTAATTGCAGGACTAATTAGCCAGAGAAGAGAATTAGCGCAGATATCCAGCTTCCTGGGTCTCACCTGACTTTTTTGACAGCATGAAGCTCTGTCCAAAGTCGTATCACCATAGTCAGATCCCGTTCAAGGCTCTATAACGTAGCTCTGCATACTCTGATGGAGATGCATGTTCCATCCACATTTTTTGCCCCCATTTATCACCGCCTTCTGCAATTACTTGGAAACCTCGAGTATTATTTTTCAGGGTAAAACTTAAAGAGATGGGTCTTCATGGCAGGAAGCTTGCAATGCTGGAAACACTGTTCATGAAGTTCACATGTTGGGAAGAACTCATGTCAAATCTGCTTATACTTAAAAAAAAAAAAATCAAAGGACCTTTCTCTGGACAGGGTTTCATTATGGGCAAGCTTTTCTGTTTCAGTGGTGTCTGTGGTGTTGTAAATACTTAATGTTGAGTGTAGGTGTCATGAAAATTGAAGTCAACAGCACTACACAGGGTTCTACAGAAGAGTTGGCAAACTGGAGCTTATGCTTCTCTGAGCTCTGAGAATTAGGAACATCACAACAGCTTCACTTTTTCTACCTGTGCAAGGTGCTGATTACCCTGATTACGCTGATTTCAGCGCTTGCTGGAGACACCTGTGCCGCCGATACCTCTGTCTTGAGGGCTGAAGGGAGTTACAGATAAACTTATGTCTGAGAGAAGTGTGCTCTTAGGGAATCCTACCGTCAGTTGCCACATGTAGAAGCCCTTTTTCATGAATCTCAGAAGAACGGTTTAACTCTAAAAATGCTTGTGAAGGCTTGCTAAAGATTTTTCACAGCTGGGCTAAATACCACCATCTCCCACTCCAATACTAGAAAACCTATTAAACAATGGGAGCAAAATTAAGCAATTGGAATTGGACCATGGGGGTTACCGGGTAAAATTTGTAATAGTGTTTCACAGCCAGAAACATTCCATTAACACCATCTCTCACTATACTATGGGCTGTGGGAAAGATTTGCTAGCAGTGGGTGGGAACCTTCATATAGAATGAAGAAAGATCTTTTCTCTGTGGTTTTCAGGCAAATATGAATGTAATTAATGTAAAATAATACATTAGTTTTACTGTGTCAGGCAACTCTGTGAGAAACACAGTAGAGACAGTCTTGTCATTTCCAATACAGGTGAATCCTGTGCATGAGATCTATATAGCAAAGAAAGAAAAAACAAGAAGTAACATAGAAAAAGCAGAAAACAGTTGTTTCCAAACAGTTATGTGTCTGATAGACAGAGATATCTATGCAAAAACTGAAACAAGGTCTGACTTCCATCTGTGAATATACCCAATCAAATATTCAGTGACCATGGGACTAACTCATCTCTGAGAGGCAGCAGAGGAAATTCAGCCTCTCTCTTACATCTTGGCAATCGTTTGGCACCTTGGTGTGCCAGGGGAGTCTCAAAGAAGCGAATAAGGAAATGTAGGTTGCTTTTCTACTCAGAGATTTACACAATAGAACAAATCTTGTCAGTATCATTGAGGATACGATAATAGGTAAAGATTACCCAAAACTTGTTATCCTCCTAGGTTCTGAGATGCCAGTATTTGTCTAAAACTGTATGGTTTAGACAGTAACACTTTGGTTGTACTTAGGTGAGATTTGATGGGACAATGATGTCTCTTCCCTCTAAACCATGTGTGAAGAGGTGCAGAGAGCCAGCTGTTAGCATCCTGCAGAGCAACGCATAAAACCTACAGATTAGCAAATCTCTTATATGATTTTTCTGAAGAGGGGTCTGTGTAAAGCTGATACACACATTTATGCCCATTTCAAAGAGATATTTGGGTGTCCTGACAGATATTCATTTAAATTATCTCCTACTGACACCTTCACAAGGAGCTTGCAGCTCATGATAAATCTGCTAACAGCAACTAATAGAGATGCCTCTTCTCTCTTGGCCTTTGAAGCAGATGGCTGTAAAATGCTGCATAACCAGCAAAACAATCATCCAAGTAGTGCCTGGCAGTTCTTTCTAATTTTTTTTTTCAATGGATATGACAATAAATGTTTTGTCTTGATGCAGGCAAAAGCAAACAGTCAAACCTGAGGGGCAAAGAGCAGTTAATGGTGAGGTAGCTGGTGAAAGCACAGCACCTGGCAGTCTGCACAGAAAGGAAAAAGCATCTGGGGAAGAGCAAGGTGGGTACCAGAGTGATGGGGAATGCTGTTCATAGTGCTGTTAAATTACTATCAGCCTCAGAGGTGCATGGACTTAAAATTTGACCGATTAAAATTCAGAAACAGAAAGCCAGCTTGGGGTTTTAGTCCTTTTCAGCCTTTGAGAGGAAGTTTTCATGGCAGTGAAGCCCTTCATAAAGCCTGCCTGCGGGAAAAGTTTGTGCTGAAATGCAAATTCACTGAATGGGAGGCATGTGATGGGCTGTGGGGACTGGATCTGGTGGCTTTCTCCCCCTGTTATATAAAAACCTGGGGATGATCCAGTGGTCAGAGCATCCGACACAGGGTGTGGGCTCCGTTCCTGGCTGCCTGTGCTAACTTCAGCTGGTTGTTTGGCTTCAGGTCCTCATGAAGGGCCAGGGCTCACAGCCTGAAGATATAAAGTCAGATGTTAGATGTTAAATGGGGTCCTGTAATGAACTCAGTCACCTCTAGTGAAACGAATCAACTATAGCTCTTTCTTATTGAGGGTACCTACAATAGCTACTCTTAGCTGAACTGCCTCAGATTCTAAAAATTCAGCATGAGGTATCCGAGTCTGAAATCAGTAGGAATTAGACCCTAAATATCTTTGTAGGTCACTCTTTCTGTCTGGTTTTTCAGGTTAAAACTAGTCTGAGTCACATTTTCTTATCTCTAAGTAGTGTCAATTGTGTTAAAGACTAATTGGGCATGGGGGTGCATGCAGTAGCAGGTAGCCTGGCTGGTAGTATAGAAAGCATCCTTCTTTTTCTTGTTATGGACCTAATCTATTTAGGTGACAACTCAGCCAGATAAGCCTCATCCATCCCTTACCTGACCATTTTTTTGCCTGATCTCCCCCCTTAGCTATGGGTAATTGTGTCTTTCTCCAATGATCTTACAACAACAGCTATGGAGATAGATATTCTGGCAGTATTACTGTCAGATTTATATCATCTGAATGATATTTTCTCTGAAACAAATTTTAAAAATGATTGGGAAAGGAAGCAAACAACTTAACTTTGCCTTTTGTTTTAGGATTGTTTCTCAGCTCTACTCCAGAAAGAAAGTCTGTCAGAATGCCTACTTGTTTTTATTCCTAACAAGATGAGTAAGGCAGGACGGTCAGAAACTGCAAAGTAAATCACAGGTATGGTGATCATTCTTCAACCCAAATTTTAGACTTCTCTTTCCTCATAGTAAGACAAAAAAACCTGATGTTGAAAAGATACAGTTAATGAAACTTAACTTAGTTGAGTTGAGCTAGAAGACATTTAAGCAACTTGCTGGGTTGTCATTTATATGATCCTTTCTTTTTTTCCACCCCACTTTGCATAGCAGCTTCCTTTATGCTATTTATTATAGTCCTTGTTGACAATGATCTTCCCCTAATTTATTCTGTGTCACAGTCCATCTGGTGCTTTAAACTTCAGCAGGCATTTTTATTAAAAAATTAGTTTCAGAGCTCATTCAGCAATTTTTTTTTTTCCTGGAAATATTTACTGGTTCTCATTGAGCACATTGAAAAATGTAAACAGTATGAAACAATTTCTCATTTTGGTCATAATGATGAATACATATATATTTCAGTCCTGTTGGTGGATATATATGCAATGCATCTACTGCTCATTCATATCAGTAATATATATATACACACATTACTATTACAGTAATATGACGTATAAGTCATTCCAGGTTATTATAAGTGGACCCAGAAATCCAATGCATCATTTTGGTCCTTTGAGACTTCCAACTATAAATCTCTGAGTTGTTTGGCATGAACTTCTGCCATTTGTTTCCCCTAGGAAAAATAAACTGGGAGTATTTTTGCCCAGGCAAGCCTAAAATGCATTCTGTCCGCGTTAAAGATAACTGGAAAAGATTTGTTGGAGAAGCTTAGATGTCCTTACTGGAAGAGATGCATATTCTTATCAGGTTTCATGAAGCTCTAATGATATTATCTGTGTTTGCATAACAAGAACAAAAATATACACCATGTCATTGAAGAAATTCAGGTACTTTGTAACTCTAAATTCTCTGATGGAAATCATAGAAGAGTCCTTTACCCATCACTGATTTTCCTTCAGCAACTTCTGCAGAAAGTGTTGACACTGAGCAGTTAATTTTTTTATATATAGTCATCCACCATGTAACAGGAGATGTGTGTCAGCAGGGTCCAGATACACATCACTAGTCTTGTTGTAATCCAGTAATCTTTAAATTGTCGCTCTCTAATGGAACAAGAAATGGGTATTCTAAATTCATAAAGATTTATAAACATTCACTGCTGCCATCTGACAGATATATGCATCACCTGCAGTTTTCTCATTCTTCACCTCTCTCCTATGAGCCATGGGAAAATGATGTTCTTACACCCTTATTGCAGGGGTGAGAAAACTTAAGAAGGTCGAGTTAGAGAGTCTGAGTGAACTGGATGACTAAAAATGAACCACAAAGAAATAACAAAACACTTAAACTGATAAATCACAAGACTAAAAAATTGCATTGTGGATGACTTACTTGCCTTGTGTTTGACAGCGTAGTCACTGGATGCCTTTATTCTAGGGCAAAGGGACTGTTGTGTGGCAGTGTGTACAATATTGTGTTTTTGAATAGTAAGTACAAGACAAAAGGGTTGTCAGAAAATCATTTTTCTTCCTCATGTAAGAAGATGACATTTTATTACAGAATGCAATACCTTCTGCCCACACACAAGTAATATGTAAACCTCTTAAAACCATATTTTGGGATATTGCCTGCAAAGAATAGAGTTAGTTTTCACTTCTGAAACTGGGAAGTGTTTCCACTGAATTTAATTATTACCATGAATCAAGCTCAGCATAATCCACAAATGAAAATACTATTTTACCATTAGAATTTACCCTGATAGCCCTATATTGACTCCACTTATCTGTGTTTGACTAAAATGGCATCAAAGTTTGATTTGACAAATGGAGAATCCATCATTTCCTGTGGGGAATTTACTGCAGTCTAATCATCTTCAGCCTTGCAAAAAATGATGACTAACTTCTAACAGGAAATGGTGTGAATTTAGCTTCAAGCCATTGGGTTTTGATCTGCATTACTTCTCCAAATTGAAGAGCCCTATTGCTTCTAATATTTCTCCTGCATGAATTTTCTCATTTTCTATAATCACAGTGCATTGATTGCTATTTTTTTGATAAGCTAAAAGTATTTGACGGCCTTTAAATTTCTCACTGTGGTATTGTTTCTATTATTCAGACCTGTCTCTTTCTCTGTATAGAGTGTTAAATTATGCATCTGGCCAGATGTGAAATGAAATTATCTCCTAGTATATATCTAGTGATTGTAGGGTATTATTCTCCTGAGAGCACATGCAGATCTGCAGATACCATGGGTACAGGGCTCACATTCGCTAGATACCAACTCCTTCCTTTCTGGGCATATAGTTGGGTTTGGCTGTATTGGAAGATCTGTTGCTTACACAGCTCCATCTTAGCCAGTGATCGTAATTGTTCTGAGTCCAGAAATAAATATATCTATGATATGGACATGGAACAGTGATGTGGCTACTTCTCACTCATTTTTAGGAATTTGCTCTACATCAGCATTAGTTAACAGGTCATGGAAGAAATATAATCTCTTGCAGCCTCTCCATTAACCCTGCTCCTGTCTTTTCATAATCCACCAAGCTTGATATTGTCTATAAACGACAGCAACAATGATGGGTTTTGGTGTCTATTGCATGGTCATTGGTTTGAGTATGAAAGCAGGTCTGGCTGAGAGCTGTGCAAGGCTTGCTCTTGGCATCAAGATCTTTCAAGGGAAGTTGTCTTCAGTTTATGTGCCTATATGAGTGGTCTTGCTCAGATATCAGGCTCATTTGCCTCATGTGAATCTTATTTTGCCATGTCTATGCAGATGCTTTTGTCAAGGAAGTGTAGACCTGAACAAGGACATAGACTTCATAGTGTACACTTATTATTACGCTAAGAGAATATACAGTGTTTGGGTGAACACCACTGTGAAGCAGGTGAGTGTTCTTATTCCTATAGTATAGCTCAGGAAACTGGGACATTCACAAAGGGAAATGCCACCCACTAGATGAGGCTGTGTTGATAAAGGACTTTGGGGTTCCTAATTTCCACATCTACCCTACTTACAAGTCCAACCACTCCCCTCTGAAAAACAGATTCATAAAGGGAGCTTGCATAAACCAACTCCACCATAGAGGAGAACATCAGCTTGCGTCCAACAATGAGATTATTCTAACAAGATCCTGATTTCAGACTAGATTTATTTGATTTAGTAGAGATGAGGCCACAAGTGTAATTACCTGTAGAAGAGACATAGGAAATGGATTTGCAATGTATTTATGGAAGAATTCATTAATGATCACCATTTATTTAATCCTGTCTCAAACAAAAGAAAGTAGATGTGCTGAGGTTTTCTTGGTGTCTGTGTATGCATATATATATAATTCCGAAGTACTTAGGTTGTGTAAATCAAAAGAAAACACACAGTGACAATGCAAGGTAGTCAATAAGAGATCATGTTAAGCAAACAACAAGCATCTGTGAAATGCACTTTTGACTGACGATCCTGAGTATGGCTGTAGATAGCTCCAGCAATTTGTGCACAGTCTTAGCCTCTTGTGATTGAATTGGGTAAGTTACCAGCTATAAGTAATTTGTAATTTTAAATTAGTACAAGACTCATGACATTTCTCTTTTGGAATTTTTCCAGTGAGTGGTTCACTGCCATTGTCAACATATTTAAATAGGTAAAGATGCTTTAGTCAAACTCGATCGATCAGTTAAATATTCCTATTGTTTCCTTGGAGGCCAAAAATGAGATAGAAAAGGAGTGTAATGGTGAACTTCTGTTAACAAATTTTCATGTTTTCTGAGTTTTTCTTATTTCTGTTTAAATCTGGTTTTCACTGCAGAGATGTAAGAACTAGTGAGTGCTAACGTTTTATTTACCAGCTCCTCTGTACTGAAGAAAGTGATTATTAGATGTACAAAGAGGGAAAGCTGGTTGGAAATTTTGAAATGTTTTGATGTGCTTCTGTCAGTTAGTATCTTCTCTGCTAGCTGCCACTTTGGTTTTTGATATGTGGCAAGGAAATTAGAAAGAAAGCAAATGGAAAGAAGGAGGAAACTTCACAGACAAATTTTCCAACTTCATCCAGTGGGGATGACCTCCTGTATGCCACTCATTACCCTTCCAGTACTGTTTCTGTGATCAAATTGTAGCAGAACAACATTTATCTCCTCTGCTTCTGAGGTTTGTTTCTCAACAAGCTGCGGTAGGTGAGGAGATGAGCAGTGATGGAATGGGATGAAAGACAGACAAAGAAATAGGAGAGCAAGGATAATGCCTCTGTCTCTCCTCAGAAGGTTAACTCATTACAGGAGGTAAAGTCCGGTGTCATTCTCCCTCAATCCAGATTACACGTTTTTTTCTAGACAGAGCATTCCAGAAGCAATGGGTGGTGGAGGAGCCTTAATGCAGTTACCCAGTGGTCACACCATCCTTCTGATGGTGGGAAATCTGAGTTTGAATCCTTGAGCTAAATCATGTGGCAAGTTGATCTGTACACCGCTGTTCTCCTTCTACCCTCCATCAGCACATTAAAGAGCTCGAGTTGGTGCAGAGAAGGGCCATGAAGATGACTAAGGAATGTATGATAAAAGGCTGAGAGGGTTGGGGTTTTTCAACCTGGAGAAGAGAAGGCTCTGGGGAGACCTTATAGCAGCCTTCCAAGACCTAAATGGGGCCTACAGGTAAGATGGGGAGGAACTCTTTATCAGGGAATGTAGTGATAGGGTGAGGGGTAACAGTTTTAAGAAGAAACTCTTTACTCTGAGCATGGTAAAACACTGGAATGGTTTTCCCAAAAATGCTGTGGATACCCTGTCCTTGGAAGTGTTCAAAGCCAGGCTGGATGGGGCTTTGAGCAACCTGCTCTAGTGGAAGGTGTCCCTGCCCGTGGCAGGAACTCACAAGCACTGAGATGTTTTTTAAGCTGTTTTCCCAGCATTCAGCCACAAAGACACCTGTATCCTGGCAGTCTGTCCAGAGTTTGCTTGCAATGATGTGTAGGACAAGGAAATCAGTTTTTGAGACCCTCCCCGTATTTCCTGTCTCCATCTTAGGCATGTGCTGGTGATTTCCGATGTGTCTCATTGTAGACTCCAGGAGCTGACAGTGATTAATCTCTTTATCCTCTCGCACTTCCGTGAGTCATCAGGATTTAGTCATTATCTCTGTTTCAGAGTTGGCTGTCACGAGAAATTGCAGGAAGTTGTGTGCTTGGATCTCGATGACCTGCTACTGTAGGTGTCAGCAGCAAATGCTGTTTTGCAGTCCTTCTTCTGGTGTTTTCCACCTCTGCTTTTATGTTCAGTCTAAATTCATATCAGTATAAACATTTTTTCTACAATTTATCACAGCCTTAGAAGATTCCCCAGCTTCTGTTTTCTAATACATTGTAGGCACGTTGATATATGCTGACAAGAACACGATAGCTAATTCTAATGATTCATGGGTTTTTGTCTCACAAATCTCCTAAGATCTTGGTATTGCCCCTAGTACTTCTGCAATATATTACAGTAAACGTTCCTCCTTCCCGCCCTAGGATTATGAAGGAATATTACAGTTTACTTCCTTCTATATAATAATTTTGTCTGTAAATTCTAATCTGATCCAGTCTTCATATTCTCTCTATTTTATTGGATTCTGGTGAGCTTTGGGATGTGTTTTGCTACTTTCTCATCCTCCTTTGTTCCCTTTATGTTATCCCTGTTTATCCAAGACAAACCAAAAAAGACACTTCATGTTGGTAGGACAGAAAAAAAGAAATCTTTTGAGGAATAGAAAAAAAAATGTTGCATTCATTTTTTCATAATATTCCAATATTATTCCAATGTTTCACTGAGTTTGTGGCTGCATACTTGTCAAGGGCTACCTCATGGGTTAATCAGAACTTTATTTGTTATATTAGAAATTTCAGGTGACATCAGATAGAGACTTTGATCCAAATTCTCAGTGCAGCTTTCATAATTGGGAGTAGAAACTGACCATAACCTCAGATTAAAAGCACAGTGCTCAATGACAAATAGTTAATATGAAGTTCAGTTCCACAAATCTCAGTTATGAGAAAGTCGGAGTGTTCAGAGGAAAAGTGAGCTGTGCAAGAGTGAGGCAGACATTTTTGATAAATCCATATTAATATGAAGAAACATAGCTCAAAATATGGTTTCTGATTCATGAGTGTATCAGTTGGTTCTTATGATCTTTTGAGGAATTACTTAGGGTCTTTTCCTTATTGTTCCCATGCATGTGTTCCTCTGAAGCTGACATGTTCTGGTTTTCCATTTTCATGGCAGTGTTGTGTCTTGCAGCACTGTGCAGAGCCCAAAGTCTGCATGGTCATCTTCTTGGATGCTTGACTGACCTGACGAACTTCCCAATCCCAAACACATTGGGGCTTATCCAACAGCTTTGTGAAGTTAGGGCCCGAAACCTGCCTTTTACTGTTAGGATTTTCCATTCTCATTTAACATTCAATTATTCATTTATTTATTTCTTGTTAAAGAATGTTTTAGTCATTAGATACATACGCTTATATTGATATATATACTCAATTTATATATAGTAATACATGTATATTTGCATGCTATAAACGCATGTATAAATATATGTATGTGAAGTTTATCTATGTATACATATTCACATATATTTGTACTCTCTGTATATATTTATATGTAGAAAGAGAAATCTATGTTTCTGTTAAAATGTACATATTGAAGCATATAAACACTCCCTGGTCCAAAGGAAATGAACAGCTAATCAGGGATGCTCTTAGATCAAGTGGGCAACTGTCATATATTCTCTTGGCTTAAAGCTGTCCTTATACAATTGGTATTGAAGAAAAGGAGGGAATATGGAAGGGACTGTTGAGAGTACAAGCAGAGGCCTTGAAAGTAAAGCCCAGGTTGATGCCAAGGACCTCAAAGTAATGAATACAAATCACAAAAATTAAATCACTAAAAAAATGTGACCTTGACAGCTATGTAGAAGCAGTTTAGGGCTATATGATTTTTTTATAGAATTGCAAAACAACCAGCTGCAGGTGTCCATGGTGGACAACACAGGCAAGGACACCTATAGATCATGTATAAGAGTGTAACAACATTAACTCATTGAATAGACACCTCTCTTCAGAATGAGATCTGCAGAATTGGTCTCTGTGTTATCCTTTATAACTACAAATGTAGGCATTGCTTTGTTATTATGAAAGGAAAATACACCTAGAGGGAGCAGCAGATGAACACCATTGAGTGCCTGAGGGATACAGGTACAGACTGGGAGCTGGATTTGACCAGAGTGTAATTCATTCCACCTTGGCCTATGTGTACCAATTTCCTGCAGATGGGAGCCAGTACATGTACATGGATAAGGACACAGAGCAGTCCACGCTCCTACAAACCCCAAAGAGCCACTGTGACCACTCATGCCTTGGAATTTTAAGTCAATATGACAGATTTCCAGAATCTTGTCTGGGAAGTGAGATGAGACCTATAATCTGGCCTATAGTAGGTCCCACAAATCCTTGTAGCTCAGTTTTAGTTCATAAGGATCCTGCCTTTCTTAATATCAACTACTCAATGCCTTGAAGACTTTACGAACACTTCTTTCTAAACACAGCTTTGACAGAGCTTAGGAAACATTGGACAAGCTGCAAACTCTCTACAGGATTTGGCATCTTCCTTTTTTCAGTGTGAAAAACAGATTTTTAGTAGAGTTAGTAGAAGAAAATATAGGTATGAGGCCAATGGTAAAGAGTGATAAGGGAAATTTTTAAGGAAGATAAAGCGCCCAGTTATAATTTGAATCCTAAACTGTGTGCTGTTACATGTAACTACAGTCTGGCACTGCTTATAATTCAATTTGTTGAGCTCATCAAGGAAAGCAGGATAAAGCATGCATTAGCCTACTTTTTTACTTGACATTTCCATGTCCATCAAGTAGTTTCAAGCAGCCTGCCAGTCAGTTAACATCAGGACTATTTTCCTATAAGTTAGGCCAAATCAAGCGTGGAGAATTAAAATTAATTATTCAGTGAAAACAAAGGCTGAAGTGTGATCATGTTTGGCTGTGTTTGTTTGTTTGTTCCTTTCTAGGTACTTCAGTTCCCCAGGCAGTGTCCTCCTCAGTTGTCTGGCATTTTGAAAGGCAATGACAGATTGTAAATTCAACACAAGGTTGCTGAACCATTCAAGTAGAGTCAAGGGAGGCTTGATGAATTTCTTTTACGCATCCTGCATAAGCGTCTATTATACAGTTGTTAACAACGTGAGTGATAGTCTGAAGTTTGTTGCAGTTGCAGTACAATCAATCATTGTACCCCTATTTATATGGAAAATCTGTGCACCTCCTATGAGTTGCTTAAATGCTGTTGTGCATGATCTAGTATCCTTGAGGTAAGACAAATCCTGGGCCTATGTTTGTGTTGCTGACATTAAGCTTCAGCTTCAGCAATTGTAGTGTGTGAATATAGGTGTCCAGGACTACTTGAGATGCTGAGAGTATCCGAGAAAACCCTGTGTGGTGGTTAGATGTGGCTTAGGCTTGTAATAGATCAATGGAGGTTCTTTCATATTGTTATGAAGTGATAGATCTTTATCATCCATGGTGATCTGGCATTTCCTTAAAGTAGTTGGTTTAATGTACCAGAAATTGCAATAGAAAAACTTCAAATAACCTATGCAGTGAGGCTGAAGAGTGCAGACTTTGTACAAGTTTTTTCTGAATTAAATCCTGCAGATCTGGTGAAAAGGTATTCTTCTCTCTTTTTCTAATGGGATTATACAGAGTGATATTGCACAGAAACCTATAGCCTCCAAGCTTAACACCTGCTTCCATTCAGGAAGCTTATCCTTGTTGCTTTTAGTATGTTTACACTGAAAAAGAAAATAAATTTAAAAAAAAGGGGGGGGACGACACCTGCTTGAATCTGTTCTCTGTATGTTTTGTTAGAAAAAAGTAGATTTTTAGAATGAAAATTGGCTTCTCTCAGCTTGATCAAAAGTTGTGCTTCAGTGCTTCAATCTCAGAGGACTTAATAAGTAAGCCGGCTGTTCCAGAGGTCAAAGCACATCCTGAGTAGCACATAGATATGGCAGAGTTGATCCCTTGAACCACAAAGGGCACCAAAATGGGACAGGAATTATGCCTGTACCAATAAGCTAAACACTGCCCGGACACATCTGCCAATCCAGAACACAAGTGCTTTACAGAGCAAAGCTACCGCTGTAGCCAAGTCTACAATGAAGCAGACTGGACAAACAGAAGATAGCGGTCCATCTTGTTCCTGCTTAGTTTATAGGTGTACAGGAATACAGTTTGCTCTATAGTAGCTCTGCCTTTATCACATCTCTAAATATTAGGGAAACTGAGGCACAAAATCAACAGTCCTGGGCAAACGACAACATTATCTTTGTTAAGGTCTTTTTCTACTGGCATTTACAAGGAGACAAAGATGGAAAAGGTTGATTTCGTATCCTGTAATGGTACGCAGTTTAAATGCCAGCTAAGGAAGAACGCAATAACACTGTGCAAATATCTGTAAAGTGTAAACAGTTAAGGCAGGGAAGGAACAAGTCGTGGGACCATCATGAATGAGCAATTAGGAAAAAAGCAGAGGACAATGTAGGCTCCATATCAAGAGTTTTTAATGGGAAGTGCTGGATTCTTAATGCGAAGTTTTAATGGTCAGACAGACTGTAGTATAAAAAATGTCTTTGTACCCTGGGAGGCTGATTTATTGATATACATGGTTTAAGGGAGCTATGAAGATTATCTGGCCTAATTTCCTTCAGTGTTTACGCAGGGTAAGGTGGACAGGTATGAAGACTGCTTAAAAATTTTTATTCCTTCCCTAAAACTTTTCCTTATTTTCAGTAAACTTTGGGTTTAGTGTGTTTAATTTCTTATTGTATTTCTTTTCTCATCACCTGGTTGACGTACAATGTACCATTGCTTTAATACGAGGGTGGTAGATTTGTACACCTCCATTCACTGAAAGCTGAAAGACTACACTCACATGATTGCAAAAGTAAGACAACTGCTACCAGCCCCAGAAATGTGAAGTCTCAAAGGATTTTGGCATTTAGATTGGACCTTTACAGTAGCTGCTACTGCTTGCTTTAACTTGTGTGCACCCACAGACCACTCAGCTTCCTACAAATAGCTTCGGCAGCCTGGGATGTCTCCTTCTGACAAACCTGTTGTCTCAGATGATGCCAAAGTCCCAGAGGAGAGATATGAGGAGATGCGTGCCCAGGCCTGACATCTTTCTATTGCTCTTGAGAAATCTTGGCAGCAGCAGCGGGCAGTGAGCAACTCCAGCTCTGGAGTTGTTTAGGATGAGAGAACATGGCCTCAGGTTGTGCCAGGGAAGATTCAGATTGGAAATTAGGAAATACTGGATATTCATGGAAAGGGTTGCCAGGCATTGCAACAGGCTGCCCAGGGCAGTGGTGGAGTCACCATCCCTGGAGGGGTTTAAAAGATGCAGAGATGAGGCTCTTAGAGGTACATGGTTTAGTGCCAGAGTCAGGTTATGGTTGGACTCGATGATCTTAAGGGTCTCTTCCAACCAAAATTAATCTGTGATTCTATGGAGTGCAGAACATGGGAATGCCACCTAAGAATGCAAACCGAAGAAAAGTATGGTAAGAAACACTCAGTTATTAACCATGCATAACATGCTAGCAGGGGAGAGTGTTCTTCCAAGCAGGCTTTTCTTTCTTCTTTTTAACATATTTCTTTTGTATGTTCATTATTTGCTAAAAGGCAGAGTGACTTTCAAATCACTTGGGCGATCTGAAAGCTTCCCACAGAGATTAAACATCTCCTGCATGGAGTTTTCTGTGTGTGCACCATCAAAACGTCAATCTGCCTTCACCTGGAACCAGAGTGGAGTATTTTAACTGGATGTCTTTATCAGATCTCTGCTGACAGCCTGTCAAAGTATTCCTGGCGAATTACTCATTTGCAAATGGCTTTCCTACCTATCTCTTTTCCCTTCACTCTTTCTTTTTCTCTCCTGCTGTCTCTGTGTCCTTAAATTGCATGCTATAAATAGGTCTTGAAGATGGAGAGTTTGAAAAGCAGTGCATTTCATATAAATCAAGAGTAGGTTGTTGCGAGGGCTGGAATTTCCTGCAGATAAAGGTGCATCCAAGCTGTTTTTTGCATAATTCTGAGTATGACTGTCATAGGCCATCATTACCTATCCTGACTGCTGTCGTGTTTGTGATGGTGACTGGCTGACCATTTTCCATGCCATTCCTAGGAGGAAAGTTTATTTCCAGTCCTGAATATCTCTCGTTAAGCCATTGAGCTGTTGTAATACATGAAAACTGATCTTACAGTTTTTTTCTCTTACGCATACATAGTATGAGGACCAAACTGTTAATCAGTACTGGGAAATATATTTTATTCTGGCTGTTAATAACACCCTGATATATCTCCTGAGATCATGAAAGGTTGAAAATTAAATTCTCTGTCAAGGAAATTTCTCCTGAACTTCCTTTGCATTTCAATGCTTCTAGATTCAAGACCTGTGAAAAATTGGTGTTTTCTATTGAAATTTCCCCTTGCTTTTGCATCAGAGGTCAAGAGCAAGGCAGTTTTTATTGAATTCATTTCCATAGGATGCATATTCTGTATCACTGGAGACAGATTAGTGCCTCCTGCAAGGGGCATCCCCTATTCCCCTCTGACTTATTTTGTGTTCCTTATTACCGTTTTGCTCACCTCCCGCCACCTCCTTGGGGGACATCTTACACATAGATATTTCAAAACTAAGACAAATTATCTGCCAACTCTCCGCTCTCTCAGATCTTTTCTGCTACTAAGTGGTATAAGATTGGACTAATCTTTTCTCTCTCACACATCCACACTCTGTAAATTGAGTTCAAATGATTTGGAGGAGTATAAATCAGGCTGGCACCACTCTCATGAATATCTGATCAGCCTAAAGACAGTTTAAACCCAAGGCCTTTGTGTATGCAGTTACTTGCTTTCAGTGTTTCTCAATTCGTTGTATGGAAGTTAAGCAGAAAGAACAATGCAAAGAATCCAGTAATAACCCATATCTGTTATATCCATACAGTGACAAGAACGCTGCCAGTGATGCAAGTCCCAGTGATTTCATATTTCTCCGTCTGCATACAGGCAGTACTCTGCTTTACTTAGACTAATTAATTGAAGAAGCTAGAGATAAACTAAAAATATATTCACTTATATGACTAGTGGCTTTCTTACTTTATAATCAGTTTTAATTGGCGAAGGTTAGCTTTAGCCCTAGGAGGTGAATTTTCCTCTATAGCCAGCAGAGGAGAAAAGGGCAATTCAGCACAAAAGGTCTGACAGAGGTGCTGATAAATCAGCCTGAAGCTGTTTAAAAAAGAAAGAGGGGATGAAAGCTGATACACATAGCACCAACTCATAGTTTGGCTCTGTGAGCGGCTTTTTTGTGTAAAATCATGCAACTAGTGAGAATTCAAGCCTTTACAGGGCAGGGGGCCTTTCCTTCTGTTCTGCCTCTCTGCTCATCACTTAATGCCAGGACTGTACCCTGGTAAATGTTGGGGTATCAGAGAAGCCTGCAGGACCACAGGAAGCCCTGGTCTTCCCACTGCCCAAGCCTATTTGTGCTGAAGCCACATCTAGTTGTGTTCTGTCATCAAACCACAGTAAGAGGATGTATTTACATGTGCTAGTTAGAAAAGATGATTTTGTGTCCTTGGCTTCTGAGGTGTAATTCTGTCTCCTAACTCACAGAATCATAGAATAGTTTGGGTTGGAAGGGACCCCCAAATCTCATCTAGTTGAACCCCATGGCATGAGCAGGGACATCTTCACCAGCTCAGGTTGCTCAGAGCCCTGTCCAGCCTGGCCTGGGGTGTCTCTGTGGATGGTTCATCCACCACCTCTCTGGCCAACCTGGGCCGGCATCTCACCACCCTCATTGTAAAAAATTTCTTCCTCACGTCTAGTATGAATCTCCCCTCCTTCAGGTTAAAGCCGTTACCCCTTGTCCTGTCATATAGATGTCATTGCCCTTGGAGATGCTGTGTGGTAGCCCAAGAGGCCGTCCATCAAGATGAAGGTCTTCCACAGGTTCTGTGTCATATCTACCTGGTTGTTTTGTATGTTCTGGATTCCTGAGGCTGTCTCAGATGATACCAGGGGCCAATATTTAGGCAATGAGACTGTACCTCGAGCATCCACCACACTCTGACCCTGGGCTCAACAGACTCTTTCACAGTCAGTGGAGATCTCGTCCATGCAAGCAGTGGGGTTTATGGAATGATTCACCTGAATAAATGGAGGCTGCTAAAAAGTCAAACAGTGAGAAAACTATTCTGACTCTAAAAGGAGTCTGCAGTGAGTTTCTGAGACAGAAACTGTACACTGTAGATCCACAGGTTTAGACCTTTGAGTTCATCCTCTAGTGTTTAATGAAGGCATTCCTTGGAAAAAACCCACAAACCCCTTGCTTGAAAATGGACTTTCTTGTTGTGGCTTCTTTCTGGAAACCAGCTTATCACCCAACCAGAAGCATCCACAGTTTTTATTTCCATTTGTGTTTTGTTTTGTTCTGTTTTGTTCTGTTTTGTTTTGTTCTGTTTTGTTTTGTTCTGTTTTGTTTTGTTCTGGTTTGTTTTGTTCTGGTTTGTTTTGTTCTGGTTTGTTTTGTTTTGTTTTGTTTTGTTTTGTTTTGTTTTGTTTTTCAGTGGGGAAAGCAGGTTGAAAATAAATGACTAATCTTGAAGTCACTGAGACCAAATCTGGAGGAACAAATAGCACAAAAACCTTTGCAAGAGCTCCTCTTGTGCAAATCTAGTTACAAATGAAAGAGGTGAACCAGTGGTGAAAGTGTCAAGAAGAGGCTTTATTTCACTATGTGCTCATTCAGCTATGAATCAGGTTAAATGGAAATGAGATACTGGTATAGGATCTGTCATTGTTTTACAAGTGGTGTGAGGAAGGGATTTTTTAATTTGAATTTTTAAGTGAAAGCTCAAGAATGAGCATTTCTGTCTGAAGAGACAGGAGAATGATGTTATCTACAGGTATTTACATTGTAGGCAGAGACTGTAAATAATCTGATAAATGGCTTAGAGTGTTTAGGAGGACATGTTTGATTTAATAAGAAGCTTATTTTTTTATATAGTGTGGCAGGATGCAAACCCCCTCTTTCCCCCCACCTCCTTCAGTATGGAAGGAGTAGGCACATCTCTCTCTCTCTCTGCTGTTTGAGGCTGACAGCTTCTTTTGTTTGGCCCCAGAGCACCCTGGCCAGGGCCATTAGGAGAAGGGAGCGCAGAGGCGCCAAGGAGCCACTGGGCGCCTGCGGCCAGTGTGGGGGATGTTTGGAGGCTTCAGGGGCACCCACAGCCAGTGTGGGGGTGCAGAGAAGCTTCTGGAATGCCCACAGTCAGATCTGATCAGGCTATAAAAAATGGGACTCTCGTCGAGACTCCGCCCATTGTCGCGGGTCTCTCGGAGCACGAGTGAGATGCTGCCGCCGAGAACCCCCCTGCCCGGGATGGAGACTCCGCTTGCCCTGCAGCCACGGGTGTGAGTAAAACTTCTCGCAGGATTGTGAGTGTATTTATACTTTCTGTGCACATATGCACGTGTAACTTTCCGTGTTTAATACAAGCACGAGTAACTTTCCGTGCACATTTGCACATGTGCTTTCTGTGCTTAATACAAGCATGTGTACTTTCCGTGCACATTTGCACGTGTAACTTTCCGTGCACATTTGCACGCGTACTTTAAATTATTTCCTCGCACAATCGCGAGTGTATTTTCCTCCCGTGCTTCCACATAAGCACGTGTAATATTCCGTGCACATTTGCATGTGTAACTAAATTAGCCCTCGCAGGATTGCGAGTGTATTGTAAATTTACCCTCGCAGAATCAGGAGTGTACACTTTCTGTACTCACTATGAGTACATGTATCCCTTTAAAAATAACCCCACACCGTGTTCAGCAAGTGTGGACTCCTCCCGGACTCAGGGATGGCTCTGGCATTGTTTTGGTGAAGCCATGTGCATGCACTCTGTGGACTGCCTGTAGTATTAGTTGCTGCCCCTTAATAATTTCCTCAACTGATATCCAAACCTGTATTAAGTCACTTTGGAGTGCTAAAACCCTGTTTCTCAGCGGTTTAATAAAAGTTGTTTTGGACCCTTTTGTCCCTTAAACTAACCTCGGGGTGCCTCCATGACATATAGTTTTGCAGGCTGCAGTGCAGCTCATTCATTGAAGAGCCTTTTCAGTGTGTTTGACTTCATTTGTCATCAAGAGAGATAAGAGTGGCACTTGCAGGTTACATGGACATCACAGACAACAGAGGTGGCTTCCTTCAGCTGTAATCCCCTCTTCTCGGACAAGGCTTGTCACTGTATTTTTTTTATTCCTCTGTACTAACAATATTTCTGATACGGAAATCCTGTTCTTTTTGCTGACAGCATTGTGGCAATGCAAATTATTTGGAACTGATCACGCTTTGCAGCAGATAAAAAGAAGAAAGGCTTTAACTGATATTAAAAACTTCAGATATTTCAGAGAAAAAGAAAATGTGTTAGACTTTGAATGAAAGACCAAGATGTGGGTTATTGGGTGATATATGCCTTTGTTTTGCAGTTCTCCTCTCATCTGGGATTGTGAGTTAGCAGACAATGGATTTCTCTGGTGCTGAGGATGGTTTTGCTGTTTTCAGTCTAGATCAGATCCAGGATCAACCTAGACCTCCACTGTATCTCAAGAAGGTTTAAGTTAACTGCAGAGGAAGTGTACAAAACTGTGTTGGATGTTGCTGTAAGTTTTCTGTGACCAGGCACAGGTTGTTTTGTTTTTTTCCTGAGTATTTACAGGCTAGTTTAAGACTTGAAGCCTGAGGACTTTTAGTCTGACTAAACTGTTTTTTGGCTTTTTTGCTTTTCATCTCAATAGTTTGGCTGTTTTCCTTTTCCCTAAAAAATTAATTTCACTGGGTGTTGCATCTGGCTGGCTCTTACTTTAGTGGTGCCTTGTGACAGTCTGTTCCACTGTGGTAAATGGTTCATTGTCTAAGAGTACTTTTATTTCCTATTCTTTTTATTGTTTAGCCAGATTTCCTTTTACTTTCTTGATTTTACTATAAGCAAAGGTGAATAGAACTCCCGGTCATGTACTCATGCCATAGCTACCAAAAGCAAGTTGGTTTTGATTAGGAGTATTTCTGTGCTACAGTGTGGAGGAATAGACTACTCAGCACCTTCTACAGCTAAACCCGATCACTCTCTCAAGCTAAACTGCATCTTTTGCTTCTTTAACATAGTCCTGCTTTCTGCTAATCGCATCTAGTTCCCTCCAGCTGGGATGTTAGTTCAATAATTCTGTTTTCTAAAGTTACTCCACCATCTGCTGTATTTGAACCATGAGTTTGTTCTCCTGGTGGGAGGAACTTTGGGAAATTTTTTCCACACTGCACCTTTCCTGCTTTGAATAAGTGACTTTTAAGCCAAGTGTTAATATGTTTATATGAACCTGCAGCTTCCTTTCCTTGTCAGCCTAAATGCTCTGCACATCTAAGTAAAAAACTCCACTGTTTTAAGCTATTAGTAGATCCTTAACTCACGTGGGATACGTTCTTTTAAAATTATATAGCTATACACTTACAGCTACTTCTGAAATTCCCAGAGATGTACAGCCACATTTTAACCTCAGGGGTGCATGAACACTGTGGAATCAAAACTTCATGCCACTAAATCCAAAACTCCCAGAATTATTAAGTTCTGCAGTCATAAGAGATTTGTTTTAGCTGTCAAAGCCCACAAATAAATGATTTCATTATCATATTTCCTCTGTGAGCTGTAGCTGTCTGTTCAGCCAGGTAACTTTTGTGACTGTTAGAGAGGTTCACCATATGTTATAGTTTAACCCCAGCCAGCAACTAATCCCCACACAGCCACTCACTCACTCGCTACCCCACAGTGGAATGGGGTAGTAAAATGGGGTAAAAGTAAGAAAACTCATCAGTTAAAAGTCAGTTTAATAGGTAACGCAAAAACCATGCATGCAAGCAAAACAAAATAAGAAATCAACTCAGCATGACCCATCATCAGGCAGGTGTTCAGTCATCTCCTGGGAAGCAAGGCTCCATCACATGTAATGGTTACTTGAGAAGACAAATGCTATTAACTCTGTTCCCTTTTCCTTCTTCTTCCTCTAGCTTTATATGCTGAGTCTGACATCATATGGTTTGGAATATCCCCTTGGTCAGTTGGGGTCAGTTGTCCCAGCTGTGTCCCCTCCCAACTCCTTGTGTACCTCCAGCCCACTGGTGGGTGGTGTGAAGAGCAGGAAAGGCCTTGACGCTGTGTGAGCTCTGCTCAGCAATAACTAAAACATCCCTGTGTTATCAACACATAGTCCCATCTGGTTGCTATGGAAAAAATTAACTCTCTCCCAGTCAAAGCCAGCACACCACAGTTGACAGAATGACAGAGGTCTTAAAGATATCAACCTCCTGGAAGTTTTATTAAAGTAGGTGGAAAGGTAATTCAGCTGTTAGAGTGAGAAGAGAGATTCAGTGCCTGTCCCTCCTAAAATGGGATCTGTAATGGGAACCCAGCCCTTGCAGCACATAACAGGACCTGTGTGTTTGATGCTTTGCTGGTTCCTCTGCTCACACAACACACCATGAAATTTCTGTTCTACACAATTGCTCCCAAGCAAGGATGTCAAAATTTTGGGCGTGATGGCAAACAAGAAGAACCACCTCGACACTCCAGTATGTTTATCATTCCTTTTAAGTCTCATAATATTTAGCCAAGCTTGTGATTTTATGGGGAGAAGGGGAAAAACTGATGACTGGATGTTGAATTCTTTGAGTCTGTGACACTGAATCTCTCTAATTTAACAGGGAAATACAATGCTGCATTACTCCTGTTGATGGCTAAGGAAATCTAAACAGAGGATGTGTTGAGAAGAACAGGGAATATGACAAACATAGAAGCTGTTTCCATGCGAAGTCACATCATTTGATCTCTGAAGGCAGAAGAAAATAATGTAATACTCCCAGAGTTAAACAGGGGCTCTTCAAGTTCAGCTGACAAACTGTCCTACATAAGGACAAGAAATCATTGCCATACTGTGAAACATGAAATCTCTTGCTAGATGTGCACAGTTATGCTGTCTTGTCTTTCTTTTGACTGTGGAAAGGAAAATATGGCTGTTTTCTGCCATACAACAGCTGTTGTAGCAACCACATCATGGATCAGACTGGGAATATGCGCACAAGATGCTTCCCCCTAGGGAGTCCTCCCAAGAATAAGTAGGGAGGGTGAACACAACCCATTAAACTGGGAAAGCAAAGGAGCAAGAAGGTAATGTTAATTAGCAAATGGGGAGGCGCATAACTACCTATGTGTGTATGTCAAAATGGTAATTATCATGGCTTCCCCATCAACACCCTCCATCCATTTGGGGTGAAAGGAGGTGATGAACACACCATTTTTGTTTCAAGTACATCCATTTCATTCCGTTTTCTTCCTGGTCTGAGCAAAAGGTCTGTGTTTTGCTCTTCTACACGCCAGGAAATCAACACATATTCAGCAGTGACCGACCTAAAATGGTTTGCTTTCGATTTTTTATATATTTTTGCTTCCCTAGCAGCACAATTTGAGATTTGTTACATTCTTTTCTCTCCTCTAGTGAAGTAACCAAGCAATTTTGGTCTTGCTACAAAAGGGCAGTCACATAAGTAGCTAAGTTAGGCAAAGTCTAATTCAGACTAACTTCCTAGTTCATTTACTTGACTTCAGAGCTCCCCCATGAGACATTTCCATGCCAAGATTTCATCTCTTGGTATGACAGATGCTAGTCCATGCTGTCTTTTATATCCCTGGGATTTTGGTCTGTAAACCTATGTTTTCAGTTGGAAGTAAAACATTTGGAGAGCATGCTACAGGGATTAGGTTTTGGTTGTTCTTCCCCATCTGCACTTTGGAGCTAAGGAGGATATTTGTGAGGATAACTTCAGTAAAGACTGGGAAACATTCAGATGGTGCAGGGATGGGAAATTCATAAATAAACTGTATAGAGAGAAGCACAAATTGCATTTAACAGCTGAGCCAATGAATCACTGTTGTTAGAATACATTTGATTTTCTGTGTGCACAGCAATTAAAGGAAATAGCTTGCAGGTGAATATAGAGGGGATAGATTCAGGTCTCTGCACAACAATGATGACTGATATAATGAAGGTCTAATGAGAACAAAATTGAGATTCAGAGTTACAGATGGCATTCCTTTCCATCACTATCTAGGACATTATTTTCTTCAAGGATCTGTAGTATCATTTTTCTGTGGTGCTTTAGAACAGAACCAGCTGTCAGTAGGACTAGATACATAATGGCTGGGGAGTGTGTTAGGGGATTAAATCATCTAATTTTAGCTGCCTAAAAAATAAGAGCCTTGTCTAAGTCAGCTCTCTATTGTCCCTGTAGATTTGGGGGAGATAAAAGCACCTCACCCCTCTTATCACCCAACTCAAAGTATTAGGTTCTGAAAACCCTACAGAATTTCTGCTTTGAGATCTTTTAATTCTCGAACCATCCCAGTTTTTGCCAACAGTGTGTCCCATCTCTCTCATTTCTATCAGTGGGTACGTAGAAAACATTCTCTTTGCATCTCATCAGGTTCATTGGGACGAAGAAACTGTGGATTCTTCCATCTATCTTGTCTGTGGTCATTTATTTCAGAAGAAATCTAAATAAGACTCAGGGGACCACTCAGTTTTAGCAGTTCTTTTCTGACTCAGGACAATATTTAGAATATTTACATAAGATGTTGGAGAGCTGTTCAAACCCTTTTTTTACTGTCTTTAAAACCATGCTTCCTACCTTCTGTGACAGCTCAGAACTTCATGAGACAAAACTTTGCAAATGTCTCAGAGGTGTTCCCATGCTACTGTATTCAAGGCGTGAAAGGATTGACCTGGCACAAGCCACCTTACATCAGAAGGCAAATAAACTCAAGCTGCAAAGCCTGTTCGAGAAGAATCAAACGTCAGGTTTGCTGTAATAGTTTGTGCCCGAGGCTACTCTGAGGTCCATAACTCATCCTGCGTACTGCAGTGCAGATCTTCTGAGCTGAAGCTGAAACTGCCCTGCAGAGTTAAAATATTGCAATACTGAATTTGTCTCCCCTCCATATTCAAAATCTAGGAGTTATTGAGGTCTGTGAGGACTTCACAGAAATGAATGAACTAAAAATACACTAATGCAGAAGTCTCATGAGGAGCGGTTGAGGCAACCGGGGCTGTTTAGCCTTGAGAAAAGAAACTGGGGGGGAACCTTATTCCTGTCTACAACTGCCTAAAAGGAGGTTATAACATGGAGGGGGTTGGTCTGTTCTCTCAAGGAACAAGTGATAGGACAAGAGGAAATGGCCTCAAGTTGCACCAGGGGAGGTTTAGATTGGATATTAGGAAAAAATTCTTCATGTGAAGGGTTGTCAGGCATTGGAACAGGCTGCCCAGGGCAGTGGTGGAGTCACCATCCCTGGCGGGGTTTAAAAGGCATTTAGATGAGGTTCATAGGGACACGGTTTAGTGCTAGAGTTAGGTTAGGGTATGGTTGGATTTGATGATCCTGAGGGTCTCTTCCGACTGAAGTGATTCTATGATTCTATATCCTGTTATTATTTCCAGTTGTCACATACCTTGTACCACTCTGATCAGTAGCAGACTAAGGAAAATACAAACTTTCCATAGCTACTTTTGTGTTTGCTATAAAGCAAACTTCTTCCCTGGCCAAGCGCCTCTTCACTCTTCTCTTTCAGGGAATGTCTCCTGTGGGTTGGTGTTGAAAAAAGAACCAGCTTTCACATTTATGAGCAGCTGCTGCTGTCTAAAAACCTATGGAGATGCTGAACCCAACAGCTGTTTCGTGGTAACTGTCTTCACCTTGTGGCTGCTGCTCTCTCTCTACTTTTGTTGGGGTCTGTTGGGCTCTGACAGGCTGCTCGAGAGCTCCGAGGAAAGCTGTGGAGAGCAGGGTTTTGAGCCTCCCTGCCTGTTTAAATTAGCAGCTGGAGCTTCAATTTGGCTCCTTCTCCGCAGTGGGAGCCTGTGAGTCTCAACCATGTGCTGTGCAGAAAAAACATCATCAGAATGCTGTTTAATCTCTGTCCTGGCTCTTGTTGGCTTAGTTGGTGGGGAGCCCACATGTTGGATCAGGCTCATAAGCTGCTCTTGTTTCCTTTCTGGGGTTGCAGGCATCAAATTAAGACATCTTTTGATTCCACGTAGTGATGTCACAGGTGATGCCAACCAAAGCATTGCCATATCTGCAGCCTTTTCTGCTTCTCTCCTCATCTGCTTATGTTCTCAGCATGGTGGTTTTGGTTCCTACCAGGGCTCTGCATCTCCCTCTACACCTTTAGAGCTGTGAAAACATTTTTGCAGCTCAAGCCATAGCAGCTGGTGGTTCTTTACTTTCACCATCACTGTTGCAGTGTGGTCCCTTTCTGAAATTTAGGAACAATCAATTTCTGACATCTTGCCCTCAATGTTTGTCAAGATGGAAAAACAACAGCAGACCTGAAAACTCCTTATATCGTACTCAATGCAAACCCTGGTTGAGGACTTCTGCTGAATTTTCATGTAAGCTCCAGTAATAACTCCCAAACATGTCAGTTCCAACTTTTTAATCATCATAGTTTGGAAAAACAATGCAGAATACTATTATATTTTCTTTTTTTCATCATCATTTTGTAACACAGGGATACCAGTGCATAGTTTTCCCTATCTGTATCTGCTTTCTGCCCTGCCTGTGCAGGCTGCGAACTTCTCAAGGTAGGACTGTCCTTCCTGAGAAGATGGACATTGGGTAGACACGAGGCAATCTCGGCTGCACTCTCCCTGCTGTAGGATGATCAATAGCCTGTAAACATCATCGACAGAAACATTTAACAACCTGTTGAAGGTTGTATAGCTCAGGAGAACAACTTCAAGGGTCTCAGCTGCCTTAACGCTTCTTGCCTGGGGAGGGATTCTCACTCTTTCTTGTCCAATTCAGTGGTCATTTATTTCCAGTTCTCCAAATCATCACATCATGGAGGATGGCATCACCTGTGTTGTCCCCTCTGGGAAGATCTTCACCTTTTCCGTTCCCTAATACCCATGACAGCTGCAGCAAGTCTGTTTTAGCTTTTTGCCTTGCTGTTCTGTTTCTTTTTTGGGGCAATGAGCATTGTAATCTGCGACCGAATAGCTGCCGTATGGAGAAGTGTCAGTTATTTAGAGTAAAGACTCTTCAGAGAAAGCAGATGCTTAAAAGCCTCAGCGAAGCAAACTATGTAGAGCTGCCTTCCCTGGCAGGCTTATCAATCCCTGATTGTGATAAAACCCAGCTCCATCAGACTGGCCCCAGAGCTGATTTTATCTTTGTGTTTGCATTGTCCCCTTGAAAATAGCTTTTCAGCTCCATATGGGACATTTTTATTTCCTTGCTCACTGCTAGTCTTAGGGTGCTCGGGAGGGGTAACTACCAGGAGCTGAGGTATTCATAATATTTCTTTAAATTCTTTTTCACTGTGTGCCATTTCCTTCACAGTGCTTTAGGGAAAATGGTCATATTTCAGTATTTTCAGTTTAAAAATCATTCCAAAATTTAAAGTTTAGAAAATGCCCTGGCCAAAAACACACTAAGAGTTTTCTAGAATATGCACATGCTTTTCAAGATAAGCAAGACTAAATCCAACCAAAACAATTTATCTATCTACCTAGAGAATCCTAGGATAGGATAGAGAGTGCTGCTGGCAAAGGGAAGAAGATATTTCAGTAACAATTTCTTTTTAGTGTTAACCCAACTGCAGCCCTATATGATTCTAAAAGTGAAGATTTTTTGCTTCTCATAAATATCAACTTGTTTCTCACCACCCTATGTGGAGAGGGAAGTGTTTGCTCTTCTGTCTGCTGTTTTCTGTAGTTGGCGAATATAGTAATATTATTATAGTGAAATAAATAAATTTACTCCAGATTTGCTGATTTGCACCAAGGTAAGAGAGACCAGAATCAAGCTTCAAGTTTCTAGTGCAGGGAAAAACAAACAAAAAACCCCCAACCAACTAAAAAATTAGCTATGTGGGTGAAAATAGGTGCTTAAGGTTTCATCCATAAGCCCAGGAAAGTGTGAGGCAGGGAAATGTCGAATGTGGCGAGCTCCCTGCAGAGCATTTCCAGCCCAGGGAGACCCTCTGGAGAAGGAACAAGCTGTCACGCAGTTATTTACTCTGCTATTTATGGAACAAACCACACACATTTTCCTGCCATAGCAACTGGTGCAGCACTTGGTATTTGCAATGCACACAGAATTTCTATGAATCATCATTAAAGTAATCATCTTTGTGACCAATGGACTCTAGCAAGTGACTCATTAAGAGAACCACTGGAAAATAATTAGCACACATACTTGTTTATATGCCTGTGCCTTCGCAGAGGTCTTGTGCTTGTTGTGCTTTGGTTTAACTCCAGGGGAATTTTGCTTTCAGTGTAAAACACTTGTTTCAATCAAGGTAATTACCTGAGCAGTACAGTTTTGTGTACAGTGTTTCCATTAAACCATTCTATTTGTCATGAGAGTAAATGAAGCAGTTATAGTCAGTTTTAGAGCAGCTCTTGGCAGTGGTCCAGCCCAGTGGCTTTTTTTGTGGGGGACATGGCTATGCTGATTTCAGCTTGAACATCTAAAATTGTATCTATCTCTCTAAAAACCTCATTAGAAAATTATTCAGATGCAGAGATTGCTGCCTCAGGTGCTTAACAGGTTCTTTGAGGTCACAGCCATCTGTGACAGTGTGGATTTATTTTAAAAAGGAAACTCTGTTTTTTTTCCTGTGTCTTGATGCAGCTGACTTACGTGGGAATGGATCAAAGTGGCGTTTGTTTGTGTGAGCATTTGGGAAACGCTCTTTTTTCAGCCACGCTTCAAATATGTCCTTTATCTGGATCTGCTGCTAACTTCTGAGCCTGGTGCTTTTCAGCATTTGCTTAGGAAATGTTTATTGCGTTTCTAGCAGTGACTTACTTTGAAGAGTTAGAAAATTGTTTATACCTCCTGGGCAATGAAAAATCAAAGTCAGGAGCAGGATTAAATTGCTTAAACATAAGTGTTTAGTGTTGTTTGGGCTATTGCAAGGTATTATACAGGAAAGTATGACTTTTCTAGTGTCCAGTTTTTCAACTACCAGCCCAAAATGGATGTCTTGCCCCTTGTGCATGAGCAACTGGGTCAGCTTCAGATCTCCACTGATTATAAATAGAGGTAAGATGGCAAGTGTAGGACTCAGTTACTCACGTGGGTATCTAGAGCCCTTTGGGTTGTCTTTCTATCTCTTTTCTGGTCTCTGGATGCTCCAGGAAGGCTTGCATCTCTTGTGTGTCCTATGAGGTATCTGCCGGCATGACATGGATGTTTTGACTACTTTATTACATCTCAAATGACAACCAGATTTTTGCATTTAGTCAACTGAATCATGATCATAAGATATTTTCATTTAGATACCTAGAGTTAGGTGTCTCCTTCCCTCATGGAGTTTGTTGCTGGCTCCAATATTCTGTTGACTAAGCATTTGATTTGCCATTTAATGGAAATGCATATAATGTATTAGTGTTGATTTGCTCAAAACCAGATATTTTCTACCTGTTGAGGAGCAGTTTCTGCTGTGCTGCATGTTTTGAGCAGCCTGGCTTCACAGTATTGTTGGGGGGCAAATTAAAATGCAGTGATCTGCACACAACATTCCTGTCATTTAAGACCACAGAGCATGCCTGTTATCTGCCATTAAGTTGTGTGTGCTCAACATCACCTAGTTTCACTCATTCTGTTTGACACAGGTCAAAGAACTGCTATGAATGCCTCTGAAATATAAAGCATAACTATATTAGCTATATTTCTAGAATAATAGAGAGCTGCAGAAAGATACTAATGATTAGACTAATGGGCTTGATGTTCTCAGTCTTTTGAAACACTGATGAGACACCTTTGTTTGAAGGATTTACAGAGTAGGAAATGTCCAACTACGCTATTTAAAGATCTGTCCCATGAATCCACCGCATATATTGCTAATGACTGGACCTGCGGATATTGATGAAATAATTAATCAGTTAAGAAGTGCTCGATGTAGACATTGTAAGACAATAACCAAAGGAAGAACAAGTGGTGTCCAAAGGATTTCTCACATTTAAGCTGTCAATTTGGATTCCAAATCGTGCTATTCAGGCACCTATGCTCAGTGGTACTGTTCTTATCTACCAAACTACCTTGAAAGAAACCTCTGCCTGACAAATCTGGTGTTCAGTCAAGCCATGCAAGAGGGTGAAAAACCTCTTTTTTGGTGAAAGACTTGGACTATGTAAAAATATAGTATACATTTTAGAGAATATAAAAGCAGTCTATAAAATACAGTTGTTGTCGACAAGAAGGCATGTCCATCCAGGTGCGCCAGTAGTGAGTTGAAGTCCACCTAGATCTTAAGGTGGCCACTGGAACAGAGTGAAGGGCACAGAAGGTAGCAATTGACCATTTTTTCTCATTTTTCTAGTGAGAATGATTTTAAAAATTGTATTGGTTGGAACATCTGGGTCTACTGACCTTTTTTTACTTTTTTTTTCTTACCCCCTCCAATGCTATCCTGTGTCCTAAGAAAGTTGAATAAGTTGCGTTTTCAGACAAAAATTGAACTGTTTTATTTTTTGTCATTTTCCATTTATTACTGATTCTGAAAATTACCCTACTGCTAGGCTTTTCACAGGAATTCATGATTCTTTTTGACCATCCTAAAACTACATTTATTGACAGATAATATTTTTGACCAGAAGTATTCTGTCATTCTGATTATGGTACTAAAACTCAAGGAGAAGAGTCATCTCACGAATGGACAATAAATAGTGGTATCCATCACTCCCAGAAATCAAAGTTTGTGTTCTATGAATTATAGACATATTACATTGATGAAGGCAATAACCTGAGATATAATAATGGGGGTGACATAAGAACTCGAATAGAACAGGCTGGAAGACTATCTGAAAACATAAACTTTCAGGAGCTGATGTCCTTTCCAAATAACATCTTGAAGGAGAGGCTGGATTTTATGTTTCATAATATGTTCAAACTGAACATTTCTGTGCAGTCAAAATAAAAAACATAGTTCCCAATACAGGAAAATTATCCCCCAGGAACTCAGATCTATCATAACTGTTTGGGACCCAAGGTAGCTGGTTGTTTCTAAGCTGTACCTTGCTGTAGAGGATGTAAAAGCATATTTCTAGAGGCGCTTTTATTTGGAAAACGTGACAAAATTTATTATTTACTGCAGCTGTAAAATATCATGCTGTTAACAAGCAGCCTGAAATTGAAAAAAAAATCTCCAATTGTGGGTTTAGTTTTAAAATTGTCAGCTAACATTGTAATTATGCTGAATGAATCTCTGGAACAGCTACATGAGAAGTCAGTGGCCAAATATTATCTGTTTCTCTTGTTAGCAAGAGCTAAATCAAACTAGTAATCCCAGTATGCCAACATTGAAATTCAGAAGTGGATTGCTCTATCCACAAGTGAAAGATTGTGATGACCTTAAAATCAGTCATTTCTTTTGGTTAACCGAACATCAGTTCCAAGACAAGCGTATTGAGTCACGAATATTCTACCCATGTGCTCATAACTTCAATTAAATGTAATTCATTCCGGGGTCAAGCGGTCCAGTAAAAGAATCAAAATAAGTTAGAGCTTAAATTCACCTTCTTATTCTGTTTTTTATACTTGTCATTTCTGCTGCATTTACTGTTTAAAGCAAGATGAGTGGATACCACAACTTTTTTCAAGCAGCAATACAGCAATATTTTGTTTCATAGTGTTTACGCTCTGATTTATGCTGGTGCCATAGCGTCAGCCCAAGTTGCATATCCAATTTCATTCTTAATGTTGCTTCTACAATTTACAGTGTTGGCATCTGAAGATGTAAACATTAGACTCTTGCTCATCTATCCTGTGGTAGATTCTGCTCATGGTGAAGCTTCTGCCTTGTGTATGTGTGAAAAGATTTTAGGAGATTTTCATTAAAGTCCATGAATGAAATGCCGTGAGCTCACCTAATGGAAGAGGCTGATGGAAAATTAAACAGCTATAAGAAAGAAAACATTGCTTTCGAAAAGGCAGAATTATCTATTAGATCACGATCCTCATTAGTATTTTGTCCTGTTATTTGAAGAAGCATCTTGACAGGTTTAAACTTGGATGTCAAAATAATGAACTGGAATCCATATCTACTACAACTTAGCCCTTAAAAAATCAGGAGCTTAGTCAAAGGTCTATGTCTGGGATCTCGTTGTGCTCAATAAAAAGAGATATGTGCTTCCACAGAGTGACCCATCTCACTCGCATTAAGCACAATAGGGAAGGAATCATTCTACAGATTAAATAACTGCAATTTAGGTTTCCATACATAGGTGATGACAAAGGGACGAAGTGTCTAAATTACCTTTATAAACAATGGCCATCATGTTAATGCAGTTAATGAAAGAGAGCTAAGATCAGGAAATCGGAGCATTATTAAGTTCCCTAAACACAGACATCAGGTGACATTCAGGTGCCCTAGGGAGACATGTGGGCTGGCAAATATGACACAGTCAGAGGAGATCTACACCCTTCTGAAAACTATGTGGGATGTCCTATAATGCCTAGAACTCCATTAAATTCCCATGGCTGGGGAACTAAATGTGCCACAGATGACTCTTGAGTTAAATCAGAGTTTTGTAACCAAACATATGTGAAAACATCATTTAGACATTTTCCCCTGGAGCTGATTCTCATCCTGGTTTACGATTGCATGAATTGTGCTCTGAAGGTGTTTCATTCATTGCATCAGCTAAGACATAGATGACTATCTCAGATTAGATGCCTAATTTTTAGATGGTTGAAATTAGCTGACATAAATTTCTCTTTCCCTTTAGGGCTTAAGAGAAAAACTTTAATTTCAGTGCTGGAAGTATTGTAGAGCTATTACATTTTACAAGCTAGGCACTACTTGAGGAAATGTGATGTACCCTTAATAGCAGTTTATATTTGCATGCTTAAAAGCCTGAAAAGCCTCGTTGTACTTTCACAACTCTTTTTGCGTGATCGGTACAAAAACAGACAGTGAATGAAATAATATTATGCAATTTTTAAGCTCATGGATGAAGGAAGACAGCAGCTCGGTATGTCGTGAAACAAAGTGGTTTCATGACACAGTATTCCATATATGACTTGGGTAAGAAGTGCAACAGTCATTCATAATACACAAATAGTAGAAATTTTGGAGCTGATATTCCTGATATTTCCACTCCGACCCCGGTGTTGTGCTGAAGACCTTCTCTCAATTCATGCTATAGGCTCAGATCCTTTCTAGATCTGCTGGTTGCTTCAACACGCCTGTGCTCTGCAATAGGTTTACTTTGATGGTGATTACGTCCCTAATTCAAGATTCAATGAAATCAGTAAGAATCTTTCCATCCAATATATCAGACTATGGAGTAAGTGCAAGGTGCTCAGTTCCACTGTACATGCTGTTTTGGTGCATGGGGTTTGGTAGGTTTTTTTACAAGTTAAAATCTTCCAGGAATTTTATTAGTAGGTGGAAATGATGGTAGCAGGGACTCTCAAGGTTCTTCAGACACTTTCATTTTGGGTTGAAATAACCATTTGCCTCTCATAACAGAAAGCATCAAGCTTCGTTTGACATTGGAAGCAATGGAATTGTCTGTGATTGGGCCGTAGAGATTTGCATTGAATTTCTTATCATGCCTAGTCTGGCTCACTACCCAAATACAGCCCCCTGTAAATGTGCTTGTTTGTTCTTTTTATTGCAGCCATCTCCTGCAGACACGTAAATGGCTGTTATCAAATGCCCCATTGTATTCTTGCTGGCCAGATGGCTAAAGGGGCATTACTGTTCTCTCACCATAAACTGTATGCTTTGCTACAGGCATTAACAAGGCAATATATTTTTTAGGAACCATTAAATACTTAAGATTTAGGTAGTAGCAGGTATTGCAGTTGTGAGATTAAGGATGGTTTTAAAGTCCTTTCTTTGCTTTGTCCTTAAAACTCTGCTCAAATGAGGTTGCCTCACGAGACGAATTAAAATAAAAATAACCCTTTAAAAGCAGAGTTTCGTGGTGCTCCTGAGATCTGCTTCTGTTAGGAGTGGAACCTCGTAAGTTGTGAAATGCCTTTTAACTTTCCTTGAGAGACGCAGATCCAGATTTCCATGAGCTCAGTAATGATCTCTTTATTTTTAAATTGTTAGCCTGCTTCATTTACGGGTGTGCCTGTTTCTAACACCTCAGAGCAGAGTGCCCCTAGTCCAGAAATCCAATTAATGAAACAAAGCAAAGCAACCTGTGAACCTGTCATATTTCTTGTGAGAGGCCAGGCTGCCAAATATTTAGTGAATATTTACTCTATCACATACTCTGTGCTGTGTAATAACAGAAGAGAACTCTGTGCTTGTAAAACTGAAGTGTTCTGTAGTTAGAGAGCCATTTACAGCTGCTCTATAACCTTCCAGCCATTCTCACTCCTACTGACAACACTAAAGTCCTTTCCCTCCTCCAACATTTAAATTTTTCCAAGTGGTGTTGTGTTTCTCCAGCTGAGGTTCACTTTTGTGAGCTGTAAGGCTTCACCAGCTGTGAAGTGTTGACCACCAGAGAGCCTACCCGATCTGATATACATGAAAGACCAGATCTCCAAATAATATGCTGCAAAATGTCAAGATTCACTAAGCAAAGCTCTTTCCTGTTGGGAGCCATTGAGTGAAGAACCCATCACAGCTTTCTTTGGCCACCCCTCCTGCTTCTGATTACTCACTTGTGAGCATCTGGGCTTCCCACTCACAACATCCCTCTAAGGAAAATATCATTATTTCTATGGGACCAACAAGACACCAGAGCAATTAAATCATTAGCTGAATCCTACTTAGTGCTTTCTTAGTATACCTGTGAATAAGCCTTGATTTTGCTTTCAAAATCTGTGAGGTCTCTTCCCAACCCATAAGGTCTAAGTGCCACCAGGAGCTTCTGCTTTCCTTCTGTCCATGAGGTCAATGCTCCTGTTGCCTGTTGTTTTGCTTTGTTGAAGGCAGCTTTATACCTTCTCCCAAATGCATTGCCCTTGGAGCTACCTTGCTGTTCTTTTCTAATCCCTCCTAGTTCATGACTAGATTATGACACTTAGGCTAAGAGCCCATGAATTTGGCCAAATCATGGATATTACTTCCTCATATCCATCCTTCTACACCCGTCTGATATCTTGGTCTGGGTTTATACAGGTCATGACACAGAAAGAACCAAGGCCTATAATCTGTCATGGGATTTTGACGCACAATAATAATAAAAACACTATTCTTCATTAATTTCTAATGCCGTGACTCCACCACTACCCCCTAGCTCTGTCTTTGCAGACTATTGGTACCCTCACACTCGCAAGCTGAGGTGGAGATGATATCTTGCATTTTCCAACTGGAAGATAAAGTGAGTCTAGGGATTTGATCATTGTCCTGAGCCTCGATAGACCTGGACTCAGCTCACCGACAGACCTCCTGTGCTTGCCTTGTCCTCTGATAACTGCTGTCCTACCTTCCTTGCTGAATTTTCAACAGTTTTTGTGCTCATACGAAGATGCTAGCAGCAGGCAACCAAAAAAAGTGCCACCCCATTGTTCCTCATGTCCTCAAGATTTTATTTTTCAGCCAGACCTACTGAAAATCTCCAGCAAACAGCTTATTGGGATAATGGCTTATCATGTTTGTGGCTGTATTTTTATTCTTCCTGCATTTGGCACTAAGGTGATTTGTTGTTTTTCTGTATCGTGTACAGAATAACAAGCAGAGCAAAGTCTTGATACGTACTTTTTGTCATAATAGATCTATCACAGTAATCAAGATTACACAGACATATCAATACCTGCTGTGTCTGCTCTGGTGGATCTCACATTTGATAAATGTCTATTTAGACAGAAAACATTTGCAAAGCAAACCTGAATGCTTCATGGCATCATAAGCACTGGCACATAATGTATGTTGATCAAATACACAATGAAATAAGTAAATTTACAAGCTGTAAGGCCATTACTAGTTTCTGAGAAGTCTGCCATAGATTTTTAGTCCATGGTTGTATGAAATCATTTCAAGTCATGAAGAAATGTGAAAAAAATCAAATCCTGTTAAATGCATAGTTTGCACACATGAACAAGAAGCTAAATCCATCTAATGAATTACTCTAGAAGTAGTTTGCCTGGCCTTTTACAACAATCATAACAATGGGAACAGGAAAGTTTGCAGGCAAATTTAATCAATTTGTCTGAGCTATAGTAATTCTATTTCAAGATTATGCAAATCCAAAGTTATTTTTCTTTTCAAAAACAAATTGCTGCTCAGATTTTGAGAACTTCTATTGTCTTCCCTTTTCAGTGTGTCATTGATGTCACCTTATTTCATTTACATGGGTGTTTTTTGTTTATTAGGGCAGCTCAATCAAAATTCAGATTTTGGTCCTGCACTTTCTCTGAGACTGACAACAACAAGCAGGTCAAGTCAGGGCATCGGGGCATTAGAGAAGAATCATAATTATTGTCTGTAATGCTAAGAGTTCATTTTTATCTGGAGGATCTGTTTCACACTGCCTAATGATTTCTCAGTTTCATTATCTATTTCATCTGGTGCTTGTTATTACAATGGTGATATTGCTTTTGGCGGATGATGTTTTAACATAATTTTTCTTTCAAACTGTTAGTAATTTCCAGAGTTATACAACTCTTTTGTCCAAACCTTAATGAGTCATTATATTCATACTCATATCACTTTGTCTACCCTTAGAAATGTTTCAGTCTGAAGAGCTGGCATTGACTGAAGGTGGTTTTTGAGTGTCACCACAATAAAGCATCTTTGTGGACTCTGACCCCATGAGACTTCATCCCTAACAGGAATGACTTGTTCATGAACAAGTCTCAAGCTCTTTCTTGGAGTTGATTACTAAGTGTGGTTTGGCTGCACTCCTTGTTTTTTCTTGCATTTTTTGGGTTTCATCTGTCTGTCCTAAGGTATCTTTAGAGAAAATGTTGCTTTTATAATGCAAAATGGTTTTATTTTGTTATATCACTCCATTTTAAGTTTTTATAGGGCAGAATGAGAGAACAGAGGAGAGGACTCAGGAAAATTATCTAGCTTGGGCAAAGGCATCAGCATCCACCTCTAGGTCCTGGTCCTCCTGAGCTCAATCATTGCTGCCCTGTATGAGAGAGATAAGCCTCCTTCTCCACCCCTGAACTCTCTCAGAGATTTACTTTAGACCTTAAGGATCTCACTTCCTCACTGGTGGACATAGTACAACTACATTTCAACTTAAGACTTTCACCTGAAGACCTTGTGCTCAGCCAGCAAAGAGAGGAAGGCTAAGAACAGTCCCAGGCTGTGTGTTCTTTAATAAACTAAAGATGTAGCTTTTGCTACCCACACCATCCTCTGTTGAGCATCCAAGTCAGCAGTGTACCTGAGGGAAAAGTCAGACAACTAAAGGATTTACTCATCCAGTTCAAGCAGTAGTAGCTGCTCATGTGTTCAGCAGTAAAAATAACAGAAGAGTCACATGTCTCCACCGTTTATATTTCAGCAAAATATCAGTTATTTGTCAAGCTTCACCCATGATTTTAAACCAAAACTAAGTGTGATGCGAGAGGAAACCAGAGCGCAATTCCAAGCAGGGTTGTAAAGCTGATGTTTCCTCATTGTCTGTTCTCCCTAAAATCACAATTACCCTTTGCAAAGGGGGCAGTTCTAGGAGGGCATAATAAATTATTTCAACATAGGAAATGAACTTAGTGGGTGCTGCAAACTGATGGGAATATAGCTAATCCATGAAAACAGGTATTTCCTTTTGAAATAGAGAATTTTTTCCAATTAATTTAATTTGGCTTCCTTTTTATTTGCTATGGTGACAGCAGAATGCAGACAACAAGCAATAGTAGAAAAAGTGTTCATAATTTATTTTAACCAGTTGTCCCCATATTAATAAACCCTCCTGGAATTTTCACCTTTCTTAGTTCCCAGATGTTTTAGAAATAAAATGAAGCTGTTTTTCCTGGAGGCAACAGGGGTTGTGTGAGCAGTTTTTGATATCTTGAGACATATATTAGGGATGTGAATGATCTTCTCCAGCTTGAGGTGTCTAGAGTGTTTTTTTTTTTATGAAAGCTGATGCTATGGACAACAGAAATCATAATCTAAGGCATTTATATATCATCTGGCCAAATGCAGGCTTGCCTTAAGCACCTTTTGACTACGCTGAGTAGAACTCCTTGAGTTGTAGAAGCTCCACACAGAGGTCTCCTGCCATTTCCCCCTTTTGGGTAGTCTACGACACGGCACTGGGTCCTATGGTGGTGCAACTCAGACTAACAGAAGAAAGCTGCAAGTAGGCTCAGGTCAAATCAAACAAGTTAGAATTCTTTAGTTTCAATTTAATGAATAAAAATAGAAGCAAATATTTATATCGGAGAGTGGAGGGTTTTTTTAATCAAAACAATCAAATGAGTGATTATGAATAGCAATTTTCATGATTTCCAATTTTAAACAAATAATCCTTCTCTTTTAAGTCCGATGCTGAGGCAGAAAAATATTTCAAAATCTTCAGTAATGCAGACATCGCATTTTTGATCTCTCCTAGTTATAAATCCTACAACCCACAGATAGTTTTGTAGTATATAAACTTTCTTCTTGCTCTTGGATTACTTGCCTGTCTTCAGTGGGTTATTCACTTACAGTCAAGTTACGTAACTATCATTCTGTAAACAAAAAACTAGAAAAAAATGAGTTCTTTTCCACAGGTTGTTGCCACCATCTTTGTCAAATGATAATATTTTTGTTGTTAGGTGCCTAGAATGACGCATGAGGTAGTCAGCAGTGGTCATTATGATCTGACATCTGTTTAGCGAACTGTTGTTTTTCTAATCTTCCACAGAAGCTCCTTCAGTCATGGTCAAATTCCTCCCGTGTTTTCATCTTCAAGGAACACGGTCAATGTGCCTCCTCTCCCCCCTGAATGTGCAAAGACAATTGATATTGCACTTTTCTGAGCAACCTTCAGAAATGTACGCATGTGGTGGAAGGAAACAACCACGAAGAAAAGAGCTTTTAAAATTCAGAGGAGAACAACATGTCAAAATTCCTTAAACCATGATAAATGTACCAAAATCATCCAGCTCTTTCCAAACAGTGGTGAGTGATTGTGATTTATGACTGTGGAGATTTTTCTTAAGCTACTAGTTTTTGCAGAAGAAAGAAAGGTCACTGTGAGTTAGGGTGTACACAGCTTATCTTGTTCTCTGCAGTCTGCTATTTCCTTTGAACTAGCCTGTACCAGATTGGAGACCTGTGCTAGGGGACTATCATTAATAATCATCATTATCGTCATAACCAAAAGAAAATAAGGGGCATATACGCATGCACAAATACTTAACAAGCATTATGTCTGTGAACCTTTTGACACCACCACGTAAGTAAAGCCAGTAGTTAGTAGATGAGAAAAGCAAATCCTGACAGGAGAAAAAATAGCTGATCCCTAAATTGGGCAACAAAAACTAAACGAAAGAAGTAGAATAGAAAAAAATTCAGCAATTTGCACTGTGTCAGAAAGGTTGGCCAATCATTTATAGGTAACAGCAGTGCAGTCCAACAAATTATGATGAAAACTATTGCATGGGTAGGAAAGTGGAAAAAAATGTTCTCCAGCAACTCTTGTGTCTTTTCCACTGGTATAATAACATCACAGCAAACCTCGCTCTTCTGTTGGTCACCTTAGGGACTGCCTCGTTGCAATAAGCAATGGCATGATGCTCCATCCCTGGAGACATCCCAGGCCAGGCTGGGTGATGCTCTGAGTAACCTGAGCTGGTGAAGATGTCCCTGCTCATGGCAGGGCTGGCACTGGATGAGCTTTGAAGGTCCCATCAACCCAAACTAATCTATGATTCTGTGATCTACAAAAACGCTTGTGTAAGGTCAGTAGCCAGAAGAGAGAAACAACTAGAAGAATGTATAGCGACAGTTCCCAGCAACACTCACTTTCCAGTCATTTGCAACTTCCTAAGCAAAAGGTAATCTCATATGGAATCTTCAATGAGAATTTAGTGCAGTTTTCTTACCTGCCATCCTATTGCCAATGGCTAAAATAGAGTTAGACAGAGAGTATGGTTGAGGTGTCTGGTAGAAATCTATAAACCTCTGGCTAAAACCTAAGTATGTGAATCTTAAGTAAGTAAATAACCATAGCTTTGAGGTTATTTGGAAATGCTCTACAGTAGGACGAAAGTCACTTTATACAGCACATAGTACAATATACTGATAAGAAAACCTAGCTGGGACCTCCTTCTTGCTTTCAGTTTTGAGACTTGAATTCTGTTAAGAAGTGGATTTCACCCAGCAGAATTAAGCTGACCGATATTTCCTTTTTGATTAAAAATAAACCAGATGATCTCTGATGGCAGCAAGAGAAACCAGGTAGGCAGGAGATACCAGGTGACATCGCATTAATTAACAAACACTGTCTGTTAGTATGCTAGGTGAAAAAATAGAAGTGTGCTTGGAGCTAAATAGTTGGGCTAGGAAGACCTGGAAATACAAGAGTGATTTGACAGAGGTGTTGTCAGAATGAAATACTGTGGAGACAAAGAGCAGACACCATTTCAGAATACTGCGAAAGAAGGATGGTGTTTTATTTGTCTTTATATTCTGACCCAAAACATTAACTCCACGAATATCACCTTCTGAATTATGTAATATTTTCTTTTATATCTCCAGTGATGGAGATTCCACAGCTCCCTCAGGCAACTGGTTCCAGTTTCAGTTTGTGCTGACAGTCTTGCAGAAGATCTTATGGAAGATGGAAAGAGTAGGAAGATGCATCCCAGAAAACTGTGAATGAGCTAATGAAGGAGCAGAACGTGACAGGAGGTTGCAAACTAGGTAGAAATGTCCCATTCACTGTTTTCAGAAAAATATAGGTCTGGGACAAACTCCTCAGAAAAGAAATTACTGTGTGAATTTGGATTCACACAAATGTGGAAACAACTAGAAAGAAAATAAAAGTACTTTCTGAATTAAACCACCTAACAACTTATTACAGAATCTATTGGCCTAAGATTCGTTACTGTCTTGTAGCTCACATATAAACCTAATTAAGATATTACACTGTGTGAACCCAAAGTTTACTTGAGGACTTTTGGAATAAATTTAATTTATTTCCCTATGGATGTGTGTCTTCTGGTAGATTTGCTTTGGCTTTAAGCAAAGCTTGAACTATGCCTGAAGATTTTCTTGTGCTTGGGGCACCTGTAAAAACTCTCTCCCACGTGCATCTTCCCATGTATACCAAGATTAATGCTTGTTTATTTTACTATGGTGGCAGCGTCTGTAAGATCAGTCTTCTGCTTTCAGCCTCCTATTTGCATGAAATGTAATTATCTATGAGGCTTCAGGCTCTTCTGTCATTTTGGTTAATGAGCTCAGCAGTTATTGTTGTTGCACATACAGACATACACAAGGTGACTAAGGCCACCTATGCTTCATCTTCATGGGAAACTAGGGTAAAAATTGAACAGTTAACCAGAAATGAGATAGGAGGATAATTTATTGTGAAGTAAGCAAGAAGGTCAGTTTGAAGAGACTGTTTTAAAACGACATTTTCAAAGAGAAAGAGACCACTTGAGGGCAGAGTTTGAGGCAAGGTATTTCCTGCTCTGCACTCTATGTGAAGCATGTGATGATATATCACACATAGAGTAAAAATGGAGGAAAGCGACAACATACGCGAGACTTGTGGGGGCAGCCGAAGAGCCATGGAGGACCTGCCTGCCCCAAGAGACACACGTGCTGTGAGGACATTTTCTCTTCAATGCAATGTGTGCATCGTGAGCTGTGCTGCAGGTGAGCTGTCGTCCCATCACAGCACCATGGCCAGTGAGCAAGCAGAAAGCCCAGAGAGGCACCCATCCTATTATCCATCCTTATATAGTAGAGTTGCCTGATACTTCAACAGCATTTTATGTGGAGGACTAAAATGGACACCACTCAGGACATTTAATTATTTTTTGTGCTCACTTGGTTGTTCCCTTTTCAGATCTTTGGTAGAAAAAAACAACCAACCAATGCAAGAACCATGTATATATCACTGTTAGCTCCAAAGTATTGGAGAGTCTCATGTACAGAAGGACCTCTTCCCTGTCTTTTCACTGCTATAAACAATTCCTATCAGTTCAGACATTCAGAAGCACAAGTGAAGGCATGGACACCCATCCAAACTCATCTAAACTGTGCACATGAGAATCCTGGCCGCTCAAGTATGAAGAAACTTATAAATTAGGTTCTGAACTAATGAATCTCACTAGGAGAGGGCAATACTTGATGTACATACATTATCCAGCCACAGCGATGACTATGACAAAAATTTTCTCACCTCCAGAAATATGTGCCCTTAATCCATCTTGTGTAACAGTAGGATCAAGCGGAGCACTGTCCATGCCCAAAACAATTTTTTGATAGAAAATAAAGTTGGTATTATTTCAAGATTGTGATTTTTCAGAGCAGACTGCAGATGGTATGAACACAGAGAAATCAGTCAGTCTGCATCTAAATAGTTACAGATATTAATGTTTACCTAGCTGCATTAGAAAAATAATCATAACGGCTTTTCCTGTCAGGAGGGTGTTTCACATAATGGATCACTTTGCTGATGTGACTAAATACCTTTCTGGTATCGATCCATGCAGAAAAGAAGAAAAAAACCTAAGAAAACTCTTCAAGGTGCTATGAAACAGCCAGGGAGGCAGGTTGAGGATGTGGTAATGTAGAAGAGAATTTGTGTCTTCAGAACTGACACAGAAAGCACTTGAGAAATTGCCAGGTCTTTTCCAGGAAGAGCTGTTTCTTCATCTTGTAGGTGTCTGAAGCTCCACGTGTCCTTCTGGAACAGATATTTGACTCTTGACATGCTGAGACCAAGAAGAGACCTGCTGTAATATTTGAACGTTGGATGCACATGGCAGCCGCCCCTCACCTGGGCACTCTTGTTAGACCACACCACTCTGTTAAGAGGTGTTAAGACTCTAGTCTGTATTCACAGAACAGGAGGCTCTAGTCTGGATACACCTGTCTTAGCTCACACACCCCACCTGCATCCCAGGTAAGCCTGTTCTTGGACCTGTTGGTTGTTCTGTTGACAGGTAGGATGCAGGAGTAAGATTCATTCAGTTACATTGATTTCTGCAGCACAGTGGATCTTCAGATGTGTTTCATCTCACTCTAAAATAGACGGGTACATTTTTACTCTCTTAAACTCCTCAGTCTTATTAACTTTGTCTTAATTCCAAGGAAGCCCAGGGTAACTTACTAAGAAGTCTACCCTGAAGTCATCCTTATTTAGATAAGGTGACTTCTGCCACAGGCTTAAAATGCCTTTAGAATTTCAGCATGTTTACTAACCTTGGTAACTCTCTGTCCAATGACTAAAAGTACAAAATTGAGTTGCAGGAGAACTGGAGTGGAATACAGTTAGGTACAGTTTCTAGGGAATTTTATTTGTTCATTAGTTAGTTCGGTAGTTTTTCAGGGGATGTGGTTTCTGGTCCTGACTGTGCCACTGCTTGAGAACATGGCCTGTTGCTGGTTCCTTTTCATCTTTATGCCTCAGTCTCCTCTCTCTTACCACCTTTTCACTATTTGGACTATAAACCTGTGAAGCTAAGAACATTTTGTAGAGCAGAAGCCTCACTCAGAATCTGATACTATAATAATATAGATACTATAGGGATAGTATGATCTTTTTATGGCTTCATTCTTGTGTTGCTGTGCAGGTAAAAAGCTTCATTCTCCTTGTGACCAGATATAATGCCCTTAAAGCAAATCTCGGCCTGAGTGGTGGAAATAAGGAAGCACTGATTTCTACGAACTGATCAGAGAACAGGGGTGGGAGCTCCTGTTTCCATTCTCAGACATTTATCTTTAAGATAGAAGCTCTGAAGCTTTACGGGCATTTATAACATTCTTGTACAGATTTCCAAGTGTTTGATAGGTGGTGAGCTCAGATTGAAGAGATCAGTTTCTATTAAACTTTTGAGGACTTGATATCTTTGAGACCTGTCCCTCTGTATCAAATTGGATTGATGCTGTCCAGGCAGAGGAAGGACCAACAGACACACACTCACAAAGCATGATGATGTAAGCTTTACTTCCTCAAGAAACCAGGCAAATTCTGTCAGCCCTCTTCAGAGAAATTGCATTCTTGACCAGCATCCATCCCCATCCTTTTCTCTTTTATACTTTTTGTGTTTAAAACAGCATATGCCTATGAAAGTGCATTGAAGAGGTCTGGAAAAATCCACTACCCTGGTCAAAATAAGTTGATGTCATTTATAATCTTCTCAGGATCAGAATTCCAGCCTTTTAGGTGTGTAGAAGAAAGTGCCTTGCCTCTGTCATGAAGAATATATTAGCTGTTACCATGCCTCTCGCTTTAGGTCAGGCAGACTTCAAATACAGCAAATGCAGTGTATAGAAAGTAGCACTTCCCTTTTAGATTGTTTTGGCTTCTATTACTTAAATCTCTCAGATGCTGTGGGAATATTTGCCAAGATCTCTCTTGGGGACCAGTTTGCAAATCAGTAGGGATGCTGGTGACATACTCCTGAATTCTTTTCTTATCCAACCCCTAGAGCACACGTCTGCTCATCAGAATATAATTTGAGTGCCACAGGTTTGCAGTTCATCAGCATAATAAAAGAGATTGTTATATACTAGCTCTTCAAGTCCAAGCTATATGACCCCAGTACTCTGAAAAAATAGAGAAGACTGAGACAGAGACACACAAGAGACATATAGGGAATATACACAGAAGTGTGTTTTTATAGAAGGCCTGAGTATGAAATCAGATAATAGGGTTGGGATTTGGAGGCTGGGGGCTCTGTTACCTCTTAAGGGATGATGATAATGTGACTTTCATTCACATAATGATTCATTCAGCTGTCCATCTTCTGAGAATATTAATTTCAGGGTTGAATTTTTATGTTACTGTATAGAGGATCTAGGGGAAATGTTGGCTAAAAACTGTGTGGAAATTAAATCTCAAATTTCCCTCTTCTCTGTAAGTAGTAAGGGAGATTTGCTGCCCCACCTTCCATAGTATCCTTAAATTTTTGTAAAAAGTTTAATAAGATGGCAAAAGAAAATAAAATTAATATATTAATAATAAATACACTAATAATAACAATAATAACTATAAATATAAGTCTCTCTCTAAAACTATATATATAACTATGAATATAGATATATATAATAAGCGATGCACAAGGCAATTGCTCATGAACTCCTATCCTGTGCAGCTGATACTGGGAGAGTGGGGATCCAGGTGGCAATTTGCTCAAATCTGATCCCTCTGAACCACCACTCCTGGAAAAGAGAGTGCTCTGGTTCCAAACAGCTGATCCTGAAGAGATTAAAAAGGCAAAAGGCCAAAATGGCAAAAGGCTAAAAAGCAAACTAACATGGAACTGACATGGAACTGAGCTGCCCAAGCTGAAAAGCCAGCTCCAGCTATATATGGAGCATGATGATAGTGGTAGAGAATATTTCATTGACCAGCCCGGGTATCAAGCTAGATTTTGTCCCATCTGTGTACCCTTCCAGCTGCTATGCACCTGTATCTAGAAAGTTTAAGAGGTCCTTTGTGAAGGGGTTTCGTTAGAAGGAGATATGTTGTTGAATTAGTCAGGCCCAAAGGAATCTCAAGGCCACTTCAAGAAGCTGAGAACAGAATCTGCTGTGAGAAAGAGGGGCGTTTCTTCATTAACAGGGCCTCAGCATGGCGTGAGTCGTCAGACCTATCATCGGTGGGGCTCCAGCGTGTGGACTGCCCATGATACTCATTTAGCGAATCCATGCTTGGAGCGTGGATTCGTGTTTAGAGAATAGTTGCGTATATAAGGAGACATGTTTCTGTAATAAATGGCTTTGGCGTGATTCACATTGAATCGGAGTGCTGAGTCCTTTATCGTTCCAACAAATGGTGACCCCGACGTGATACTCCGAACGGCGTCTCACTAAGGTCGGGGAAAGGCCTGGAGCGGCCCAGCCGGAGGCGGCTCAGCTGGACTGAGAGCCGGGCGGAGACGTACGGACGTTCCGCGGATAAATTTTGTTGAAGAAGGCCCCGGGAAAGGTGAGCGGCTGGGAGCAGGAGGAGGGAAGAGTGAAGTTATGGGGCAGAATATATCCTCTGAGGAAAAAGCTATAGTTAAAATCCTCCTGCATATTCTCTCTATGAGAGGACTTAAATATGAAGAAAGTAACATACGTAGACTGTTGGTTTGTTGTAGAACTAACGGCTACCCGACAGAAGCTGAGAAAGCTTTTAAAATTGAATTTTGGGATGATATTGGGCAGAAATTATGGGATAAGGTTAGCGACGGAGATAAAGAAGCTAAATCATTAGCGACTACATGGAAGCTTATAATTTCCACCTTAAAAGAATTTAAGGCTGAGCGGGCTGCGGTTACTGGAATTTTTGCAGTGTTACAGCCTGATAAGAACTCTAAAAATAACTGTGAAGCTTACCCAGTTCATGTTTTCGATACCCTCCTTACTCCATCCCCTGTTGTGCCTTCGGCACCCCCAATGATACAACAGTCTGGGGCGGAGGGAGGAAAATTACCGAGTGGATGGCCTCCTGTACCATCACACGACCCTGGAGAGACCAAGAAGTCCAAAGAACTGGAGTCAGATAATTTGTCAGAAGGACTGGTGAAAGTTGAGAATGCTAAAGTCGTAAATAAGTGTGATATCAATTCTTTTACTGATTTGTGTCCGCCTTCACCGCTTTCTATCCTTCTAACTCCTACAAGAGAACAGAAGGAGCTGCCGGATAAGAACTGGGCAAAAGAACTGTGTGAAAGATCAGATCAGCTATTAGCGAGTGAATCCAACAGTCAGCAATATCTAGCTATGAGAGAGGTGCCTGAAACCAACAAAGCAGCCAAATCATTTGCAACTGTCAATCAGGGTCCCAATGAGAATTACATGCAATTTATTGACCACCTTCAAGAGACCATCAATAAGCAGATTGAAAACTTAGAAGTTAAGGAAGCACTGGTGTTGAAATTAGCAGTAGAAAATGCTAATGTTTGCTATCAGCATGTTATTTGCGAGTTTTACAGTACATATTATGTGTTCCTGTGTACCGTCTCTGAAAATCAAGCAGCTTGTCAGGAATGTGAGTTAATTGTTTCACTAGTTGTTTTTAAGTGCGCCATAAAACCTTCTGCCTGCTCTTCCCACTCAGGCTGCAAGCAGCCCTTTGCTTCCCCCCCGCCTCCCCCCCCCCCCCCCCCCCCAAGGTTTTTACTTGCAAGATGGAGTCAGGAATGATTGTTTTCAGTTGTGTTCCTGAAAAATCGGTATTGGGAGGTGTTTTAAAACATAGAAAAGCACTCGGACAAAAAATCATTAAATCTTTTCAGACAGTTTTACAGGCAGGGCGATTTGAACTTCAACAAGCTGAGAGAGACTTAACTGATAACACACAGGTCAGAAAACTTGTTAAAGTCTGCAAGATGCTTTCCTTATTAACCTGTTTCCTTTGTGGGTATCTGTTTAAGCATGTTGCAATTTTGATAGGTCTTTGTTACATGGTACGATAAGTTCACAGTCTGTTAAATCATGAGATTCCGTTGACTCAAAATGTGCACTTTGTGATAATACAGAAGAACATGAGTAATTTAGTTCTTTACTGCATGAATGTGATGTCTATCCCTGTTTCTCTATTAGGATGAGATGTGTTAGGACAACTAGGAGCAACTCTGGTGACAAAACAACAGCATTTCTAGAAGCGGCCATTGATGATGGGCGACCAGTACTGAAATTACAGTGGAAAAATGATGATCCAGTATGGGTAAATCAGTGGCCGCTCAGTAAAGAAAAACTCGCCCATGTTGAAGAGCTAGTACAGGAACAGCTTGAAAAAGGGCATTTAGAGCCGTCTACAAGTCCCTGGAATACTCCTGTGTTTACTATTCAGAAAAAATCAAAGAAATGGAGGTTGTTACAGGATCTTCGAAAAATTAATGATACCATGGAAGACATGGGAGCATTACAGCCGGGATTACCATCCCCTGTCATGATTCCAGAAAATTGGCAGATCTTAATAATTGACTTGAAAGATTGTTTTTTCACCATTGCTTTGCATCCTGATGACTGTAAACGTTTTGCATTTTCCATAAATTCTGTAAATAAGGCTGAACCTGCGAAAAGGTATCAATGGGTAGTTTTGCCACAGGGAATGAAAAATTCCCCAACTATGTGTCAAATTTATGTAGCTTGGGCCTTGCAATCAATCAGGAAATCTCATCCTGAGTTAGTGATTTACCACTACATGGATGACATATTAATAGCTGGGGAAACCTTTTCGACTGATTTGTTGATAAATGAAGTATCTGATACGTTGCAGCATAGAGGATTGCAAGTTGCTCCAGAAAAGGTACAAATTCAACCAGCATGGAAATATCTTGGTTGGGAAATTTCTCAGTCCACAGTGAAACCTCAGAAAATAGTATGTCAGCCTGTCATTCAATCCTTAAATGATGTGCAGAAACTAGTGGGTGATCTGAATTGGGTCCGGAGCATTTGTGGGATCACTAATGAGGATTTAGCTCCAATTGTAAAACTGCTAAAAGGGGATAGTGACATTAGCTCTCCTAGAACGCTCACTGCTGAGGCGGATGCTGCTCTGAAAAAGATTATGTCCAAACTTGTAAAAGCTTTCAGCCATAGGTGGAACCCAGATTATGTAATTGGACTACTAATTGTAAACAATACTAACTATCCTTTTGCTCTCATAATGCAATGGACAACTGGTAAGGAGCCGTTAAAGATCTTAGAGTGGGTGTTTTTGCATTTTCGACTCAAACGAACCATTACAACCAGGGTTGAGGTCTTTACTCAGCTTATAATGAAAGGTAGGCAGAGAATAGTCGAAATTTCAGGGGCTGAGCCTGCATATATCATTGTTCCCCTCGTTTCAGAATATTTACAGTGGGCTTTGCAGAACTCCTTACCTTTTCAGATTGCGTTATTAGATTCTCAAGCTTTAATTAAGACATTCTCCCCTCCACACAAGTTAATGTCAGTTTTGAATACGGGATCAATGGAGGAGGGTCCCTCTCTTCTCTCAGAATTTCCTGTTAAAGGACCCACAGTATTCACTGACGCAGGGGATAAAATGCAGAAAGCAGCAATTACATGGAAAACAGATGGAAAATGGCACGATGTGATACTAACTGACCTAAGAGGATCAACTCAGCATTTGGAACTCAGGGCTGTAATAGAAGTGTTTATCAGATTTGCTCATAGCCCAGTGAATATTGTTTGCGATTCTTTGTATGTGGTAGGTGTGGTAGCTCGCATTGAAAGATCATTGCTCAAAGAGGTTCAGGATGCACAACTAATGTCTTTGTTCAAGCAACTATGGCTGTTGATCGAAGAGAGACAACACCGATACTTCATAACACATATCCGTAGTCATCTGACAATTCAAGGCGATTTAGCTGAAGGAAACCGCCAAGCTGATTTTCTTGTATCTCCTGCCTGGGTTCCACCTCCAGTAGATAGGTTTGGGCAAGCAGTACGCTCTCATAGTTTCCTCCATCAGTCTGCTCAGGTCTTACAGCGGCAATTTTCATTGTCCGAAAGTGAAGCCCGAGGTATTGTTAAAAGTTGTGCAGATTGTCAGTGCATCTCAGTAGGGCTGGATGCAGGAGTCAATCCAAGAGGATTAGGAGCCTTGGAATTGTGGCAAATGGACGTCACACATGTCCCTGAATTTGGCAGGCTGAAGTATGTGCATATGTCTATTGATACATATTCTTTCGCCATATGGGCCACTGCTCAGACTGGTGAAACTAGTTCACATGTGCAACGACATTTACGTTCTGCTTTTGCACCTTTGGGAGTTCCTGCACAGGTCAAGACAGACAACGCACCTGGTTATATCGCCAAAGCTACTGCCACCTTTTTTCAGTTGTGGGGTGTTAAGCACATTACAGGGATACCAAATTCTCCTACTGGTCAGGCCTTGGTAGAAAGGATGAATCGAACTCTCAAGCATCAGCTTGACAAACAAAAAGGGGGAACTGACTGTACTACTCCACATGACAGACTAAGCAAAGCATTATATGTCTTGAACTTTTTACGCCTTCCGCAAGGGTTCGACATTCCACCTATGATTCGTCATGGAACAAGCTTAAAAGGACACTTGACAGACCTTAGAGAAAATCAGTGTCAGGTCAAAATACGCAATGGAGTTACTGGTGAATGGGAGGGTCCTTTCCAATTAATAACTTGGGGAAAGGGTTATGCTTGTGTCATTACAGACCAAGGATCAAAATGGATTCCTGCAAAATGGATCAAGCCATGGCTGAATAAAGACAACAAAGATTCGACAGATGCAGAAGGACAGGAGGGAGATAAGTTGTGAGAATTGTCTCAAATGTAAACCATGAATTCTTATTCAGTGTTATAGATGCTCTTAGACCCAGTGGTCTAAAAGCTTATTAGTAAACAGATAAGGTATCTTCCATAGAGAATGCTAATTTGAACAGATAGTAAGAGTTCCAAAAGGGTGATATTACAATTAGGTAATCTATGCATAGATAAGGTAAAAGTATAAGATATTTCTACCATGGTAACCTAATTTAGCAACTGGTAAGGTTTTAAAAGAGATATTAAGATTAAGCTATAGATCTTTTAAATAGGTTAATATAAGTTTTAAGATATTAATTCAATAATTAGCATATGAATAGGTTAATATAAGTTTTAAGATATTAAGTCAATAATTAGCATATGCTGATGGTATTAAGTACGTTACTCTATAAACTGCGCAGTTATAGATCTTTTAAGAATTTAAGAGAATATATTGTATTAAGTTGTCTGACTATTCTAAAATAGTGCGTTGGTAAGGTTGTCATAAGTAGAATTAAGGTTTTATATATGATATGAAGGTTTGAGTATAAGCAGATAGTTGTTTAATCTTATTAAGTAAGGTTTAGCTACATTATATGTAATTGTAATTATGTTGTTAATCACGTGTCCTATGTTGCAGTGTATTTCAAAGACGATTCAGCATGCTGTTTAAGGGGCCTGACTAGTTCAAGAACAAAAAGGGGGAATTGTGAAGGGGTTTCGTTAGAAGGAGATATGTTGTTGAATTAGTCAGGCCCAAAGGAATCTCAAGGCCACTTCAAGAAGCTGAGAACAGAATCTGCTGTGAGAAAGAGGGGCGTTTCTTCATTAAC